>NC_066540.1:11016799-11059299 GCF_024679095.1 Eriocheir sinensis | reverse complement strand
TAATGCTGAACTTTGTCCCTACTATCCCACATGCACAGAAAGCACGGGTACTTGGTGAACCTGGGCCGTTGTCCCAACAAAATACAAGAAATACCGGTTAGTCAAAAATTGGCGCATGTAAATTCTTCAGAATTCGTTTATATAAATATATATATATATATAAATAAATATAAATAGAAAATACCCGTACGTGTAAAAAAAACAAAAAAAAATGACGTGGCGATAGATAAAAAGGTTGACCAGAATGAGCAAAACCAATGTGATTTTTGGATTCAGCACATCAAAATTGTCCTAAATCAGCTACAGCTAATGAAACTTAGACAATAAATTTGTTGTTGCCAGCTATATATATATATATATATATATATATATATATATATATATATATATATATATATATATATATATATATATATATATATATATATATATATATATATATATATATATATATATATTTCATTCTCATATTGACAATAACTAAGACATCATTTTCATCTTATGTTCATGTGAGGGATGCCATCATGTTTCCTCTGAGCATGGATAAGGAAAACAGCTACAGTGATCTCTCTCAATACTAGAATGATTTGTGCATTGGAAGTCTGATATCCAGAATTTTTTCTGTCACAGGTAAAACCAGTCTCCATCTGGTGGATTTTTCCCCCTATTGATTTCTTCTGATTAGTGCTTTCACTTTCTTCCTCCACATCCTTGACATCAAGTATTGAAACATTCATGAATAACTGAACAAAATAACTGAACTTGAAATTTAAGCTTCATGCCACAATTTAAGTTAACTAGAATTTGCAAGTTGATATTTTTCTTTAATGCTGTTCATATAATATATGAACACTAGTACATATTGTGTACTTCAGATTTAAATTATGTACAGTAGAGCCCCACTTAGCGCAAGATCAATTAGCGCGAACTGCAATTAGCGTGAGCCACCATCTACCAAGAAAAAAATTAATTAGTGCGAAAGCCTCAGTTAGCGCGAACAGCTACCACGACTGAATTTTGAAAATTGCGCCAAGCCGCCATGATGCGCGGCACAAGCCGCCATGATGCGCGGCACAAGCCGCCATGATGTGCAGCACAAGCCACCATGATGCGCAGCACAAACCACCATGATGCACGGCACAAGCCGCCATGATGCGCAGCACAAGCCGCCATGATGCACGGCACAAGCTGCTATGATGCGCGGCACAAGCCGCCATGATGCACAGCACAAGCTGCCATGATGCGCGGCACAAACTGCCATGATGCGCAGCACAAGTCACGAGAGCCCTTACTTTAGCAGACAACGTCATGTTGATACAGAGCAAGTGCTTTGTTTACGTTGTGGATGTGGATACGGGCAACTGACCTTGGCCGTATGTGACGCACACCCAGAAAATTTGGATTTGCCGGTTGTCCAAGTGTGATACTGCCTTAAGGCAGCGAGGCCGCTGACCGGGTGAGCGCCGGCAATGACGTCATTGGACTCCCAGCGAATGACAAGTGTGTTTTCAGAGCTCAGCCAATCGTAGTTTTTTTTTTTTAAAGTGAGCGATTATTTGGAGTAATTATCAAGCCCATAAGTCAGACCCATGTGTGCACCAAATAATTTTTTTCATATTGGTTACTTTATTCAATTAGCGCGAATTCAGTTAGCGCGACCGCGTTCATCCACCTAATTCTCGCGCTAAATGGGGCTCTACTGTAATTAAGCTCAGTAAGCCACAGTGTGTGTGTGTGTGTGTGTGTGTGTGTGTGTGTGTGTGTGTGTGTGTGTATATAATTCACCATGGTCTGACCGTGCAAGACTCGCAATCACCAGCCAACACTCTCCCCAAATGAGCTTGGAACTTGCTAGTGACTCTGGATACAGCTGAAACTTGACACCCGCACACACCCAGAAGGTAGAACACAATCCCTGACTGAAACTCGGTACCCATTCACTGCTGGGTGGACAATGAGCACAGATTAAATTAGATTGCTCATGTCTCCACTCTGACCAGGAATCAAACCTGGAACCTCATGCTTGTGAGGCGAACATGCTAACCACTGCACTACGGAGCTCTGTGTGTGTGTGTGTGTGTGTGTGTGTGTGTGTGTGTGTGTGTGTGTGTGTGTGTGTTTACCTATTTGTAGTCTAACGGGCCCGAGCTAAGCTCTAATAGTCCCGTCTCCATATCCACATTTATCCAGCCTTTCCTTCATTTGTTGGACACTCTTCGCCTCCACCACCTCTTCCCCACAAGCTGTTCCATGTGTTGACACTTCGATGTGGAAAACTATACTTTTTTTAAGTCACTCAAACAGGTTCCTTTATTAAGTTTCTTCCTGTGTGTGTGTGTGTGTGTGTGTGTGTGTGTGTGTGTACGCAAGTGTGTGTGGGTGGGTGGGGAGGGTTGTGTGCCAGTACCTTCCCCAAATGAGCTTGGAACTCAGGTAACTGACGTTGGGTATGGCTAGAACATCACACCACACCCAGGAGGCAGGGCATGACCCACAACTGACATCTGGTACCCATTCAGTGCAAGGTAGACAGGGGGCAGGATTAAAGGAGACTACTTATCTGCCTCCACTCCAGCCAGGAGTCAAGCTCGGGACCTCTCAGTTGTTAGGTAAGTGTGCTAACCACTGCACTATCAAGCTCCAGTGTGTGCATATTTGCCAAGTGAGGTATACAGAATTGGAGATGGTCTCATGTTTGAACTCATGCATGTCCATGCATGTATTTATGCATGAGCATACTTGTGTGTCAAACAAAGCCTCAGTCTTTTTCTGTTACCTGCTAATCTTAATGGTGTCTGATACAAAAATCAATTTGACTGACAGTTTCCATTGAATTCTCCTATCAGTGATTTGTGAATTATTGCACTAGTTTTATAACAAGGACAATTCCATTCTGTTTCATCTTGTAGAAATTTGGAAGTTGTGTTATTCATAAAGGGCAAACTGACAAAGGTGATGGTTATAATTGGTATTAATTAGTGATTATTATGAACAGTGCTACTGGCCTATGATCTTTTAGGAATGTATTGATAACTACATTTTATGGCATACTGAATGGTCAGAGATATGATGTCATATATCTTTGTGTTTTTTCATTTTCAAGGATGTTTTCTTAAGAGTTAAAGAAGAATTTGTGAGTATACTTTCATGAGAGCTGATCCCTTTTCAATATTTAACTTTCACAAAGAGTTTGATATTTTGAGTTGTATGAAAAGTATTTATTCAATAAACAAATGACCAACTTAATCTTGAAATTAAAACTTGGCAGAGTACCATGACTACAGAACTTAATAATGGAAAGTTTCCCCTACCTTAACTGTCATATCACATACTTTTCTTCCATAAAGATGTGTTACAAAGAAACACAAAATTAATAAAATGCAGAGTAGATGCATACTTGAGCATCATCAACCTATTCTTTACACAACCATGAATTGAATTTAAGTGCAAGGGATGCAGGGGAAGATGACTTAATACAAGCCATGAGTTCTTTAAAAGCATCCTGGGTAGATAAAAAATAGTAATATAAACAAGAACCAGAGACATGTTAAAATCAGCTCTGTAAGACTAGGAAACTATCTGTAGACTAAATCAGCCTAATATGTACTTGATTTTATAGAAATATAAAAGTAGGAGATAATTAAGGTTTCACTCAAATAATTCTGTAGTCAAGTATATGCCAACAAATTGATGATTTTAGGTCTTGCATGTTGCTGAGATCTACATCCTCTCTCATAATTCACACTATGAATGATGCTTTTTTATTTGTCAATGAATCTCTATATGCATTTTTCTCTCCCTTGCTTTATTTTGCTTGGGTACACTTTTTTTTGCCATATGCAGGTATTATTCCTGTGAGACAGATATTGAAATCTTCCCTCACTCAACAATTCTGTAAAACTTGTGCATCTTATTATTCAGTATTCTTGCATTTAGTAATCAATTACCTACAAAGGCACATGAATCATTAGTTTTTTTTTCCCTGATGCTACTATCATGTCTTCACTTAACTGCATCCTGTCTTCGGTAGGAGTGATGTGAGGTCTATGGCTACAGATTGCTCCCCACACCATACTGCAAGTAACCAGCTCCAGCCTCTCTGCCCCCTGAACTTTTACCTACTGGTCACTCTTGGCACGGTAATGTGTGTTTTTAGCTGTTAATAATTCCACACTATATAACTAGTATATACACTTACTTACTTATAGTAGGTAAGTAGTACTTGAGAGCAACACAGATTGCAACAGGAATGTCCAGGAATGAAGATAAATTCATAGCACTATTTCATCTGTGCTAATATTTGCTTCAGATGCATTGTTTCCAGTTCTAGAAATATTATGTACAACAATAAACTTGCGTGATGAAATAAACGTTTGACATTGAAGAAATGTTTATGAAAACATTTACAAGAAAATGAATGCCTATCCCACTGCAGGAAGGCCAGTCAGTATTTCTGCTGTGCATTAGCCTGCATTAATTCCTTCTAGGCTAAAAAGTGTTAGGAAATGGTTTACCAGATCCTCAAAGTGATATTTAAAAAAAGTTCTTTGGTAATGATGACATTAGCAGACTACAAGTGAGAAAGACCACCAATCCCTTACTTAGCCAATTTTTCAAGAAGTTCAACACAGCACAGGCCTTAAAACTTTTCTTGACATGTATATTGAACGAACAAAGGTTTACTGAATCACATTAAAAGTTACTTATGGGGTATACTGGATAAACACAAAACCGTTTGAGAAGGTCATTTACCACTATTTTTTCACTGCAGCTTAAGAATAATGGAAGAATGATGGATGAAGATGGAAAGCACAAGAGATATTGCATATCTCAAACATGTTCACCGGGAACACCAGTAAGGTAAGTTCTCCAGTCAGTGATTAATTTTTGATTTTGTGAATTAAAAGCAAACATACTATGAGGGATATTTTTACAATATAGTGTATAAATAATAATAGAAAAAAAGTTTCTTACGAAAAATAAAATGCTAGGACATTTTCAATTCTGGGTATCAGATATTTAGGGATTGAGACTGAGTACTGAGAGGTATCACAGTAGAACAAGGATCAGAAAGCATCAGTCAGCACAGTATAGAGTAATACAGTATGGTATAATCTGTCTCATGACCACAAACCCATGAGATGGTGCACTCAAGTCCAACAAGTCCAACAAGAAAGTTTAGTGAATGTCTTGCTGAGAAATTTAGTGTATATATACAAGTACAATAAAGCTGCAAAATCTTACACAAACTAATGCAGTTTTCCAGGTCACTCACACTGGCACAATAACTTCACACACAAGGAGACACAAACAGCACACACAGGGAAATCTATTATTTTTACCAACACCAAAGTTGACTCTTTAGTTTCAACGACAGACGCTGGCAACAGGTCCACCATAGGGGTTTACTGTTCATGTTGTCACTGGCAACACATTAAATATTTTCACCTCATTCAAAGACAGGCTCACATAAGACATCATCACAGTGGAAGTTAAACAATTAACTCTTAAGCACTCAGTTCTATCATCTAGCACAAAAATATACTTGTGAACATTAAAAAAATTCCAAAGATTAATGCAACTTTGTGCACTTGCCTGAAAATAATTGAGACTGACGAATGTATTTTGGGATATTGTAAGCAATATGGGAAATGCTTGTGGGTAGTGGTCATTATTTTCATTTTCTTTCCCATATCTAAATATCCTACATATTTTCTGTTTGCAGCACTGCAATTAGGTAATAATGCAACACTACCAAGCCAAGTGAAGCCAGCAGTCAAACAAATGCTTTGATATATTCAAGTAGTTGATATACAGTTTTGCATTTTTTTCTGTTATTCAAAGTAAAATAGTACTTCACTTGAACCAGCTCCAGAAATATCAAACCAGATGGAATGACTTTTTCTTGTGATAAATCCTTGGGGTAGTTTGCAGTCTCCTCTATTTGCATTTTCATATTCAAACCATGTTTTTTCATGATACTTTTTTTTCTCATTTTCAGTAGTAAATGAAAAGGAAACTCATTTTTTTGCACACTCATATACTGTATCCTTATAAATGTCAGCACAAACACTTCTCAAAAATTTCTTAAATTAACAAGGTAGTTTTCTCTCCTCTGTGGTTACTCAATGTCCTCTTTCACCTCGGAGGAAATACTTTTGTCTATACCATAACACAGCTTGTTTACTTTGAGAATCTGTTGGTTGTGTCAAGGTAGTTCACTAACACAAGACTTCGCACTTTCCTCTCAGTTTCCATTCCCATTTCGGGCCATTAATGAAGGCTTGTTATTTCCTTCAGTGCCGTAAATCCTTCCAGCCTTTTTCGCCATGTTGCTGAGAAGCTCCAGTGACATTTTGTGCGCTGATCGTAAAGATATAGACCATTCTTTGAGTCCAATTTCATCCTGCAATAGAAATAAGGAATATTATCATAAGATTTTTTTAGATTTAAATATAAGATAAGAAACCAGATGGATAAAGAATTTTTGTATGTAAAATTACTAACATTTCATTTAAATGATGAATTAACTATATTTAAGCAGACACTAACTATATTTGTCTGAGAAACAACAACTAAGAATATTACCCCTGTGATATGTGAGGTAAGAAATAACGAATGCATGTTTCTATAGTGTAATGCATGTTTCTATAGTGTAATGCATGTTTCTATAGGCTAATGCATGTTTCTAAAGGCTAATTCATGTTTCTATAGGCTAATGCAAGATGTAAGAGATCACTAAAAGAGATATAGCTCTGTTACAAATGAGTATAATTACACTATTGTTCTGCTTGCCTTAAACACATATGATGTGTTAAAAGGTCATGTGAACTGAATTCAGTTTTACCATAAGGAATGATGATCAGTGGTGCAGTTGCCTTCAACAGTCATGTAAAATATTACAAAAAGAATTTTAAACTAATGAAAAATCTTTTAACCCGAGAATGTCGGCAGACCCTTTTTTGGGCTTTCACGAGTCGTGGCTGTGGTACGGTGGACCCTAAAAAGGGCTCGCCATAAAACGCCTAATTCGAGCTAATTGTATGCGGTGGTGGCATAGCGCAACCCACCATGAATGCTCTAGGTCAATGTGGTGGGTGAGTGATCTTGAGGTAGGCTTTTTTGTCATAGGTGGTGCTGTAAGGTCATGGCATACTGAATTACCTATCCATACAGTAATCACTTGTCAAATTCTCTATAGTACACAACAAGCAACTCTCGGCTAGATGCCACACGTCACAAAACTGTTTATTTTGTAACAAGCACCATCCGAAAAGAATGGAGTTTGAGTAAAAGTAAATATTTTTAACGGCTTTATGGTTATGAGAGGAGTACTCTGACTTACGTTCCATGCTCTTTTCTAAGTCTCAAAATGCAGAGTAATTTTGTCGTTTCTCAGGCACTTCTCGGCTTTCCCATAGCCAAAGCCCACGGGTTAAGTGATACAAAAGCAAGCATTCATAGAATTCCTCTGAATTTTATCAGCATCATCATATATAGTGTGCAACTTTCTCCCATCTAGGTGTATGCAGTGTTGTATTGTGGTCATGCTATTGCCGTATTGTAATATGCTAACATTTCAAGTAATTACTATTAGCAATTTCCACTCACATTTTGGAATTAGTGTGTGTGCACTATCTTTTGCTAGTGCTAGCTTGCCATAGTGCATGCACTAATTACTGAAAAGAATAAAATATATTGACAAGGACTGGTGTGTCTCTTTGTACAAGTCGAAGACATGAGTATGGATTTCCTTTACTCGCTGCAAGATGAGAGAGCTCAAAGCAGAAAACAATGGGAATAGAGTCTCAGTTAGGGTGTGCACACAGAGAAAGCAGGTTTACCAGCGCGGGCTTGAACGGGTTGGAGCAAGCAGGCTCTAACCCGTTCGAGCCTGCTTTCTCTGTCAACATTTATACTTGTTTCAATGGTGTGATTCTTCGCATGGGTCGGCGGCGGTAGCCCGCGCATATGACTGAATAACTCCTGCACACACTTCAGAAGAGTCATGTTATTCATGTAAATCATAGTATTAGGTTATAAAATTAAATGGAAACAAAAGCAGACTAACAAGAAACCAGTATGCCTACCATGTCAGCTCTGTGCACCAATTATTTGGTCTCTCTTCTCCATTCATAAATTTATCTAACTTTAATTTGAAACCTACGGCCAGCAGTCAGTCCACCTCCTGATTTGTGTTGGTTTGGGGAAGGGCCTGCCTTTTAACCAAAAACAAAATAAGCAGAGGTCAGGGTCATGACCTGAGCCTCGATCCCGATTCGGTTTTATTGGCGGATCCAACTGCACTGCAGGCTTCCTTGATGCATCCGCATAGGGAAAGCCTGCATTTCATGGGACGAAGGGCCCTTAGCCTCTCTTTTTGTTTCAGGAATGGTCTGGGAGGCGCAGAAGCCCACCGCAGAACCAGGCTCGGGGTTATCCTTTGGAGGGTGGAGGGTGCCACATGTGGGCTCCTTGAATGTCCTGAGCTTCTCAGAAGATCACCAACTACTTAACCTATTGAATGAACTCAAAAGGCTGAGGGTAGATATAACAAAATTCTCTTGAGACAAGCTCAGTAGTGAGGGGTACACCTACTACTGGTCTAGCATAAGCAATGGTGCCAGTCCTAAGGGGGTAGCTGTAGGGATCTCCAGCCAACTGCAGTCATTTGTGGTTGAGATTGCTCTGGTTGATGAGCAAATAATGCGAGTGAGGCAGAAGCTCACTCTGGGCTTTATGTCTCCTACTGAGATGTGAGAAACTGATGAGAGGATTTTGTTCTATGCCAAACTCAACTCCGTATAACACCAGTGCCACCCTAGGGACACACTCATTGTCCTGGGAGACTTTAGAGCTACTACTGTCATTGATAGGGTTGGCTATGAGTTGTGTGTGTTGGCCCCCATGGTTCTGGTACCAGTAACACCGACGGTGAATACTGCAAAATCCAGGAGGTTGAGAATTGCAGGTTTTTGTTACCAGCAATCAAGGCTTCACTGCTGGATGTGGTACAGTAATGCCGGAGATATAGCTAAGGAGACTGATCACATCCTTGTAAGTACTTGTTAAAGTATCTTCTAGAACTGCAGGGTTTTCTGAAGTGTTGAGTCCTGTGCAAATGAACACAGGCTTGTTGTTGCAACACTCAAGCTTTATTGAAGGTCAAGAAGAATCTTGAGATGTAACAATACAGATAGTGCTCAATTTACGACATATGCGTCTTACAACCGTTTGCACTTATGACAAGACCAATAATATTAGTAATACTAAGTAAAGTAATGAGTCGATATATCTTATCTCCCACCATGGATAGAGCAGCTGTTATTGACAGAGAATTCCCAAACCTCCTACCCTCCTTTCCCTTCCTTACCTAACAGCTGTTCTTACAAGATCGCCTCACCTTGCCAACCAACGTTTCCCCCACAGATGCCTGTGGTGCTCACGCTGTAAGCACTGCTCAAGTTGCAAGGGGTGACAATTCTAAATTAGCCAAAACCTTAGAGCTCTTACGTTGATCAAGAAGTAGTCATTACTGGATAAGGTTTCTTGACTGGTAACAGTGTATGGTATTGTATTTGTCAGCCTCCATCATTATCATTTTGGTGTTGGTTCATGACTGGTCTTATTTTTAAGTGTGTGGTGTTAAAAAAAAAGGGTGAAGTAAAACAAGCAATCCATAAAGCATATTCCAGTGGTGGTGTGAGGTTTGGTCACACACTTCCTCTTCCTCACTCTACTTCCTCCAAGTCTTGGTCTTGGTCATCAGCTGTGCACCGGCAGTGGTCAACAAACTTCCATTGCACGTCAAGGGCATGGTTGAATAAATCATACAGTAACACATAAATATGAAATAACTCCTGTACATTGCACAGTCTTATAGTAGGTGCCCAGTTGCTTAGCAGGTGAGGGATATAGTCACCCACTGGTTGTTGGTCCCATCAGGTAGATATGTAATAATAACCATTGTTTGTTTTATTTTTTTATGAAAATTTCGATACACAACCAATTTGACGTATAACCTAGCTATCAAAAATGAACCCCGTCATAGCTTGAGGACTATCTGTACTGAGTTACACCTTGAGACTGAAAGACCTGGCATGTGCCCTTGAGAATGCAGTGGCAGTCTTGAATTGGTTCAATGGGCTCAGCCAGTGACATCTCAAGTAATGGACGGCAGACTCTTTTGATTTTGAGGTGCCATTGTCATTAAGCTGCGAATTTTGAAAAATCAACCGCTTTGGTGCGAATCGCCATGACTCCCTCGTTTCTGGGACAACAGAAATGGTTTTGGTATCAATCGACAGCAAAATGAAAAGGCTATATTTTGTAATGAGTGACCGTACTCAAAAACCGACTCAAAAGGGTAAAAAATCGAATAAATTCGCAAAAAACGACTGAATTTTTTTTTTTTTTTGAGTTCCCAACCTTGAAACCCACTCATTTTTTGAGAATTTCAAAATACTTAATTAACAAATAATTTAGCCCTACCAGTGTGCTTTACAATATGATGCATTAATTACATTTCCCTACTCCCAGTAGTTTCGTTGCTATAGCTCTAAACGTAAACCCTTCTGTGAGCGATTTTGACGAACTCCAGACACTTTGCCGTTTTTGTCTAGTGTGGCATTGCTATTTCATCCAGAAGGCTGTAATTTGGCATGTAGCCCCTCTTGGCAATGTAGTTTGACCAACTCGAAGGATGTTTTGATAGCTCGATTCCAAGTTTGTCGTCGAGCCATCACAAAATAGTTTTTTTTTTTTTTTTTTCTGGTTATTAATCTGTATTAATAGAGCTTTCATTTGCCACCAAGCACACCTTCCTAGCTTCAGTAGTTTTTGCTTGAACTTGACCAGAAGTCGCGACAAAAATTCACCGAATCAGACTCATTTCACGCGCCGTGACGAAAAACCTTCCTAACGCTACAAAAAGTAATATATCTGCATAGACATTCATATATGAACACTTCAAGATGTTGACTATCTTGTACCAAAATCATTTTAAAATATTTATATAAAAAGTTATTATTTTTATATAATCATTTCACTATATAAATCAACCTATATTAAGTGCCTTATTATTCGTGTTATTTTTTTATTTCATTTACTATTCAACCCTATTCCTATATATATATATATATATATATATATATATATATATATATATATATATATATATATATATATATATATATATATATATATATATATATATATATATATATATATATATATATATATATATATATATATATATATATATATATATATATATATATATATATATATATATATATATATATATATATATATATGGTATCAAAAGAAAGCAAATTAAATAACATGTATAATAAGGCACTTAATATAGGTTGATTTATATAGGGAAATGATTATATAAAAATAGTAACTTTTTATATAGATATCTTAAAATGATTTTAGTACAAGATAGTCAACATATTGAAGTGTTCATATGTGAATGTCTGTGCAGACATATTAATTTTTGTGGCGTGAAATGAGTCAGATTCAGCGAATTTTTGTTGCGACTTCTGGTCAAGCTCAAGCAAAAACTACTGAAGCTAGGAAGGCGTGCTTGGTGGCAAATGAAAGCTCTATTAATACAGATTAATAATAATAAGAAAAAAAATTGGAAAGCACTAAATAAATAAAAAAGTTATAAGCAAAAAACTCATTATCTGTATAAATATGATGCGAAGACAAGTGAAATCAGGCTTCCTGTGATATATGATCATTCTAATAACTTAATTAAGTTCTTACACTGACTATGTTGACTTTGTCATTTGGCAAACTATATTTATGATAAATGTTGGTACTTGGTGACCCAGAAACACCATATACAAAACTGAGCTATGTCTACCAGGCCAACCCCCACCCATGCATGAGATGTGCTGCAGTCACACAGACATTGACAAATTGCATAAATATTATCAGTTTTTATCTGTGTGATCGCATCCTGTCTTTGTGCACAGAGCTTGGCATTTTAAGCATATGGTAGTGTTTCTGGGTCACCAAGTACAAACATTTAATCTGAATAGATTTTTATGAAACAAGTTCAAGACACTCATTAGTTAACCCCTTCACTATGGCCAGGCCAAAACAGCGCCCTGCGCTGTATCCGAGATTGCCGCGCGCGCCAAATTTCAAATGTTGTTACTGGATATAACAAGTTTTCAGCCATAAACTCAGCATAATCATCATGTATTATATATGAAAACATGCAGAATTAATTGGTGCACATAAAGAAACAAGTTAATTGATAATTTGGAGATGTAAGCATAAATGTACAGAGATTAAATAACTCATATACTGGCTAAAGCGAGCCAGGATGCAGTATGCGTGTCCTCGGATATGGTACGGTGCACGTAAGGACGCAGTATACGCGTCCTCGTGTTGAAGGGGTTAAATAATTAAAATGGTCATTTATCACAGGAAGCCTTTGCATCAAATTCATACAGACAGTGAGCAAGAATTGGGGCTGCCAGGATTGCAGCAGAATGGTCTTATTTTGCCAATATTATAACAAGGTGGGAAATGCTTTCTTCTCGGCTATATATTCATATGAAATTATTTTAATTATTTAAATGAAATATCATAGTACTTTGCCTCATAGCTCTTTTAGAGCAGCATATGAGAGGCATAGCATTTCTATTGCCTTCCTGTTGGGAACCAGACACAGTGCTGCCCTCTGCCCAAATTCAATTAGAAAGTCTCCTATTGGTTGAAAATTTGACACAAGTTGAAACTTGCAAAAAATTGTTTGCTTCTTCTCAGTGCAGACTTTTGGCCCTTGGCTCTTTGCCACTGTCTGCGTCTCATATAAAAATCTAATTGGATACAAAGAAGAATTATTGAGATATTTTAATGCTACCCAATAATTATCTCGGTTTTAGAAGAAAATTTATTTGTATACTTACAGGATTTGTTAGAATGATCTTGCTGTCTTTGGTTTTCAAAACAATACAATTCTCCCCTTTTATCTGTACGAAGTCTGAAGACACATCATCTAGCTGGTCCATGAATATAAGTTCTGGTTTCCCCGAGCTAGACTCAGAGTGCAGTTCAACTCTATTTGGGTAAAGCTTTGCATATCGCGTTTGCCACGCTGACGTGAAGGGTCCTCCAAGCTTCTTGATGTAGCCATGAATTATACAGTCAGATTCTAGAAAAAGACAACAGTAATTAGTATTTCAACATACACAAATATGACATGATTCTTAATAAGTTTCCATATACTTAAGATAATAAGATAACAGCTTTGAAAATCACTGTACAACATGAATTTTCAATCAAATAATTGGTTCATTCTGTCTTCTATGTGTGTCCTGATGGAAAAAAAGGCAAATTATCTGACAGACACATTTAGAGATAGTCATGTGAGGTACAAAAAGGCTTGTAGGTGTTTAGATAACTGATGAGGCAAAATCAAATATAAATAAATTAATATGTGAATGTTGGATGGCATTGCTGCTGGTGCATCAGAGTGGGTAAACAGAGAAGGGATGGAGAGGAAGGGGGCATGCATGTAGAGGGAAGTGGAAGTATGGCGAAGCTTGGGAAGGAGATTAAAGGGAAGAGGAGTGGCAGGTGAGATTTTAAGACACTGAGAGCAGGATGTAAACTTAATGGGCACATCAGGAAAAGCATGTTATAGTAGTAGTAGTATCATTACTATCAACATCAACCTCAGTAGTAGTAGTAGTAGTAGTAGTAGTAGTAGAAGAAGAAGAAGAAGAAGAAGAAGAAGAAGAAGAAGAAGAAGAAGAAGAAGAAGAAGAAGAAGAAGAAGAAGAAGAAGAAGAAGAAGAAGAAGAAGAAGAAGAAGAAGAAGAAGAAGAAGAAGAAGAAGAAGGGAAAGAAGAAGAAAGAAGAAGAAGAAGAAGAAGAAGAAGAAGAAGAAGAAGAAGAAGAAGAAGAAGAAGAAGAAGAAGAAGAAGAAGAAGAAGAAGAAGAAGAAGAAGAAGAAGAAGAAGAAGAAGAAGAAGAAGAAGAAGAAGAAGAAGAAGAAGAAGAAGAAGAAGAAGAAGAAGAAGAAGAAGAAGAAGAAGAAGAAGAAGAAGAAGAAGAAGAAGAAGAAGAAGAAGAAGAAAAGAAGAAGAAGAAGAAAAGAAGGAGAAGAAGAAGAAAAGAAGAAGAAGAAAAGAAGAAGAAGAAAAGAAGAAGAAGAAAAGAAGAAGAAGAAAAGAAGAAGAAGAAAAGAAGAAGAAGAAGAAAAGAAGAAGAAGAAGAAGAAAAAGAAGAAAAGAAGAAGAAGAAAAAGAAGAAAAGAAGAAAAGAAGAAGAAGAAAAGAAGAAGAAGAAAAGAAGAAGAAGAAAAGAAGAAGAAGAAGAAAAGAAGAAGAAGAAGAAAAGAAAAAGAAGAAGAAAAGAAGAAGAAGAAGAAGAAGAAGAAAAGAAGAAAAGAAGAAGAAGAAGAAGAAGAAGAAGAAGAAGAAGAAGAAGAAGAAGAAGAAGAAGAAGAAAAGAAGAAGAAGAAGAAGAAGAAGAAGAAGAAGAAGAAGAAGAAGAAGAAGAAAAAAAAGAAGAAGAAGAAGAAAAAAAGAAGAAGAAGAAGAAGAAGAAGAAAAGAAGAAGAAAAAAAAGAAGAAGAAGAAGAAAAAAAGAAGAAGAAGAAGAAGAAGAAGAAAAGAAGAAGAAGAAGAAGAAGAAGAAGAAGAAGAAGAAGAAGAAGAAGAAGAAAAGAAGAAGAAGAAGAAGAAGAAGAAAAGAAGAAGAAGAAAAGAAGAAGAAGAAAAGAAGAAGAAGAAGAAAAGAAGAAGAAGAAGAAGAAGAAAAAGAAGAAGAAAAGAAGAAGAAGAAGAAGAAGAAGAAGAAGAAGAAGAAGAAAAGAAGAAGAAGAAGAAGAAGAAAAGAAGAAGAAAAGAAGAAGAAAAGAAGAAGAAGGAAAAAGAAAGAAGAAGAAGAAAAGAAGAAGAAAAGAAGAAGAAAAGAAGAAGAAGAAGAAGAAGAAGAAGAAGAAGAAGAAGAAGAAGAAGAAGAAGAAGAAGAAGAAGAAGAAGAAGAAGAAGAAGAAGAAGAAAAGAAGAAGAAGAAGAAGAAAAGAAGAAGAAGAAGAAGAAAAGAAGAAGAAGAAGAAGAAGAAGAAAAGAAGAAGAAGAAGAAAAGAAGAAGAAGAAGAAAAGAAGAAGAAGAAGAAAAGAAGAAGAAGAAGAAGAAGAAGAAGAAAAGAAGAAGAAGAAGAAGAAGAAGAAGAAGAAGAAGAAGAAGAAGAAAAGAAGAAGAAGAAAAGAAAAGAAAAGAAAAGAAAAGAAAAGAAAAGAAAAGAAAAGAAAAGAAAAGAGAAGAAGAAGAAGAAAAGAAGAAGAAAAGAAGAAGAAATAAAGAAGAAGAAGAACACTAACTACGGTACCTATCGAATGAGCTCATAAGGCTGAGAGTGGATATACTGGTACTCAAAAAGGTGAGGCATGGCAGTACAAAGAGCAGAAGCGGTGAGTACACCTATCACTGGTCCGCCATGAGCAGTGGTGCCCATTTTAAGGAGGTAGCTAAAGGCATCTCTAACCATTTGTAGCTGAGGTTACTCCAGTTTATGAGTGCAAGTGAGGCTGAGGCACACATTGGGCTTCATGTCTTGATGCAGTTCCTACCGAGGTGTGTGAAACTTAAGAGGAGGAAGTTTTTTACGCCAAACTCAACTTCGTGTTAAACACATGCACTCATTGTCTTGGGCGACTTCAATGGTACTACTGGCAATGACAGGGTTAGTTATAAGTTATGCATTGGTTCCCATGGTTCTGGAACACAAGAGCTCTCTTCTCCTGAATATTGCAGGGTCCTTAAGGATGCTGAGCATATTGAACCGATTTGAGACTTGTCACTACATAGTCGTGAGCACATGCCAGGTCATTCAGCTTCAAGATGGAATATTGTTGCATCTTGAGATTCTTCTTGACATGACATGAAACCTGAGTGTTACAACATCAAGCCTATCATCAGTTGCAAAGAACCCTTCACTTTGGAAAACCCTTCAGTTTTGAAGGATCCTCCAATGAGTGCTTAGAAGAATGTGGTCAATTTCCTTAGCTACCCCTCCAGCATTGCTATACCAAGTCCAGTGGTGCAGCTTTGGTCTCTGGTACCAAAAACCTGCAATTCTTAGTCTCCTGAATCTTGCAAACTTCAGAAGGAGAGAACCAATGGTGTTCCTGGTACCAGAACCATGGGGACCAACACACAACTTATGACCAACCCCGTCAATGCCAGCAGTAGTATTAAAGTCGTCCAAGACAGTGACTGTGTGATGAGGGGG
This sequence comes from Eriocheir sinensis, assembly GCF_024679095.1. Taxonomy (NCBI): domain Eukaryota; kingdom Metazoa; phylum Arthropoda; class Malacostraca; order Decapoda; family Varunidae; genus Eriocheir; species Eriocheir sinensis. The sequence continues at coordinate 11,043,032 of NC_066540.1, read as the reverse complement.
CACTGCCAGAATTAGGCATACAACCCCTCCTTCTCTTCAGCTACTCATATCTCGGTAGGAGCATACACTGCAAAAGGAGACATAAAGCCGAACATGTGCTGCAGCCTTCCTTGTAATATATGCTTATCAACCCAAATAACCTCAACTAAAAATGGCTGCAGTTGGCTGGAGATGCCTACAGTTACCCCATTAGATGGGCACCATTGCTCATGCCAGACCAGTACAAGGTGCACCCTCCACAACTGATCTTACCACTGCCAGGTCTTATTGCTTCAGAGTCCTACTATATCCACTTTCAGCCTTCTGAGCTCACTTAATAGGTAGGGTAGTTGGTGATCCTCCAAGAGGCTTCAGATGTTCCAGGAGCCCACATGCTGAGCCCTCTGAAGGTTAATCTCCTGTCTGGTTCTGCAGGCGGGTACAACTTCTGCACCTTCCCAGCCACCCCCAAAACATAAAGAAGGCTTAAGGGGGCCTTCCTCCTTCAAGATGCAGGGGTCCTAAAGGCTTTGCCTGACACCCGTTAGTGATGGCAGGCTAGCCCAATGCATATGCATTGGTGAAGCCTGCACAAACCCTTCCCCCAAACCCACCCAAATGACAGGCTGGTCTGACCCCTGAGGCAATAAATATCACAGCTAGCCAAATAAAGATGCATAAACAAGGTGAGGAAAAGAGAGAAAAACAGCTCAGGGAGGTTGAGGACGCAGCACTCCTCATCCTGATAGACCAGCCCGTACTCAGTTAATTGCCTATACCAACCCCAAGTTTTTTGCACGAATTACTTTAGCTTCCCCTTAGAGTCTGCAACCAAAGCCACATCATCTGTAAATAGTAGCATGGGTGCTACATGTTAAATATGGAGGACAGGGGTTAAATGGGTCTAATAGAAGAGAAAAACTCGTGTGAAAATCTTTTCAAAGTGAAAAAAAAGTTTTAATTATCCCATTTAGAAGGAACAGTATAATTAGGGATTCTGTAACCAACTCGATATTTATATACTTCCTGCTGGGAGAGTGTTATATTAAGTCATTGATACAGTTCATTATAAAGGTCACAAACATTCATTATAAATTGTCCTCCCTGAAGAAAGCAATTGAAAACCGAGGGATGAATTCTCATCAGATGGGACTCACTCTGCCCAATGTTGGAAATGTCTCGGCATTTCTTTTTAAGTTAAAATCTTCTAACTTTGAGGATTCACATCAGTATACGATGAATATGATCTGAGAAAAAAATGTGATGAATATTAAAAAGTTGGCTCCATGTTTATGTAACAAAATCAGGAAGTGTTACACCATCTTAGCTACATGAAAACAAGTGATAGAAACTAAAAGTCATCATAGTTTGTATATCAAAATGGATCATTATACAACATCCTCCACTGAGAAACAAATTTACATGCTGAGGGCTGGTTCAAAATTTGTTTTGAGGGAACATGATATTCTCTAAATACTGAGGATATCATTCAGCAAAATAGTTTACGAATGAAGGATACAAAAGCCTGACAAATTATTAATTAACAATCAAAACTCCTCCTTTACTTGAAGAACATAATGATTTTTAGATGAAGAAATCTAGGAGGGATTTGAGAAATACAGTAATAGTACCAACCCTCACATATGCAATCGAAACATGGGCCTGGAATGAAAGTCAGAGGTCTAGAGCACGGGCAGTGGAAACGAGTTATTTGAGGAGTGCATGTGGTGTGAGTAGAATGGATGGAATGAGTAATGAAAGTGTGTATGAGCATTTTGGAATGTGTCATGGGGGTAAAGGGTAGAAGTGTGGAGTGGTGGAAGAAGTGAAGCGACAGACTTTGAAGTGGTTTGGCCACATGTAGCGAATGGAGGAGAGTAAGATGACCAGGAGGGTGTTTGTGAGTGAGATAGAGGGAGGGAATGTTTGAGGATGACCTCCAGTGAAATGGAGAGATAGGGTGCAGGAGTATGTCAGGGAGAGGGGGGAAAAATCCTTGAGAAACTTTGAGCTGGCAAGGAGGGAGTGTCTGGATAGAGAGATGGGAAACTATTCTGCCATGGCCATCCACTGGTGGGAGCTCCTAGGAGCAGGCGTCAAAGATGAATGAAAAAAAGAAATCTAGGTAGAGATAAGGGACAATGAAAATGTGTAATGTTATACTAGATACTTATCTGACCAACTTCATATCAGCCCATCAGTGGAGCTTATCAACATTATTTAGTTTACATACTTTTTTTAAAAATTCATTACTCACCCTTTTCATCTGTATCAAACTTAAATTTATGTTTTGCACGTCGCTTATGTTCTGATTTGTCCGCTTCTTGATTTACAGTCTCAAAGACCGTTTCTGCTACCTCTGTTTGCCAACGCTCACTGATCACAAGTGGGAAGTTTTTGTACAGCTCCTGATCTGCTTCTGTCAGCTGATAAAAATATTATAGATGAGAAAAGTGGTAGTGAAGATTCATATCTACAGTGATTAATAAATCTATTTTATACCAAAGTAAATGCCAAGCCCTGTCTCTTCTAACAGCCTATAAGTTTTGGAACATAACATTCAAAGTGGTTTTCTGTACTAAGGCTGGGGAGGTATCAGTACTGGTACACAGTTAACGATACTGGTACTGGTACCACTAAGAGCTTAGTAAGTGTTAATGTATCACTACGAGGCTAGTACCGCCAGGCTGCTGGCTTGCCAAGCATTTTTATATTTCTTGTTAGTAATTATTACATTAAACATCTATTTAATATTGTTGTCTAATGCCTTATTTTATATTTATAATTATTATTATTGAGAAAACCCAGGTGGTATTCAAACTGCAGAGGCACCATCTCCAGCATCAGACACTGTTGTTCATCTGTGACTTTAGTTGATCCTGCCACTGGGTTTGACAAATAGTTTGCTCATGACATCACAGCCACGTCAGGACAAAAGCAAACCAGCGCTTGGGTCACTTTCGTTTTTTGGACGAAAGCCTATATTTTCATCTAATAAGTATTTTGGATTTTCAGTATTTAGCATTAACTCCAAGGATTAAGGAGTGTTTGCAAGCCACTCTTTTATGTGAGCACAGAACAAAAAGTGCAAAAGGATTCTGGGTGTCATATAGTTCTGTGATATGAAGATGATAAAATGTTATATTGCACCAAGATGTTCAAATTGGCAAGGCCAAAATAACATTGATTTATTGATTTCCATCCAAAATTTGACAAATGGAAAAAGCAAGGAGCAGTTGATGAAAAAAGCACAACAGAAGAGCAAGTAGTCAAGTAAGTTGCAACAGGAACATCAGAGAGGAACTGGGTACTGTCTCCTTATGTCAGACTGCAGAGCACACGTCACATCAGGTAATATTTGTATGTCATGTTTTACAGAGAATTGGTTAATTATTTGCCAAACCAACTTAACCTTACTTAACCCTTTCATGCACCAAAAGTTTAATAAGTTTCTCTTTCCACTGCGACATCCGTCTGGGGCTCCCTTGGGAGCCTTGCAGCCATGTGGCAAAATTTTTTTATCATGTTATCAATTTCACCCACGAGTATTCTTTTTCTTGGCATTATTACATATCGTTGGTTTTGGAAGAGATTATTCTGCCTTATGAAAGAAAAATATCAAGAAATGCAAATAAATAGCGAAGTTTACCGACTCTGAAATTTTTTTTAAAGGGACAACAGTCGCGCTCACAGGCTGCCTGCTGAGAGGCAACTAAACCACGGGCAATTATCACTTCAAATCCAACGGCACGAGAGAGTTGACAATTAGTTTATTTTATAGGTCTGAAAGATACTTTATTTTTGGCAAATTTTTAAAAGTTTTTGACGCGATTCGAGTCAAAAGCTCATGTAGACAATTCTGTTTTGATGTGAATCGCGTCGTGGTGCATGAAAGGGTTAATGAAAGTAAATTCAGGTAAAAATATAATGCCGTACGTGTACTTAAACTTAAAAACAACTAGTGTATGTGTACGACATTACATATTTAGATGATTTTACTTTCATTAGGTTAAGTAAATTTAGCAAATTATTAACCACTTCTGCAAGAAACACAACAAATATATTGCATGTGCACTGCGGAGTCTGTCATAAGGAGAAGGTTCCCAGCTCCTCTACAAAGTTGATGTTCCTGACTGCTCCAATCCATCCTGCTCTTCTGCTGCACTGCCTTTCATCATCTGCTCCTTGCTCTTTCAGCTTGTCATAGTTTTCAGAAAAAATCTGTAAAACAAAATTGTCTCATCCTTGCTGATTTGAACATCCAGGTGCAACACAACACTTTACCAGCTTCACTATAAATAGAATTAGATGCCACCCAGGGTCTAATTTGAACTTTTTGTTGTGTGCACACCTACAAAAGCAGCTCACAAACATCTGTAAATCCTTGAAGGTAATGTACAATGCTGTAAAAAGACCTAAATTAAACAAGGATGCTGGCTCCCGTCCACTGACATAGCAAAAGTTTACACCTATTTCTCGGTAGTTCACTATCTCTTTGACATCCACCCACCGGGCACAAAGGATAAATGTTGAAAGTTCCATGTCACTTCTTTGCATCAATTTTCATGAAAAAATACAAAAATGCCCACCCACACAGTACAAACAACTGATCACCTGACATCCAGAGACATGAACAACATCTGCTGTGAAATGCAGTTTGCAGAAAACTAACTATAAGTCATGAACCAGTGAGGTCTCACTGTGTCATGAGCCCAAGCTTCTGACTTCTCAACAGTACCAAAATTAACAACACCTACCCAGCCCTAGCCTATATTGCTTTTATAAAAAAGGAAAAAAATTATAGTAACTGTAATCATTTTCAATTTGCCCAGCTTTGCTAGATGACAATCTCTTTTAGTATCTAAACTCTTCTGAATCTGTATTACAGTTGCATATCTACCCCCATGTCTGTTCTGGAAGATGTAATTTTAGCTTCTCCTAATGAAGTGTTCTTGGGAGAGTCCCTTTGTGTTTATATTCTCTTCCCTTCCCTTTCGTCCTCTCCTTCCCTCTCCCAGATATTCTAACATTATAACTTTCCAATTAAAAAAGTTCAAACACCTTGGCCACTAACACTTTTCTCTCCAGGGGCCTCACCTAGTTCATAAATTGCATCAGATCATCAGCGCTCCTCCCCACTTCAACCATCTGTGCTTCTCTGATCCAAAGGCTCTGTACATTATCACAACTCACTACCCATCCTATTCGTATCATATATTATACTTGGATCAGTCTCTGACTTGTAACTAATTCTATGTTTGAGACAAATCATTGCTGTTCTCTTTTTTATTTTTTGCTTTTGCTTACCCACTTTCTGTCCACCCATTCACCACTCTTCCTCAAAGGATTTCTCTACATTTTTCCTTGAAAGTTTCTTTCTCAGATCACTCATATAGTTTGACTCCATCCACTAATGTATAAATATGTTTCCCATGAGTTATTGATTCATTATCCAACCGAGTAAATGCATTCTTCTGTTTACTCCACATGTTTTTATTATTCCATGGCATTACTTGTTATTCTAGAGTATCTACTATATTACCTTAATGCCCTTTGTGTCTTCTTCATCGAAGGAGCCAATATCAAAAGCATCGGCTGCATTGACCTCTCCTCGGGGAGGGATGAGAGGTGGTTGGTACTTCTGGAGATATACTTGCTGCCAGTCAAGGCCACCAAAAAATGGATGTTCTTTCACTTCATCAGCTCTGTAGAAGTAGTAATTCATAAGTACTTTTAATTCTAGAGCAAATCACTATGTATAATATAATAAAAGGGAGAAAATGTCTAGGTGGACAATCCAAATGTTTTGTTTGTTTGAGAGTACAGTAGGATCTCAATAATTATGCCTAATAAATGCCTTTATTAACATAAATGTTATTTGCAGGACAATGCCAACCCAGAGCTTCCACCCAGTTTTCCCATTTCAACCCTTCCAATTTTCCTAGCTGAAATAATATGAATCCTTATTTAATCAACCAGTTTTTGCATGTGTCTTGATCTTGTCAGATCTTTATGTGATTGTGCTCATTTATTGGCAACTATGAGTAAATTGTTGGATACTCATTTTTTTAAATACGTCAGTTAGTTTTGTAATTAGGTATAAATCATATAGTAGGTATTAATCATAAATGAAATCAGACATATTTTCTTTTGATTTATCTTGTTTTAGAAAATAAAGTGAATCATCAGTTTTTTTGTGTTTGATAAACTCACAGTGTGTTCTTCTTTATGTGTCCATCATTTATAGTGATATCGTACCTAGTTTCAAAAATATACCATTTGAAAATGAGGTGAAAAAAAATTTCAGCATTTTTACTGACACATTACAGAACTTCTTATATGCTTTCCAGAAATAAATCAACATTGCTTGTACAACCAATAAGTACTGAGAAGTTTGAGTTAAAGTCTCTTAAATTACATTGAGAAAAATGCTCCCAAAGTTTACGATGCATTTCAAACCTGGATGATTTTTTTTTCTTTTTTAGCCAGGTGAAACTAGAATTACCAAACGGTGCAGAAAACTTTAAATTGCTTACCCTCTTCCTTTGCAGCCAAGTCTTTTATCTACATCTCTATGAAGTAAACCTTCTAATAGACATCGAAGTTCTTGTGTAAAAGTTTCAGGAAGCTCAACATTCTGGAAGGTAAGAGAGCAATGTTATTGTTTTAATTGACGTTTTCCTCCCAACTCCATGACCTTGGTTGTGAGAATAGAGACTGCTTTTAAAGAGAATAATGAATAACTTTCTTGTCTTGCTGATGCTGAGGGAGAAAGCATTCTAATTATTTGGTAGGATATAAAAGAGATCTTTGATAAGCTGTTAGGGACTTGTCATTTCTCTGTGTGTACCCAAGGTTGCATTGCAACATAACTATGATCATGCAACACACTCATAGCTATATTGGCCCTCTTTTTTTTACCACTAAAAGATAACAAATAAAATGATAAAAATGCAGTGCTATAAAGGTACAGATTTACTAGATGGCCATCATTTTTATTTACCATAGTGAGGGTCATGCGGTCTATCTCATGTTTGTCTCGAGTCTTGTGTTGCCTGAAGGGGGAGTGGCCTTTGAGCAGCTTGTACAGCATGCACCCAAAGGAGAACCAGTCGGCTGAGCTGTCATATGCTGTGCCCTTGCTCAGCACTTCTGGTGCCATGTACCCGTGAGTCCCTCTGTTTTGAGAAGAAAATTTTTCACTTAGTGTGTTCAAAAAGTAAATAAAATTTGCAAAATGAACACAAATTTTCATAAATCATTGATATTCCTTACCCATCCCCATTCTTGCATGACCGCACACACAAACGCATGCACACACACACACACACACACACACACGTTATAAGCTTCAATTGTTGTAGACAACTATATAATGGAGTCAAAAATGTAGTTTGTGTCATGTTATGGAGATGAGAGTGAGTAGAGTAAGAACCAGATGGAACCATAAAATAAAGGTAAAGTTTGGGGCATATGCTAAACTGTGCCAGTGCTCATCTCAGACACACTGGCCCTTGAGCCCATGGCAGGTGATAACCCAATACCCTGACACGGGGTCAGGGTGACATCTGAGTTACCACAGTTTACCTTCCCCAGATACCCATTTACCAACCAGTTCAAATGGATGAGCTGTGCACCAACTGCCTAGGCCCGGATTTGAACCTGGGCCAGCAGATTAATAATAATAATAATAAAAATTTTAATTCACCCAATGGCATATATAAAAACAAGACAACTAAGTGAGTGAAATCAAGCGAGATATACGAGTGGCTTGTGATTATATGGATGTAAAAACGTTAAGGGAACTGGGAGTATCTATGATTAAGGTTTGAGTATGCAGTTGTTATTTGGTCACCATACAGAAACAATACAAAAGGTAGCTGGAAAGGATACAAAGAGCTGCAACTAAATTGATTGCAATATCTAATACACTTGTCATAATATGAAAGACTAGATACATTGAAAGAGACAAAGCTGGAAGACAGACAAGAAAGGAGACTTTTTTCAGATATATTTTTTATACATTGGGCTCATAGTGCCAGCATGCCTTTTGATGATGGGGCCTGTGAGTCTGCCCCAGCCCATTAGTGGCACAGACAAGCAGTATATAGTGATGCCATTCTTGTCCCCCAGAGCTCTCCTTGATCCTCTTGAAAGAGTTCCACTAGAGTCCAGGTTGTTAGGTGTTTATCAGAACAGCATGTGGGTTGTCTTCGACCACTCGCTTGGTGGTGACTAAAAATTGTCAGCTTGTAGCGGGGAGTTGGGCCTTGAACCCAGTCCTCCAGGACACGACAGCCACATGCTGACCACTCAGTCATTCAGGCAGCAAGGGGACTACAAAACACAGAGAAGGATCTTCTGACTTCCCAGAAGGGTATTGACTGACAATAATGAGTCCATCATGGGAGCAGGTAGTGGTGAATTAGGCCCTGTCATTGGGCCCTCCATTGGGCCCCGGCGAAGTGGGCCCATCCCAGGGGGGCCAGCTGGGATTTTAGAATTTGAGCCCCCTGAGGAGGGGCCCTTTCTTGAGACCCCTGGTGTAGATACCAGCTTCACCCCCCTCTCACGGGCCCTGGTGAATTATGCACACATGCATGAACTCACTGCTCTGATAGTTCATTGGATTAACCCCTTCATTGCATTGCATTGCATTGCATTCCCCTAACATACCGACCTGATAGCGTAAAGACCAGGCCCTGTAAAACTACAACTAGGTAAATACAACTAGGTAAATACACACACACACACACACACACATACACACACACACACAAGGAAAAGTTGGATAATTATAGATACGGAGACAGGACCACACGAGCGTAAGCCCAGGCCCTGTAAAATTACAACTAGGTAAATACAACTAGGTAAATACACACACACAGGCACCCGACTATACTGGTTACACTTGTGTCGCCTTATGTACTAACACAGCCCTAAAATTCTTATTTCATATACAGACATGAAACCTGAACTTCTCTTCTGGAGAAAAAGTAAACCATATTCAATAGGAGAAAAAGCAATGCATGGTCAGAACATGTACATGGTAAAGGCAGGCTAACACACTTATACCAGCTGATTATTTTTTGCTCATTGAGTGGCTGAAATTCATTTTAACCCTTTCATTGCTAAACGCTCGCAGCGAGTATTTGCTGGTGGTGCTAAACGCTCGCTGCGAGCTCCAGCTGCACTCAAATCTCCCACGTATGGGAGTGTTCCAACACTATTTCTCACAACATAGGATTGTCATTTGAGTGGGTTCTTCACTAAATCTGGTGGAAAATCATATCAGCCCAGCGCGGAAAATCTACGGACGAGTAACTGGTGGATATTCTTGTCCACTATACTAAAGCGGCATTTTTACATAGCTTCACCTATCAGCTGAATGATTCTTTGACCAAATAGTTGTAAATGGGTAGGCGGTGGCTGAGTGGTAGCGTGCTGGACCCACATTCACCACATGATGGACGACACGAGTTCGAATCCCCATGCCACCACCTCAGATTTTTCAGTCACTGCCGAGTGGCTTAAAACTACCCACATGCTGTCCTGAAGACCACCCATCAACCCGCACTCTAGAGGAAACTGTCCAAGTGAATCAAGAACAAGTTCCGGGTTTCCGGGGGGCAGCATGAGCCAAGAGAAGATGGCACCACTATAAACACTTGCCTGCGCCATGATGGGCTGGGGCTGAACACCATCCAGGCCTCTCAAGCAAGCCTACCGGCGCTATAGGCGTAGACGAAAAAAAAAAAAAATATTGCAGTTGGCAATACAACCTTGCCAGAACCTCAAGGAGAGATGTCTGCAGCTGCCTCAAAGTGGCTGATCATCACACACACACTGACGTAAGTGTTCACATTCAACACTCACTGAATGTGAATGTACGTTCACAGGAGAGGCATACATAACCGACTCTTATAGATATGGGCCTCCTCTTCCCAATGGTGTTTTTGGTTTTTAGCTGTGATGAATAGTTTTTGAGATACAGAGGTTAAAAGAGACCCCCGATTTGGCTGCCCGACTGCACCTGAGGGGATACTCACATCCCGCACCACGCGCAATGAAAGGGTTAAAGCTGTTTCAACTCAGCTTACTCTAACTTCAAAGCAAGAGTAGCATAAATATCAAGAAATATCAGTATAAAAATGTGCTTGTGTTAGCACATGCTGGGGCTGACTACCAGTGCCCCAAAAGAAAGGTCATATTATTAGAAAGCCAAGTAAAAGTCTCATGAAGTTTAAGTCCTGGAATGCAGCACCCAACAGATCAAACTATCTACCCACTAGTGTTGTACTACAGAAGAAAGACTGAAATTATCCTGATTCATTCTACTGTTAAGTTCCCAAGATTATATTCACATGGGGTGGAGAATGACAATTTACCATTTTCATCTAAATGGTTAACACTTCCAAAGTCTCATATTTACACATTTAACCCCTTGGCTGCAGATTTCCTACAAGAAGATATCACCAAGCTACAGGAATGGATCAAAAAGTGGCTGCTACAATTCAACAAAGAACAATATAAAGTCCTGCACCTCGGGAAGGGATATCCAGCATACCAATACCACATGGGAAACACTCCACTATCCACCACAGACTCAGAAAAAGACATGGGACTATATGTTATCAGGCTACCAGTGAAAGCCAAATTCATTCCAATCACAGCGGACAGGTTAATGAGGACTAAATCACACAAAGTATGTCTTCCAAGTCATCATAAGCCAAGCTCAGAAGCAAGGTAACTAACTACTGACTGGAGATGCCCAAAACAGCTTCCTAGATGATTTAGCTTTTCACATTGTCAAAACTGCTTGAAAGTGAAAAGCAATTGCTGTTTGAGATAACTGTAGAATTGGAAATACTGTTCATGTTTCTTACAGGTAACATGTGCTTGATGACTAATATTCTTCACCTTTTAAAGTCTCTAATTAAAACTACAAAAATGTTACAGTGGCAATATGCAATGTGTGAGTTTTAATGTTTGGTAATGGGAGTGGTTACCTACCAGCAGTCGCAATGCCTGAATTATACCATCATTATATCTTCAAGGAAAAATTACATAGCTATTCCCATACTTAAGGTTCAAAACTAATTTCTTCTATATGATTACTTTTTTTTTTATATCATTTCCGCCTATGGCGCCAGTAGGCTTTCTTGGTGGGGCCTTGGTGCACCCGCTGTGGTGCAGGCAAGTGTTTATAGCAGCGCCATTTTGCTTGGCTCATGCAGCCCCCCGGAGCTCTCCAATGACCCTCTCTCTAAGAGAGAGAATCTAGAGTCCAGGTTGATAGGTGGTCTTCTGGACAGCATGTGGGTAGTCTTAGGCCACTCAGTGGTGACTAAAAAATCCCAGCTTGTGGCACCTGGCGGGGCACAAACGCGCTTCATCCAGAACATGGCACCATCTCGCTAACCACTCAGCCACATAATAATAATAACAATAACAATGATAATAATAATAATAATAATAATAATAATAATAATAATAATAATAATAATAATAATACAGTGAAGTCTCACATTTGGCGACTAATTGGTGCCTGAGAAAGCTTGCCAAATTCAAATTAGACAAATACGAATCATTAAAACAATAGAAAAAATGTTAATTGGTACCAGAGCTCTCAGACAACATATTTTCAGTTTTGGGGTGTCTTAAAACCTCATTTTTTCCATCATTCATAATCAAATACCAAGAGATAATAAAAAGATATGAAAAAAAAGCTTCCCTCGTCATCCAATATTTATTATGGTGGGTGGGAGAATAAGTGCCAGTAACCAAGCAGTGCCTCCTCTTGCACCGCTCCCCTCAGCCCCGCCCTGTGCCAACCCATCTCCCTCCACCATCACTCCTCTCCAATAAATAGCAAAATGTCAAATTCATTAATTTTTAGATAAAAACTAATTTCTTCGATCTTCATCCTTTGCTTAATATGGTGGGTGGGAGAAATGAGTGCTGGTAACACTTAACCCATGTGCCAATGCATCTCCCTCCACCATCTCTCCTCCTCTATGAATCACAAAAAGTCAAACCAATTAATTTTCTTGGTCACATCATCAACATCCACTATTACTTCATCATCACTATCAGCCATTGTCAGATACATGAGATAAAAATGGTAATGATGTAGGTTGAAAATTTACCTCCTTAACTAGTGATTTCTGCAAAGTTATATATTAGAAAATGGTTGTTAAGGTTTAGGAAGGGTGAGAGTAGTGAGGCACTAACCTGGAAACAGAGGTCTGATTGCCCCAGGAAGACTATTAAGTGTGCTGTGAACTTTGTGAACATGCAGTGGAGCCCACCTGTCATGTTAGGCCTATGGTAGTGAGAGAAGTGAGTGAAGTGGGGTGATTGGAGGAGTGTCAGGGCAAATGGCATCTTGACAGGTGCACAAACTTGGCTACAACAGCCACAAGCCAGTCTTGTGTGCGTAGAAAGCTTGTAGTCACCTATGCTAGTAAGTATCTAACCTGGGATGATGAGGATTGGCTGGGTATATTATGGTCAAATGAGGTGACCTGTACTGTGACCTGCAACTGAGGAAGTGCAGTGTACTGATGTACAAGCAGTGATCCTCTCACTCCACTCTACCTGAAACCCACAGTTAAACACCCTGATTCACTTATAATATGGAGCATATATCTGAAGCTCTAATGTGACCATCTACTTGAGTCCTCTGAGATCACAGGTGCCAGAGTGTCATAGCAGAACGATGGACTTGACCATACTGTCATATGCATCATCACCTGGCCTGAGGATTGCAAGATACCCTTCATAGGGGATCAGCCCAGACCTCAATCCCATTCTGAATCTCTGAAACCACACAGGAAAGAAGGCTCAACAGGGGCAGGAAGTGAGCTCTTTCCCTATGCTGGAAAGTGCCATTTAAGGGTCTTGGGCTAATATCTCTCTTCAGACCATCAGGAACATAACCTCTTCCTTTCCCCTAATGTCTCCAGACTTTGAAGAACCATTAGGAATGTCCTAGCAAATAATAATGAATTTAATCTATAAATTATTTGCACCATATTTTCTGGCATAATAGACAAACAAGGCATAACACAACCCACTAAATTTCCAATCAAATGTGACCTTAGAGGTATCTTCTCAGTTTAACTAACTAACTAATGGGGAGTATACGCTCAGGGCCACTTCACTTCACTCACTCACTCGCTGCCTAAACTCACAACAGTCTACCCAGGAAGGCTCTCAAGTCCCTCCCAGCAAGGTCGGTCAACTTGCCCCATCCATGAGTTACGTGGGCATCCCCTTGGTCTCCTCCACTCAGGGTTGTCATGTACAGAAACAACCTTGTGAGCAGGATCGACATCCAGGAGGCGTGCCACGTGCCCATATAACTGAAGTTGGCGTTCATGAACTAAGCTGGTACCAGGCTTCAATTTAGTTTTACAAACTGTTTAAGATGAATCCAAAATCTGGACACATTGGGAAGTTGTTGTTCCAGTTTAGTAGTGGGCTTTTTTTCATTACTGTTTCCTTCTTTTTTTTTTCCCTTGAACTGCTTCCTTTATTGTAAAAAAAAAAAAAAAAAAAGTAACCAAAGTCCTTCACCACTCTTCCAACTGACATCCAGCTTATCAACACAGCCTTTGGTTAAGTTTTATCTTCAACCAACTTCTTGTGTGGGTTTTATGGCCAATGATTGGGGTGTCACTTCCTCTTTCTTTTGTCTGAGGATGATATTTACCTTACTTAGTAAGGTAAATATCCTTGTGAAACATACAAAAAACAAGTACAGAGTTACTACACCATTACATTACTTATGTGCACTGCCTCTGACTCATTCAAACAGCTGACCAAGTGTGTACTATAGGGCTAATGAGAACAGCTCCAGACACAGCAACCCTACACCATGCCCTTTTGCAAACAACACAACCAGTCACTTTCACGCTGCTTGTGGAAGTCACTGAAGAGGGTGAATAACCTTTTTTAATCCTTCATGGAGATATTTTTTGAAAAGTACTTGTGCCTGATGCTGATGTCAATAATTTCAACAGATTAAAGAATTAATATCTGGTAATGCTTTCCATCCCCCTAGGGACTCCATAACCACAGGAAGTAATAGTTAGGACTTTGTTTCAGGTTCTTAAGATGGCTTTTAAGTCTGAGCCTACTTCTTGAAACTTAATTATATGCCAGAAAATACATTATAAATTGATTTGTCAATATGTTATGTATAGCACAAGGGCCAGGCTCTTTACATATGCCAGAAGTTATAGTGGTGAGGCAAGGGGTTGTTTACAAAATAGTCACCAGTTCTGACCCTTCACAATATTTGGTAGCTACTATACACTTGATGAAGACTATATCTTTCTTTTCTCATCACTACCTTGGCTACAGGCAGGTATGACAAAGCATGCACGCAGTCAGGTGAAAACACTTCACTCTACTTGAAAACCACACACAAAAAATACTCTTTGTATGGTAGTGCAAACAGGAAATGGGGAGGATTTAGTGTCTGCAAATATAGTGGACAAAAGCTGGGCATTGGGATGGGCACTAGTAATATTCTTTTTAAGAAATCTGTTGTTTGGTCACAATCCCATCTATCCCCAAGTGCATTTTTTATGAAATAAGAACGTGCAAAATGTGAGTGAGCACTGTGCTGAAAAATCTAAGTTAGTTTCTAGAAATAAATATTATCTAACATAATAACTTCATAAATTAAGTCTCACCTCAAAGAGGTATGGTGGTAAAGCTTAATAACTAGAAAATCAGCTGCTTTAAAAATCATTCTTGTTTTTTGCAAATGACATGTTAACCATTTGACACTTATGTCCAATGACTATTATATCAAGTAAAAGTAGAGAATGAAAAATTCTTAACATTACTTATAAAGAAATATAAAGAGGTAATCACAGAGCAACATCATATACTTACACTGATGCATGTGGCTTCTTTTTTGAAAAGTCACAAGCCAACCCTAAGTCTGATATCCTGACATGGCCGTGCTCATCTAGGAGTATGTTCGCTGGCTTCAAATCTCTGTAGACAATATACCGACGATGCATATGCTCTAGCCCTGCAAAATGTTCCTCCAGTTAAAGTGATGTTGATGTAAGTAATGTGAATACAATTAACACTGACATAATAAAAAATAATCACACAAAATGCTGTAGTCACACTCGACCCTCGATTTCCCAGATGTTCAATTTCTTCGACAAATTCTGGGGGCTGGCATTTGCTGGACATATAGCCAAAAATCAGTGATCCAGCTATGTCTGACCATTGCCAGACATATGCCTGACCAAGTCCAGGTCTCAAAATGAAGTGCAGTCATACATCAGATTCCACTCCTGAGCCAATGTCCACAACGCCTGCTAGTGGTTGCATAAGCACCAGAGATATTTGCTTATTGTTGTCTTGGGCTGTTAAACAGCTGTGCTGTGACCTGACATTTTATGTAAATACAGTATGTACTGGGATCAATCACGTAGCTAATTCACAGCAGCATAATATTTTTGGCCGACCAAAAAGCTCAAAAAGAAATTGGTGATCACTGCATTGCCATTGATGACACTGTGTGTACTAGTTTACAAACATCAGCTGAGCAGCTGCTTCTAATTATGATCCAGTTTTTATAACCCATTTGATATTTTCATTACCTGATCTTTATAGAAATAAACATTCATTAGTAAATAATTAGCAGTAGTATGGTAAATAATTAGCAGTAGTATGGTAAATAATTAGCAGTAGTATGGTAAATAATTAGCAGTAGTATGGTGTGCTTATGCTTCAGGAATTGAAAAAGAAAATGGCAGACACTTCATGACCCTTGCCAATACTGCATCCTTTGAAGATATGTAATATGCATCTTCAAATAACTTTAGCTAATGTTTCTTAAATAAGCTACTTAAATGTGCTGGAAAAAGTGTGGTAAAGGTCCAGGGCAGGTACTGAATATTGCTAATTGCTGAACAGAGTATGGTAATCATTCAGGATTGGGCAATGACCCCCAGAATGTAGAAATTATCAATTCCTGGACTTGTAAGGTTCCCAGACTGGAGCTCCCCCTTATTAGTCTGGGAAATCGAGGGTCAGGTATATTTAGGTATACGGTAATTATAATTAAATAATCTACACATACCCAGTTCTGATGGATGTGTTTGTATACTCAACAGTCACACAATTCATGAGTTATTTTACAAGAGAAGTGAGAGGTTATATAATTGGTCATGGTTGTGCATTGTGCTCAGTAATGGCATGTAAAGCAAAAAACAGCTATGACATTTGAAGAGTAGGAAGCACACAGCCAGGCCCCAATCATCCTATACAGGGTCCCAAATTCTGAATATGAGCCCAGGCCCATCTACCCTTCAATATCCCTTTCAATTCCCAAATCCTGAAGTATCCTATTCTTACAGGTTCTCACATAATCTTACAACCCAGCCACCTAGACACCCAAGCTTACAAGAAGTCAGGTATATATTTTACCCCTGGTTCCATTGACTTGGGTTCCTATGACCCAGTTTCCTAATAAAAGTAAAATTTACCACCTGTGGATTTGCCAACCACAGTGGTTTTCAGGAACATAACTTTTATAATTAACAAGGGTATACTGATTCAGTAGCCAAACATCTTATTATTAAAAAGTATAGTCAAAAGATTGAGATACTTATTTTTCATTTTTCTTTTATTTCCTGGCTGTCACAGACAAACCAAATATGTAAAGTAAGATAGAATAAGTGTTAGAGCATTACTACACTTTATGATAAAACTAAAATATAAAAAAGAAAAATTGCCCTTCAACGATACAGTACCTAATATAACTTCAGCAGCGTAGAATCTCATCTCCTGCTCGTTGAAAACCCCGTGTTGTGAAAGATGGTAATGCAGGTCCCCCCCATTCATAAGGTCCAGGATGAAACATAGTTTGTCGGGCGTGTGGAAGGCATATGTCATGCATACAATGAAGGGGCAATCAACCTGAAATAAAGCAGGAAATAATCACTTTCAAAATTTTAAAAAGTTGTGATTAACCAGCTTAAGTTACTAGGCAATACATTAAAAGTCTATATGAAGAAATGAATAACTGTTAATGGCTCTGAATGGAAATACTACTAAAAAGGAGATGAATATTGATGCATCCTTTGTGTAAAGGTACAGTTATTATCTCTGGGTTATATAAAGCTAAACTTAAGAGAATGAGGATTAAAATGGGGAAAATTATTTTGCAGTTATCAATTCAAATATGCATAACCTTTGCAAATTACAAAGAGCACACTCGATCAGCCTAACAGCACTCATCCAGCGCTGAAGCACACTCACCCCGGTACTGACTAGTGACAACATGATGCGCTCATTCAGCGCTAATGTTTCGCCCTGCTTCATCTTGATCCGCTTCTTGTCAAGACACTTCATGGCATACATTTTGCCAGTGTCTGCCTTGCGGCACCCGTATACTTCCCCAAATCCCCCCCGTCCGATGATTCGGTGAACACTGAAGTCATTCATGGTCAGCTGGGGAAATAAGGTTTTATCAATACAGCTTATCTATGACATAGAATTAATTCATTCTATTTAGCTGGTTATTACAGTGGCTTTCTAAAAAAGAGAAATCCATAAAACTCAACTGACCCTGCCTGATCATAATTTACCTTTTTTTTTTTTCACTTTTAAAAGGTGAAGAAATATGATGCTGAGCAAGCTTTTTAACCCCTTAATGATATTGATGCCGCTGGCCTCATATAATTCTTTCAGACATGGGCAACGAGCATGACGCCAACGCTGGAGAGCGAGAAGCTATCTGGAATTTGAAGGCCGCGCATAACTAGGTTTCTGTCGGTGCTAAGTGACTAACTGGCACCTCATTTGTCCCTTACCACCACTTCGTGCTAAAATACCCTACAGTTCCTACCTACGCATCATGGCGTCTGCAGAGCGATTATGTTCCCTCAGCCGATCTGTGTCGGCGGTCTTCCTTTAGTTTCTACTTGTTGTGTGTGTGCTGAGCATAGTCTTGATGCCTACACTGATATACATGATGTTCTAGATGAACCAATATCTTGTTCACAGGACTGTTCAGAGGAGTGGGAAGCGGAAGATGGATTTTTGGGGGAATCATGGAATTCCAGCCAAACGGTCCCTCCAAATAATAATCTGATTTCACAGTTGAGTTATACGGATGATTTTCTACAACTTTTATTCAATAAGATTCATTCCAGAATGAAAAAACTAAAAAAACTATTTTTTGAGTTTCACTGCAACTTTGGCTCTCTGTAGGTAGTAAATTTCCGGGTCAAAGATTATAAACTATATTTTTCAGACTCCATCGTGATAAAATGAGCAACTTTTCTTCAATAAATGTTTTTGTACGTCGCACCAGTAAAAAGTTGGAATTTTGAGGGAATCCTGAAATTCCAGCCAAACAGTGAGTCCAAATCATAATCTGATTTCACAGTTGAGTTATACAGATAATTTTCTACAACTTTTATTCAATGAGATTCATTCCAGAATGAAAAAAATAAATTTACCAAAATTATTTTTCAAGTTTCACCACACTTTGACTCTGTGGGCAGTAAATTTCTGGGTCAAAGATTATAAACTATATTTAACAGCCTCGATCGTGATAAAATGAGCAACTTTTCGTCAATAAATTTTCATGGATTTCACAGCAGGGTGCACCAGAAAATTTTCTATAAAACATCTTTTATGACTTTCTCATTTTCAAAGTGTATTTTCCGCCGACTTTTGTGTTACAGGGGGATCTCCCGAGAAAAACTTTTGCAGTTGAATTGGGTTAAAAGTGAGAATAAGCTTATTTAGTGCATGGGGACATTAAGTGGCAGAGTCATAACCAGAGGCTTTATCCAGGGTGCATCACCACTGATGCGTGATTAATACTGGGTTGAGGGAAGAAAAGTATGGTGACAGACTTGCTCTCAAAGAAGATGGACTGGCATAACTCCATCACACTGGGGTGATTCTCAGTGATTTACCACAACATAGGGACCTGCTGTGACCATAAGTAGCACTTTTATCTTATTTGCTAAATTAATATGTTTAATGTACTATACAATAAACCCATGCTACAAGTGGTCCCCTGATTTATTTCAAGGAGCGTAAGTAACAGAAGCCCCGAAGTCTTCCTCAAACTATATTTAGCATTAGTTAGACCTCATCTTGACTATGCGGTTCAGTTCTGGTCACCTTACTATAGAATGGATATCAAAATGTTAGAATCGGTGCAGAGGAGGATGACTAAGATGATTCAGGGGTTGAGAAACTTGCCATACGAGGAAAGACTCAAACAGTTAAACTTGCATTCTCTAGAAAGGCGAAGGGTGCGTGGAGACATGATCGAGGTTTATAAATGGATGAAGGGCTTTAATAAGGGAGACATTCATAAGGTTTTGTTGGTAAGAGAACCGGGTAGGACACGAAGTAATGGGTTTAAACTGGATAAATTCAGATTCAACAGGGACATAGGCAAAAATTGGTTTACTAACAGGGTGGTGGATGAGTGGAATAGGCTTAGCAGTCATGTGGTGAGTGCCAATACAATTGTCACATTCAAAAATAGACTAGATAAATTCATGGACAGCGATATTAGGTGGGGTTAGATACACGGGAGCTTAGGGTCAAAGGAGCTGCCTCGTACAGGCCTACCGGCCTCTTGTAGACTCCTGCGTTCTTATGTTAACAGTGAAAACAAACTGCCTGGCTGGAGGTAAGAACAACATCCAATGGGTAGAGGAAGACTGTTAAATACTGTATGAGAGTATTTTGTTTTAAATGGTGCATCAAATGACGGAAGGATAAAAGAAAATAGAAGAAAGAGAACCGACTGATTGCTCTGAAAGGGAAGACTGAAAGTGCTGTTCATCAAAGTCCTTTATGAAAGGGTTGAAGGTTATCATGAGGTAGAAATCCAGAGGCAACCACACCAACAGACCAGAGAGGAGATCTTTCCATACGCTCAGCAGTAAGAGGTCCAGATAATATTAGAATTAGTCTTCATTTCTAATTATTCTTAATTATGTTTTATCTCACCTTCATGAAAATGGATAAAATATTCAACAAATCCCACATAAACTTTTAAAGTCTGACAAACTGCTTTAAGCTTATTGTAGCTAACATACCAAATTTGACACACTGCTCAAGATCCATGACTTACTGGTCTTTAAAGTTTACAAAGAAAATGAGACAATAATGGTTCCAAGTCATACTGATCACAAAAATTGTGTAGTGAAAATACACGAGTTGCAACGATTCTTGTTGATAAGTTCACACAGAAAGAGGCTGTTTTATATATATATATATATATATATATATATATATATATATATATATATATATATATATATATATATATATATATATATATATATATATCTATATCTATATATATATATTGACAAATTCTCAGTTACAAATTTTTATAATTACTTCATGTGAAACTGCTTAATAAATACACTTAATTCAAGGCAAGAAAATTGAGATCAGACTTACAATGCTACCTGGTATTCCTTCAAATTAAAACCAAACTAGAGTCATATTAAATAAACATTTAGGCCAGGAAAAGTCAAATATCTCTGGTCATCAGCATGTTCTGTCTTTTACATCACAGTTATTACCAAATAATCATATCAATTTGGTAGAAAATGCAAAAATCTAAGGAAGTTTCCTAAATAATTTAAAGTATGCAAGATTGAGCTCTCATACTTATTAATTTATAATTTAAGAAGAAATAATAAACTCACCTGAATATTTAGTTCCAAGTTTTTCCATTGACAAAATCTGGTGTATTTATCACTGAGGGAGAAAAGAAAACATTAATTACTTGTTGAACCATGAATGGAAATTCAATGATATATGAATATGGGCTGCTTAAATTAATGAAATTACTCTGTTGTTTCCTGTCAGGCTTGAGATATGCTCATTGTTACAATACTTGTTAAGGAACCACCACCAATTCAGTGTAATATACAGGGTGCTATTAATGTGATTTGCTGCATCATCAGTTCAAATTAATGTTGGCTTAAAATAAACTGCTAAAGAATCTATCCTTGATCTGAGGAAAAGGGGCTCCCAAAATATTCATTAGTCAAAGAAATTTGACCTACTGATGCAACTCGCCATGTTAAGTCTAATAATTTGTTATTGAGGTATGAACCGATATGTACCAATGTATATTTTCTCAAAATGCAAAATAAAATTTGTCATAAGCATATGCACTGAAACCTTAAGTAAAAAATCTATTCCCTTCTTGCCCTCCTCTTTCGGTATTTAGCAATTTCTTTTCTCTCAATGATCAAGGCATCAACATAGCCCTCTACAAAACTCAGTCTTTAAAGAAAAGCATCAACCAAAGTTTTGGGTTAATAATACTTATAGAAGTGAAGCTGACTCATCCACCGCAATTGCATCGCCATGTGTTATTAAAGCACCAGCCTCACCTGACCCCATCAACACCACATTCCTTCCCATCTACTAGACCCCAGACAATATAGAGAGAAGTTTGCTATTCTAAATTACAGAAAACCCATTCAGATTACTGTTTTTTTTTAAACATATGAATGGCACCCTTAACCCAGTAGCTGCAGGGATCACGTTTCTTAAACGCTCCTCAAAGCGAATTAATGAAAAAAATCATCACAAACAAATCATTATATAATATATATCAACGCATTTGTGATCAGTTTATGCATCCTCTATTTTTGGGGGTTTATGTCAAGCCAAAAATTTGGCCCATCACTGGTACGCGGTAAAGCCACAAATTTGGCCCGTCGCTGCTACCGGGTTAATCACTATAGTATACGTATACAGCATATCTATACTGAGCAACGTTAAACATTACTGTCTGTAGTTTGTTTAGTCATTATCATTAATAGCAGCAGCAGCAGCCCTTGTCAGTCCAGTGAAAGACAAGGGCCTTTCAAAATGCTTCCATTTCCTTCTCTACCATGATACTTCATCCTGTCCAGACACAAATAATTTCATCTCTCCACTTGATTCTCTGTCTGCCTTGCCTTCTTGAATTCCTAAGTTGTCATTAATATTTTGGTTGTTCCTGTATCATCAGTTCTACACATAATATAACCTGCTCAGGTCCACTTCTTATTCTTATATTCAATTCCTAGGTATTAATGGGTTATCACGCACCACAGATTCTAGAGCCAATGCGACAGTGTTGAGCATAGAGGCCACATGGGCACAGCTTGGTGTATGCCCCAACTTTACATCACTATGCTACTTTGGTTGTCTATTTGTTATCAGATAATGCACGATAGGATCTTTCCAGGTCCACTTATTATTTCCTATGGTAACTGTATGAGGTGAAATATTTGTAAAAAAACCAGTCATGGAGCTCACACAAGTGTTGTTCACAAGGCTTGATAACTTGACATCATGGCAACAATAAAACAAACCAATTGTCAATGAACTTGTGCAGATTTTAAAAATGATCATACATAATTTAATTTCAAAATGTATTGATTCTTGCAATCTAAAATTCAAACTCATATATTTTCAGTATCTTATAACATCATGGACTCAAGTATTTAGAGTGCAGGGTGAAATTCAGACTATTTATTGGTACTTTTCATCAGGTTACAATTTTTTGCCATCATGAATTAGAGGTACTAGGATTTTTTAAGCAATGGAATTTAATTAAAGGGCTTTTACTGTAACAGCAAGTATCCACACATGGTACACTCAATACCAGAGAAGAAAAGCAAATTCTGTCAAATCATAACAAACCTGGTGTCATTTAGAATGTTCCAAACCAGACAAAAGAAGAGAGGTCATTCAGTCTATCTGGCAGGCATAGAGTGACAGACAGGAGACAATGATTAATCCCTTTGGACATTCCCTTGAAATGAGGGTTTAATGCCTAGGGTACAGCAAGATAACATCTGGATCAATGAAAAAGCTTGCAACACAACTCTTCTCTCTTAAGTACATTTTTTTATTTAACAAAAAAATTAGAAAATGTATAAACTTATGAATCCTGTATTATGTCTGTATTATCTTTGACTTTTGTCTGTCACTCTATGCCTCCCTGATAGACTGACTGATATTTCATCTGTCTCAGCTTACCTTTCAACGAATTTGTTGAATAAATCCCCTCTTAAGTGTGCAAATATTTCTTCTATGTATGGCTGAAAAGAGATGGTAGAGAATTAATGTGTGTGTGTGTGTGTGTGTGTGTGTGTGTGTGTGTGTGTGTGTGTGTGTGTGTGTGTGTGTGTGTGTGTGTGTGTGTGTTTTCGTGTGTAATTCACCATGGCCTGGTCACATGTTGGACTCGTAATCGCCATCAGGTACCCTCCCGACATGATTAAGTGCTCTTTATCATCAATCTATGGGTACTGCCAGAACCTCAGACATCACACACCCCATTCCCCTTGCTCAAGGGGGGACAGTAACCACTCCTAATCAACGGAAAGAATCCGGCCTGAGCGGGCTCAAACTGCCGCCCTGTCAGACCGTGAAGCCTGGCAGCGCAGCCCTCTAACCAGTTGCGCCAAAAAGTGTGTGTGTGTGTGTGTGTGTGTGTGTGTGTGTGTGTGTGTGTGTGTGTGTGTGTGTGTGTGTGTGTGTGTGTGTGTGTGTGTCATTCACCATGGTCTGATCAGGTGCTCACTGACTGTGCCTGGAGCTCTGGTGACAGCTCTTTGGGTATGGCCGAACCTCACTTCACACCCACACACACCCAAGAGGCAGGACACAACCCCTGATTGACACCCAGTACCCATTCATTGCTGGGTGAATAGAAGCAAGAGACTGCCCATCCATCTCGACTCTACCCAGGAATCGTGCTCAGGACTTCTCAGTTGTAAGGCAAGAATGTTGACCACTGCATTATAGAGTTCAGTTGGATCTACACTCCTAGTCCAGTCACAGTTTATCAGGTGTAGCTTTAAATTCAGAAATGCGTGTATATATAGAGAGATAACTATTTTATTTGTATTTATACTATCTACCCTAATAAATGAAAAGGTATTTCAGATAAAAATTTACTCCAAGTTCCTGAAAAAACAGAAGATTTCTGGCATTACTTATATTGTTCATGGCTTAAGTGTCTAAACTGTGAGCTAGATTCTGATCTTGCTACTAAAAAAGCAACTTATATTTAGCTTTTTCACAATTAGAAGTTGATTTTAAACTTAAATAATGTATTTTACATGTACTATTGTGTTGCTGGGAATGATAAATGCATTATACATCATACGTATGCAGCAACGATCTGCATAAATCATGAGGATAGGGCCAGCTGGCAACACAATGCTGAGGCCAAAAATTATACATGTTGGCTATGGCTAAATCAGTCATGGAGGCATACTCAACAATGCACTGAAAGGAATACAAGTGTGGCAAAAATCAACAAATGAAGTTTGAAAAATTTACATTGTTTGCACATAAAAGAATAATAAATAAGTAAAGCAACCTATGTAAACAGTGGGATTGAGGAACGTTAAATTACTATTCATATATCAAAAAGCTAACCCATATTTGAGCAGCAATAATATGGCATTCCTGTACTTTGCTTGCCCACAGTTTCAAAGGAGCCCACACCACTACACTGTACTATATACAGAACTGTGAGTCCACCAGGAAAACTTTTTTATCCAAAAAAATTTTTTTTTATTAACTATCATACCATTTTGAATAAAAGAGTAATGGGTGAAGGATGCCAACCTGGAAAAAAGGTAGGAAGATGGTTGCTAGTTTTATGAACCTTGAGACGGCTTATGACTGGAGTGACTGGAAGGGTTTATAGGATATACTGACAATACATAGCATGGGAGGGCAACTATTTGAAGGAACTGGGTCCTAGGTGCCTCTGTGTGAGATAATGAACTGAAATTTTTTTTGGTGTGGGTGTGGATGTGTGACCTCACCATTGATTTTCAGTATGTACATGAATGGTTGTATCAATGAAACGAAAGCCATCATAGGAGACTTGGATGCAAGGCTAAGAATATGAAATGGAGCATTCTTTGATGACAGGCCTATTTGCAGATTAAAGTGTTGGTTGGTAGGAAATAAAAGAATGCTGAAGAAAAGGGTAGATTAATTAGACTGTGCACAAAAGAAAAGTGCTGAAAGTACATGTCGGCAAGAGTAATGGTATTTGAAAGGTCAAGAAAGGAAACCATTAATTTTGTGAAGCAACACCTAGTTAGGGCAGGAAATACAACAGTGTAAAATTTGGCTGGGGAAGAAAAGATGGAGTACACGATTGATATTTTTACTTAGATATGAGGGCATGAAGTGGGAGGTAGGGATGAGAGCAAAAAGGAGAGACAAGTAATAAGTGCATTGGATAGAGAATTGTGAGAGGAACAAGTGAAGGCATGGGGAATAAAGAAGAGTATAAGAAATAACATTGTCCTCCCAACTCTGCCATATGTAACAGTGACATGGACATAAAATGTAGAACAGTAATCACAAATATATGCAAAATGGAAATGAGCTTATATAAGAGAAGTATCCGATATGCCAAGAAGGGCTGGATAAAGTAGTCAGAAAGTGTTAAGTTTTGGTATGAGTGTAACTGCAGATGGAGTGGACTGAAGAATGGTTGAATGGGTTAAGTGACTTCCTAATCAGAGATGGTTTGGACAGGTGATAAGAATGAATAAAGATGACTTTGTGAAGTGTATAAGAGGAAGATGGGGGAAATTGTATCAGAGGGGAAAGTTCCCAGAGACAGACAAGGTATCAGTGATGAATATAGATAGAGGGGATGCCCATGAAGATGCACAAATGGCCTGTGGAGGGATGAAAGAAGGTACACTGTATGGGGTATTAATTTTTCCTAGAGGGAAGCTGGGACAGAGGTCTGAGTGTGTGGGGTTCACAGGTGGCCCTGGCTGGTGAGAAGGGTTATTGTGCTGTGCCTCCATGGAGGCTTGTTGAATGCCACATCCTATGCTCTCTGTATTGGAGGTTTTTAGGGGAACAAGATAAATGAAAGAAAATGTACCTTCAAACTCTAAAGCAAAAACATCCATAACTGGACTATAGATCAATACAGATATTTAAAACTTTCTAGTGTTCATTGTTTTCAATCTTATTTATAATTATTGCAGATAATCCTGTGTTACATATACATATGCGGATAACAGAGATGAGTGTTAATAATGGTATTTTGCTACTTACTTCAAATAGATCCGTTGGAACTTCATTCTTTGTGAGGTGTTTTTGTACAAAAGCGACAGACTCTTTGTTATAGGCCTGTGGAGAGAGAAAATACATAAATGAGGAGCAATACCAA
>NC_066540.1:10916799-11011799 GCF_024679095.1 Eriocheir sinensis | reverse complement strand
ATGAAAGAAGAGTTATAACCGCAACGGGGGGAAAAGGAGAGAGG
Source organism: Eriocheir sinensis (assembly GCF_024679095.1). Lineage (NCBI taxonomy): Eukaryota > Metazoa > Arthropoda > Malacostraca > Decapoda > Varunidae > Eriocheir > Eriocheir sinensis. The sequence goes on along the minus strand of NC_066540.1, from coordinate 11,011,755 downwards.
AAAAGAAGTAAGGTGTTCAAGTGAAGGAATAAAAGTTATCTTATCTCCGGGGGATTACCACGAGCCTAAAAGAGGTGTGAAAAGTGCCCCCCAACGGACTCCCCACCGCCCCCCCCCCCCCCTCTCTCTCTCTCTCTCTCTCTCATGTTTTCTTTGTTTTCCTGTTGCTTTTTCTATTTTTCTTTGTCTTTTTTACTTTTATTTCCTTATTTTTCTTCCTTTCTTTATTTCGTTCTTCATCCCTCTCCCTCTCCCACTCTCCCTTTCTCCCTCTCCCTTTCCCTTTCTGTCTCTGTCTCTGTCTCTGTCTCTGTCTCTGTCCCTGTCCCTCTCCCTCTTTCTCTCTATCTCTCTATTTAGGACACATTAATATACAGAGCCGCGACGTGCTGTGGAAATAAAAACTCCTCACGAATCATTCACATCATCGAGTCACCGTAAAAGATAAGTCAAACGGACATCAGCCCCCTCCCTCCCCCTCTCCTTCCTCCTTCCCCCATTGCCCCTTCCCCCCTCCTCACGGGTAGAATTATCAAAAAATTTCATTAGTATGGCCTCGGCGACAGGTTTTTTCTTTTCTTTTTTCAATTTAATATCTCGTAACGGTAAAAAAAATAAGTCCACTGGAAATATATCAAATGGAAGACTTTTTCATTTTATTTTTTATTTTTTTTTATGATGTGTTGACGGTGGTTTCGTAGGAGTGAAAAATATGGTAGTCCCCTTTCTCTGATGAAGATGATAATGTAAGTAGTAGTAGTAGTAGTAGTAGTAGTAGTGAGGAAAGGAAAAAGAAAGGAGGGGATGCGAAATAAAATGAAAGAAATGGAAAGGAATAGAAAGAAAAGGTTTGAAAGAAGGAGAAGAGACGAAAGGAAAGGAAAGAAAGGAGGGGATGCGAAATAAAATGAAAGAAATGGAAAGGAATAGAAAGAAAAGGTTTGAAAAGAAATGGAAGGGATATGAAAGGAAAGGAAGGGAGAGGAAAGGAAAGACAAGGAAAGGGAAGGAGAAGAGACGAAAGGAAAGGAAAGGAAACGGAGGGAATGCGAAATAAAATGAAAGAAATGGAAAGGAATAGAAAGAAAAGGTTTGAAAAGAAATGGAAGGGATATGAAAGGAAAGGAAGGGAGAGGAAAGGAAAGACAAGGAAAGGGAAGGAGAAGAGACGAAAGGAAAGGAAAGGAAAAGGAGGGAATGCGAAATAAAATGAAAGAAATGGAAAGGAATAGAAAGAAAAGGTTTGAAAAGAAATGGAAGGGATATGAAAGGAAAGGAAAGACAAGGAAAGGGAAGGAGACGAGACGAAAGGAAAGGAAAAGGAGGGAATGCGAAATAAAATGAAAGAAATGGAAAGGAATAGAAAGAAAAGGTTTGAAACGAAATGGAAGGGATATGAAAGGAAAGGAAAGACAAGGAAAGGGAAGGAGACGAGACGAAAGGAAATGAAAGGAGGAGATGAGAAAATAGAAGCAGTAATAGTAGTAGGCATAGCAGCAGTAGTAGTAGTAGTAGTAGTAGTAGTAGTAGAGGTGACAAGAGAGGGGGAAAGAGGACATTGAACCATATAATTTCAACATCAAAAGAAGTGGGGATGATGAAGCCACATTACTTTCACACCCCTTCTTATAAGTCTCTCTCTCTCTCTCTCTCTCTCTCTCTCTCTCAGACACATACACCTATATATCTTCGAGGAAAAAAAAGGTGGTATTGATGAAGATGCAGTATGGACCCCGTATATTCCTTCCCTCTGACCTTCACTCTCTCAGTTCTTCCTTTTTCCTTATTTCTCCTTCTCTCCATTCTTTTTTTCTCTCTTTCCCTCCTACCTCGATTCTTTTTCCTCCCCTAATCCATTCTTTCATTCCGTCCTCAATTCATCACTCGCATAATCCCTTTTTTTCCCTTCCTTCCTTCCCACATTCATCATCATCTTCCTCTCTCCCTCCTTTCCACCTGCCTCACCTTCCTTCCTTGATCCAATAATTCCTTCCATATTTCTTGCATTCCTTCCTCCATCCGTTTCGCTCTCCTCCCTTGTGTGTTCCTTCCCTTATCTCCTTCCTCCTCCTTTTCTTACCTCAATAAATTCCTCTCTCTCTTTCCCATCCATCCTTCCTTCCTTCCTTTCTTCCTGGTTGATGCACTCCTGGGACAAATTCTATTATAGCCAAGGTAACGAGAGAGAGAGAGAGAGAGAGAGAGAGAGAGAGAGAGAGAGAGAGAGAGAGAGAGAGAGAGAGAGAGAGAGAGAGAGACGAAAATAAGAGGAACAGGTTATAAGAGAAAACTACTGCTACTACTACTACTACCATCACTACTACTACTGTTACTACTACTACTGCTACTACTACTACTACTAATAATAATAATAATAATAATAATAATAATAATAATAATAATAATAATAATAATAATAATAATAGGGGACGGAAGTGAGGAGGAAGGACATGATGGGAGGGGAGGAAGGGGAGGGGAGGGGAGGATGGGGAGGGATGTGAAGGGGAGGGAAATGAGGGGAAGGACGCGAATGGAGGGACGCAAGGGGGGTGGGGTGTTGGGGGGGATGGGGGGGGGCGAGGCATCATTATTTTCATCGCTGGGAAGATAGCTTTCACATGGCGGCCGATGAAGGGACATTCTTTCTTCGCGTTCATTTAATCAACCTACTTACGGGTCCTGAATTTTTCCATCTAGCGGAGAACGTCGATCAGTGTCTTTTTATCGCTGTGGCTGTGGTCAGGATGAGGAGGATGACATAACAATAATAATGATACTACTACTACTACTACTACTACTTCTACTACTGCTGTTACTACTACTACTACTAATAATAATAATAATAATAATAATAATAATAATCCCTGCCCGTCCGTCCCCCGTCCCGCACCCCCCCAAGTATCTTATCAGAGTGCCGGCCTAGGTTATCGATCGCCGGGAGGGAGAGTGGGAGGGAGGGCGCTGTGGTGGTGGTGGTGGTGGAGCCAGGCCACACACTGCTTCCTCCTTCCCTCCATCCCTGGTTGGCTGGCTTGCTCGATGTCTGTCCACCCAACAACCCTACACACACACACACACACACACACACACACACACCGCCGCCGTCTCCTACCCCTTAGCTTTGAGTGTACGGGTCAGTGTATTGAAGGAACGAGGTAAAGGATAATGGTGAAGGAGAGGAAAGGAGACGAGAGAAATAGCAAAAGGAAGGATAGGATATAGAAGGAAAGGGAAGGGAAGAAAGGAAAGGAAGGGAAGGACTGGGAAAGAAAGGGAAGGGATCGGAAGGGAAAGGAAGGGAAGGAAAGAAAGGGAAAGAAAGGAAAGGGATCGTTAGGGAAGGGAAAGGAAGAGAAGAGAAGAGAAGATAAGGGAAGGGAAGGGAAGGGAAGAGAAGAGAAGAGAAGAGAAGAGAAGAGAAGGGAAGGGAAGGGAAGGGAAGGGAAGGGAAGGGAAGGGAAGGAAAGGAAAGGAAAGGGAAGGAAAAGAAGAGGAATGTAAAATAAAAAAGTGGATGTAAGGGAAAGGAAAGAATGGAAAGAAATATAAATGAAAGGAAAAAGAAATAAAATAAAACGAAAAAGCGAGAAGTGGCAAGAGAGAGAGAGAGAGAGAGAGAGAGAGAGAGAGAGAGAGAGAGAGAGAGAGAGAGAGAGAGAGAGAGAGTGACCCGGCGCTAAGTAAAGAGGAAAGAGGTGACCCGAAGAGCCGGAGGAAGGAAAGACAGACACGGAGAGGATGTAAAAAAGGGAGAAGATTGAGAGGCTGACAAAGGAGATGAGCCGAAAAAGGAGGAGAGGAGGAGGAGGAGGAGGAGGAGGAGGAGTTCAAAAGGAGACAAGAGAAGGGTTAGGACGAGAGAGAGAGAGAGAGAGAGAGAGAGAGAGAGAGAGAGAGAGAGAGAGAGAGAGAGAGAGAGAGAGAGAGAGAGAGAGAGAGAGAGAGAGAGAGAGAGAGAGAGAGAGAGAGAGAGAGAGAGAGAGAGAGAGAGAGAGGAGAGAGAGAAGGAGAAGGAAAAAGAGAGAGAGAGAGAGAGAGAGAGAGAGAGAGAGAGAGAGAGAGAGAGAGCACCGCATCGGCCCAATCTATGCAGGAAAGCCTGATATTGACGCCTTCTTATGGATGTTAAGTTTGCTGGGAGAGGAGGAGGAGGAGGAGGAGGAGGAGGAGGAGGAGGAGGAGGAGGAGAAAAAAGGAGGAACGACCAGCAAAAACAGAAGAAAGGGTGGGGGTGGGGGGGTGGGGGGAGGAAGAGAGGGAAGGAACCTTATTCGATGTTCGGTAAAGATTAGGGAAAGGAAACGAGGAAACCAGCTGACCCCCCCATACTCCCCACCTCTCTCTCTCTCTCTCTCTCTCATTCTCTTTTTTCTTTCTCTATTTTTTTCTTTCTTTTTTCTTTCTCTTTTTTTCTTTCACTCTCCCTTTCTCCTTTTTTCTCTTCTTTTTCTTTTGCGCTTTTTTTTCTCTACTTATTTTCTCACTCTTTTTTTTCTTCTCTCTTTCTCCGTGCAGTGCCGTTCCCCATTCTAGCCGACCTTGCCTTTCTTCATGTGCTCTAGCTAACAACATGCATCCCTTCAACCTTATATTACACTGACACGCTACTACTACTTACCACTGTTTAACAACCCTGTATGCGTAAATAGACCTTTAAACAACACTGTGCCAAGACTAACACAAGAGAAAGATGGAAGATATTGGTAAAAACATTGGTCGTGCAGTGGATTAACATTAGCTGATGATAACGCGGAGTAAAAACGAAACAAAAATGACAGGTAGAACAAAAATGATGTGCTACTAACCTAACTGTTGCATACCTTACCTTACCTTACCTTACCTAACCTTACCTAACCTGTGTGAAGAAAGAAAAAAATGGACATGGGAAAGAATCGATAATGGTGTCCAGAGGCGTATAAGATAATAAAAATATGTAGCAGTGAACAAAAAAAAGTCCTGCTGTACCAATAATAACTAACAATAACGAAGTAAAAAAAAAAACATGTAGAAGTAGAGACAAAAAAAAACTAGTCCTTCTGTATCAATATTCTAACGATAACGAAGATAACTAAAAAAAACATGTAGGCCTAGCAGTAGAGACAAAAAAAAAAATAGTCCTTCTGTACCAATATTCTAACGATAACAAAGATAACTAAAAAAAACATGTAGGCCTAGCAGTAGAGACAAAAATCTAGTCCTGCTGTACCAATATTAGCTAACAATAACAGATAACAAAAAAACAAAAAACATGTAGGCCTAGCAGTAGACGAAAAAATTAGTTCTGCCGTACCAATATTAGCTAACGATAACGAAGATAACTAAAAAAAAAAACCTGTAGGCCTAGCAGCAGACAAAAATCTAGTCCTTCTGTATCAATATTAGCTAACGATAACAAGAAGCAAAAACAAAAAATATATATACAGGTAACACAAAAGAAACCGTGCTATATGATGAAAGAAAAAAAATGGACCTGTGAAAAAAAATCGATAATGGTGTTCAGAGGAGTATGTTTAGGGGGAAAAAAAATCAGTTGTAGAGGCTAAAAAAATTTATGAGACCAGGGGGAAGGTTTTAAGAGAGGGGTGTCGAGGGGAAGACATGACCAGCGTGTGGGGACCTCTGCGTACGATGACATGACGCCCCCCTCATGAAACACACTTCTTTCATGTCCACGAGCGTCCCTGAATGCTGGTCGTGCTGTACCGGTGATCAGGAACGTGTGTATATATCCTCTGCTATGCTGCTCCCTTGGCGACCTTACATTATACATCAGGCACGGGTGGGGGATGTCTGAGTACGATGACACACGCTTCACACGTATTAGCATCCTGGTCGGTATATTCTCAGACGCTTCCGCCTCTCATATCTTTTCTTCGCTGTCTATTCTTTTTTCTGTCTTTCCGTTCTTTTCCCTGTCTTCTACGTGTCTTCTTCTCCAACTCTTTCCAAAGGCTGCATAGCGTCACCTTCGTAAACAAAGCGCCGAAGTCATTATTTTCTACTTTACAGGAAATCAGAAAAGAACTGTCATCATCTCATTTGACTTAAGATTTAGGCAGGAATGAAAAGGCCAATTCTAGAACACTCAAACCCTGAATGAAGAAGGCAACTATACAGAAATGGGCGTCACATATTGAAAAATCGAAGTAAACAAAAACCTGGAAATCGCTGAAAAATGACAGGCGATTATTTTATGAGGGTGACGATATGAGACTGATCGAGTTCGCATGATTTTTTTTTCTTCTAACGTTCATGGTACAGGAGGTTCATCAAACTATCACCAGAGTCACAAAACTACCCGAGGAAATAATCACAACTACTACGAAATCCTAGTCGAATGTGTGCGTGTTTTAGGACCGAAATGTTTAAGGATATGGCCCTTCATTATACAACAGGCAGGGTGGGGGATGTCTGAGTACGATGACACACGCTTCACACGTATAAGCATCCTGGGCGGTAATTCTCAAGACGCTTCCGCCTCTCATATGAACTCTTTCCAATGGCTGCATATGAAACTGATCGAGTTCTCGTTTTTTTTTTTTTTTAACAGGAAGAACCCGAAAAAAATATTGGTCAAAGTTAGTTCGAAAGGTGTCAATGAGCGTGTAAAGACAGGCTCATGCAGATTTGTTCACTGCCCGCACGGCCGCACCTCGCAGCCTCAGCTCCACGGGCACACCTCTTCCGTTCCCTTCCCCCGGCACACGAGCCGCAGCACGGCTGTGCATGGGAGGACGTCTTGATCGAGTCTTCCGTGATAATCATACTGCCTCACTGGTCCCCCGCCGATCATTCCATTACTTCATGGCATCATCGTATTTGTGGGGAGACTGGAGCATCATCTTTATCAAACCCGTGGTGTGTGTGTGTGTGTGTGTGTGTGTGTGTGTGTGTGTGTGTGTGTGTGTGTGTGTGTGTGTGTTGCATGTTTGTTAAATTTACAGCACGAACAGAGTCTGTATTGCAGCAGCAGCTAACTCCGTCCCGCCCTGCTAAAACCTGCCGCCAGTTTTATCTTCACGCGCCACACTTTTATCGCCGTGCAGGAAATTTCAAAAATATTTTTTCCCTTGGCGAGGCGGTGACACACTTTTCTGCAGCTTCACAAAATACTTTACCCTTCATTCTTTATTTTACTGATTGGTGGATTTCAGATTGTGGTTCGACTGTCATAAATTGCATAAACGAACTGCAGTAAATTTACTAGTGAAGAAATGTGAAATATATATATATATATATATATATATATATATATATATATATATATATATATATATATATATATATATATATATATATAATGAATAATGTGGCAGGTCACTTGGTGTAAGTACACACGCTGTGCAGTAACACTTAATACACACGGTCCGCGGTGGCTCACGGCGTAAATGTTGCCTAATGCAACACCGTAACTAATGGGATGATCAGGCCCGGGGAGCGCCACGACACTAGGACGCTGACGAACAAGGCTGCCGCCGACGGGGGGGGTAATAACAGTAACACTCAGCAAATGACAGTGTGATGGAGACACTGGCGATAACATCACGAGTAGCCTATGCATTTTCTCTTATCAAAACTTAATTAGATTTTCTGTCCCAGCCTATTCAGCATACATTTTGTGTTTTACTGCCTCCCACTCACACCTTTCTCGTCCCTGTCCGTCCCACACGCCTTCGTCTGGACTGCGGCCACCGTCGTCCAGGCCTGCCCCACGCCCTGCATTACTGCAACGATCCATACTACAAAACCGTGCTGTTCGGCTTGTCCAACTTTGTGTCCAGCACCATCTTTTTGTATACAGGCCATCATCAGAGTGTGGGGATTATATATATATATATATATATATATATATATATATATATATATATATATATATATATATATATATATATATATATATATATATATATATATATATATATATATATTCATATTGGAAATATTTTCATATTCATTCATGTATATTATTTTTCTAGTATCCTAGAAAATTCCCACCACCATTCATGCAACCAAACACACTTGTAATGCACACAGATAGCATTCCGACCTGTTACAGAGCTCGGTTAGTAAAATAAGGAGTAGGATACCTATCATTCTTTGGCTTTCTTCTTTCCCTCCTCCTTGTCAACACACAACGCAGCTAACCACATTTGCTTCACCATGGTAACCTCATGCAAAGACCATACAGAGTCTTCTATTAGTAAGGCATCCAAAGGGTACACGCCCCCCACCATCCCCCCCCCCCCTCCGCCTACGTTGTTAAGTCACCGCATACTGAACCACACATTCTTCGCCTGGTCTAACTAACTTAAAGTGGCCTGACTCTTCCCTTCGAATGCCAGCCAAAGTTTACCGATAGAAACTTGACGAGCGAGGAGTCTGGAAAACAACTTAGAGGGACGGGAGAAGTTTTGACGAATCATTTAACGGGTGCAGGTGAGTCGCAGAATCGCCCTGTGAGCGTGAAAGTAATGTGGAGTAAATGGTGTGCGTAGGGTGATGTGCTGACTGACTGGGGGATATGGGAGGACTGCGTGGGTGCCGAGTTGGGGAACATGAGGTGTCGGTGTGGTGATGTGATGAGTGACTCTTTAGGAGACGTGGGAGGACTGTGTGGGTGTGGTGTGGGAGAACATGAAGTAAATAAATAAATAAATAAATAAATTGAGAAAGAAAGAAAGAAAGAAAGCTTGAGAGTGTGAAGTAGTCAGGGGCTGCGTGTGGATGACCATCTTTTTTTTTTTTTTTACAACAAAGGAGACAGCTCAAGGGCACAAAAAAAGGAAACAATAATACAAAAAAGCCCGCTACTCGCTGCTCCTATAAAAAGAATCGAAAGAGGTGGCCGAAAGAGAGGTCAATTTCGGGAGGAGAGGTGTTCTGATACCTATTCTAGTGCTAAATAGAGAACATTAGACAAACTTCAATACTATATAATTAGCTGAGGTTTGTGTAAGGTGGTCAAGGGCTGTGATGGGCGCCGAGGACTGTCTAGATGTAGGAGAACTTAGAGGTAGACTATCTGCGTAAGTTGGACTGTGTGAAGTTGTTGTTGCTTGAAGATTTAGGGCCAGTTTCACAGTTCCTCATGATGGGTTAGCAAGCTCCCAAACCAATACCAGAGTCTTCGAATTTCCTTGTATAGTGTCTGGTGTTTATATTTAAGTTCACAGATTTGACGAAACTATAGAGGAAAAGTCTTGTGTATTTAGTGTGGCATCGAAGACCTCCCCATTTTGGATTGTATGGGATTCTAAAGTTTGGTTCGGGCTGTTACGAAGACACTGTGTAGGACTGTGAAATCGGCTCTTTGTCCCTTCGTAGAGGGGTCACTGGCCATTGTCGGGGTGACCCATGAAGAGGTTGCCGACAGACCGACTTCACCGACTGACGCTGGTCTGGTATGTGGGGAATATGATGTATATAATAGTCTAAAAAACAAATTATATACGGTTTGGACAGAGGCGGTGAAAGGATGAAGGAAAGTGAGGGGATGAAGAACTGAGTGTGTGGGTGGTGGTGGGGGTGGGGTGGGGGGGGGTAGACGACTGACTGTATAAGAGGTGAACTATATAAGGAGATGCATAAGCAGACGCGGTGCTTGGGTAAGGCGAGAAGCGTGAGAAAAAGGAATTGTATAAGGTTTGGACAGAGGCAGTGAAAGGATTAGGGAAGGTGCGCGGGGTGACTGGGTGGAAGAATATGAGAACTCTATAACGAACAGTATAAGGGTGAACAGAGGCAGACATGGGGCAAAGCGAGGAGAGCGCGAGGCTTGCTTGGCGGAACGCGAGGTATATGAAATACTGCACAGGCGGTCACGGAAGTCGTTTCGGGGTTAGCGGCGCCATTTCGATTACGTCAAGTGTGAGGAAACGTTCGTGGAAGCGGCGAAACATTACACGAGGCTTGGGAGAGTAAACGGTTGGGCTTTGGGGAGCCTGGGAGGGGAAACAATGACGAACCAGCCTGCCCGTGGGACCATATTCTCTGACACTTTGAGATAAAAAATAGGGATGCTGGGAGGCTGGGAGATGAAGATAAGGATGCTTGGAGTTGAAAAAAAAAATGATGGAAGATGCGATAAGGAAATGATGCTTGCCAGTGGGCCCATATTATCCAACACTTTGAGATAAAAAATAGGGATGCTGGGAGGCTGGGAGATGAAGATAAGGATGCTTGGAGTTAAAAAAAAAATAATGGAAGATGCGATAAGAAAATGATGCTAGAAAGAAGAGGAGATGAAGAAGGGATGCTGGCAGGGCTTACACACCCACACTTGGCGCGCTTTTTGTTTTCATTATTGTTTCTTTCTTTTTTCTTTTTTTTAACCGTTTCCTCTACTGTAAAAAAAAAAAAAAAAAAAAAAAAAATACTGGTAGAGGTTGTGTTACTAATTCCATGGTTAGTTTTATGAGTCTAGTGATAGTTTGACAAGACTTCTGCACCCTGTATTTTTTTTTTTTTTGAACGGTTTCATAAAAAAAAAAAAAAAAAAAAAAGACTGGTAGAATTTGGGTTACTATTTCCATGGGTAGTTTTATGAGTCTAGTGAAAGTTCGACAAGACTTCTGCACCCTGGATATGAAAAATACTTACGAGATTCTGATTAATCTCCTTTGCCGCCTTTGGTAAATATTTGTGTGTGAGCCTAAAGCGTCTCGGAATACGGGGCCAGCACGTCTAGCCAATAAACTCTGTGTATAAAGTTTATAAATACGCCCTCCTCTACACCACCCCGGGCTGACGGTAACCCACAACGAGGTAATACTCCTGCCTAAGCCTCGGCGTGGGTACTCACCGTGCTCACGCTTGGTAAAACGTAGACTACGCAAGGTGACGTGTCAAAAGCTATGCTACAGCTACACAAAGACCAGTTAAATAAACGTCGCATTAGTAGTTTTTTATTTTTTATTTATGTGGTTAGTTTGGCTTTTTACTTCCATTTAGTCGAGTTAGTTAAACGTGTTGGATTTTCACACATTAATAAGTCGACACATTACAAACTCAGTCCAAGTGATACAAAAAAAAGTAACAACAACCAACCACGCCCTGAAAAACGGACCAAAAAAGACAATCACCCACATTATTAAGAACATAAGAACGTAAGGAGTCTGCAAGAGGCCGGTTGGCCTATACAAGGCAGCTCCTGCACACTCAACCCCACCTTACCTCACCATCCATGGCTTTATTTAACCTCTTCTTGAATGTATCTATGGTATTGGCACCCACAACATGGCTGCCAAGCCTGTTCCATTCGTCCACCACTCTATTGGTGAACCTATTCTTGCCTATGTCTTAGTTGAATCTGAATTTGTCAATATTGATTTTGATTCTGATTTTTTTCAAAGAAATTGATAAGAGAAACAGCAACACATTATCACTACTCTGTTGTCATTTCCTTCAATACAACAGCAGCGATTCTTTCAATTAATTTTTCTGGTACCACCAAAATGGTCCTTAACGAGTCACAACTACAAACTTTCCTTCTAATCATTTTAACAACCTTCGGTGGCGTCACAGCAGTTTCCCGTGAAGGTAGTTTTTCTTCTTTCTCTGTTACTACAACTTCATTCGTTTCATTGCCGGGCAGAATCTCCTTTGTTTTCTCTGTTCGTTCTACTATCAGAGGTCCATCGCCATTTTCTGTAACGTTTTTACTCTCCTCTTTTGTCTCCTTAATGGTTTCCTGTGAAGGTAGTTTTTCTTCTTTTTCTGTAACTGAAATTTCATTCGTTTTATTGCCGGGCAGAATCTCCTTTGTTTTCTCTGTTCGTTCTACTTTCTGAGGTCCATCGCCATTTTCTGTAACATTCCTACTCTCCACAGATGTTTCCTTGATGGTTTCATGTGAAGGTAGTTTTTCTTCTTTCTCTGTTACTACAATTTCATTTTGTTGAATATGAAGTTATGAAATTAAAAAATAATTACGGTTTTGTGGCAGAAAACCGCTTTCGTCAGCACAGGGATTGAAAACAGAATGGCCTCCGGAACGCCGACCGGTTAGTTTAGTTAGAGGAAGAACAGAGTGAACAAAGAAGATAAGTGGAAAAAGATTAAGTAAAAACAACTAATAAAAGGAAGGAAAAAGCGAGCAAAGAAGATTAGGATAAAAAAGAAGAAATAATCAATAAAAGAAGGTAAAAATGGGCCCCTTGAGGAGATGTCAAGGAAGGAGAGGGGGCGCGACCCTCCCCCCGCCCCCCCTTAACGCCGGTGCTTCCTCAGCGTGAAGCAACCCTAACTCAACCTTCTATTCCCTTCCCTTCCCTTCCTCCTTTCTTCCTCCCCCTTCCCCTAACTCAGCCTTCCCTTCCCTTCTCTTCTCTTCCCTTCCCTTCCTCCTTTCTTCCTTCTCCATCCCGTAACTCAACCTTCCCGTCCCTTCCCTTCCTCCTTTTTTCCTTCCCCTTCCCCTAAGTCAACCTTCCCTTCCCTTCCCTTCCTCCTTTCTTCCTTCTCCTTCCCCTAACTTAACCTTCCCTTCCCTTCTCGTCCCTTTAGTATAGGCGGGGGGGGGAGGAGTAATGGGAGTAATGGGAGAGGACATCTAGCTCATAATATAACCAGGCAGCTTAGAAGTAATTATAGGGGAGTAACAGAGGACGGGCTAAGAATCTTCTATACTAACAGCAGGAGCCCCAGAAACAAGATAGACTTACTAAGGGGCGAAGCTTGTTCAGAAAATTTTGACATAATAGCGATCACTGAGACATGGATAGACACTACCAATAGAAATTTTAGATCGGAATTTGAAATAACGGGTTATCAGATGTTTCACAAAGACAGAAGGGGCAGAAAGGGAGGTGGTGTTGCGCTATATGTTAAAGACTCACTTAAATGTTTAGTTAACAATTCAGTCAAAACTAAGATGGATTCAGAATCAGTTTGGGTGGACGTTTACAAAGGGAAAGAAAAACTAACTCTAGGAGTTATGTACAGGCCACCCAACCTTAACAGGCAGGACACGAGTATATTACTACAGGAGATTGGCAGGGCGAGTAGGAGTAGAAATGTCTGCGTAATGGGGGACTTTAATTATAGGAATATAGACTGGGAAGACCTAGTGGGTGACCTGGAAGCCGAGGATTTTCTTGAAGTTGTACAAGATTATTTCCTTAAGCAGGTATTTACTGAGCCTACCAGAGGAGATAGCATATTAGACTTAGTCCTAACTAATAATGGGAACTTGCTACGTGAGTTGGAGGTGGGCGGAGAGTTAGGAAACAGTGACCACAGAACGGTTCGTTTTAGCTTAGACTGGGCGGTAACCCGCGAACCAAACCCAGTGTTAGTGCCAGATTTTAGAAGAACAAATTACGAGGGGCTTCGAAGACATCTTGAAGGGGTAAACTGAGATAATTTGGGGATTCATGAGGGCCAGAACTGTGGATTGGAGAGCCAGGTGAACCAAGTAGAAATGTCTTACAATAATTTAGTTTGGGTAATAGTAGAGGGGCAAGGACAGCATATACCACAGCGAACACTTAGAAAAGAAAACAATGACCCTAAGTGGATGACTCGTGGACTAAAACACGAGATAGGGTTAAAGAAGGGAATTTATCAGAAAATAAAGAATGGTGAAACACATCTCAGGGGCCGGTACGTCGAACTATCTAGATTAGTGAAGAAAAACACCAGGATAGCAAAAAGGAACTATGAGATCAAAGTAGCAAATGAGGCGAAAAGTAATCCTAAGGGCTTCCTTTAGATGTATAGAACAAAAACACGGGAGAAAATTGGACCGCTGAAAACAAACTCAGGGGAGCTAGTAGAAAATTACGAAAATATGAGCACATTGTTGAACGACTACTTCCTTTCAGTATTCACACAAGAGGATCGAACGACTATTCCGGAAAGGGTTCAGGTACGAGGGCGGGGATGGCGATAAATTGAGGGATATAATCATTACCAGGCAAGTAGTTCAGGATGAGATAGATAAGCTGAAGAAGAACAAGTCGCCAGGTCCTGACGGGATTTTTCCAAGGGTATTAAAGGAATTAGCTAATGTACTCAGTGACCCACTAGCCGACATCTTTAAGATGTCGGTAAATACTGGTTGTCCCCAGCCCATGGAAAGTAGCTAATGTGACCCCGATTTTCAAAAAGTGGGACAGGTCAGCTTCTTCAAACTATCGCCCAATTAGCTTAACATCGGTTATAGGGAAGATGCTGGAGTCCATAATAGCCAGGAACATTCGGGAGCATCTAGAGAAACATAGCTTAATTCACGACTCGCAGCATGGGTTCACGAAAGGTAGGTCATGCCTCACCAATCTCTTGTCCTTCTACAATAAAGTGTTTGAGGCGGTAAACAGAGATGAAAATTATGATGTAATCTATCTTGATTTTAGTACAGCGTTTGACAAAGTTCTTCACCAACGACTGTTGCTTAAATTACAGGCTCACGGAGTAAAGGGTAAATTTTTGAACTGGGTCAAGGCGTGGCTTAGCAATAGGAAGCAAAGAGTGCAAATCAATGGTAAAAGATCTGACTGAGGATGTGTTACGAGTGGGGTCCCACAAGGTTCGGTATTAGGTCCACTTTTGTTTATTATTTATATCAATGACTTAGATACAGGAATTAGTAGTGAAATCAGTAAGTTTGCAGATGATACCAAGATCGGTAGAGTAATTGAGTCGGATCAGGACGCTAGTATTCTCCAGGGTGAACTAAACAGATTGTATGACTGGGCTGATAAATGGCAGATGGAGTTCAATGTAGGGAAGTGCAGTATTCTGAGTGCACGTAGGAACAACCCCTCTCATAACTATTGCTTAAATGACACTCTCATAAGCAGGTCTGGGTGCGAGAGGGATTTAGGGGTCTTAGTGAGCTCTGATCTCCGTCCAAGGGCACAATGCATTCAAGCTAGAAATCGAGCAAATAGGGTACTGGGATTTATTTCAAGGAGCGTAAGCAACAGAAGCGCCGAAGTCTTCCTCAAACTATATTTAGCATTAGTTAGACCTCATCTTGACTATGCGGTTCAGTTCTGGTCACCTTACTATAGAATGGATATCAAAATGTTAGAATCGGTGCAGAGGAGGATGACTAAGATGATTCAGGGGTTGAGAAACTTGCCATACGAGGAAAGACTCAAACAGTTAAACTTGCATTCTCTAGAAAAGCGAAGGGTGCGTGGAGACATGATCGAAGTTTATAAATGGATGAAGGGCTTTAATAAGGGAGATATTCATAAGGTTTTGTTGGTAAGAGAACCGGGTAGGACACGAAGTAATGGGTTTAAACTGGATAAATTCAGATTCAACAGGGACATAGGCAAAAATTGGCTTCCTAACAGGGTGGTGGATGAATGGAATAGGCTTAGCAGTCATGTGGTGAGTGCCAATACAATTGTCACATTCAAAAATAGATTAGATAAATTCATGGACAGCGATATTAGGTGGGGTTAGATACACGGGAGCTTAGGTTCAAAGGAGCTGCCTTGTACAGGCCTACCGGCCTCTTGCAGACTCCTATGTTCTTATGTTCTTAACTTAAAACCATTGCTACGCGTTCTACCTGGCTCTTTTATCATCAAAATCTTATTGACATCCCCTTTATTAAAGCCCTTCATCCATTTAAAGACTTTGATCAAGTCTCCTCGCAACCTTCGCCTTTCTAGAGAGTGTAGATTTAAATGCTTCAGCCTGTCTTCATAAGGCAAGTTTCTCACCCCCTGAATCATCTTTGTCATCCTCCTCTGTACAGATTCTAACATCTTTATATCCATTCTATAATTGGGGGACTAGATCTGAACTGCATAATCGAGATGAGGTCTAACTAGTGCTAAATAAAGTTTGATGATGACTTCAGCGCTCCTTAAGATGAAACCCAGTACTCTGTTTGCCCGATTTTTAGCCTGAATGCATTGAGCCCTAGGACGGAGGTCAGCACTCACTAGAACTCCTAAGTCTCTCTCACGCCCAGACCTGCTCAGACTGCTATGACGTTTAAAAAATCAGGCCAAACAAAGTACCGGCCACGGAAGCTTGTAACAACCACTAGTCTGAGAACCACACGAGGAAGTGACGTCAAAGATAAACTCGAGCTACATACGTAAGGGGTCGTTGACAGCGCTGGTTCACATCCGTATGTTGATAAAAACGAAGGAATGCGTGAGGGAAGCCGTGAAGCGTGAGATACTGTATATACACTAAAGCAGAAAAAGGAAGTATACATATATCGAGGAACCAGACTATAAAAAAACATGATGGCAGAAGCTAAGTGCTGTGTGAGAGTCTGTGGTGCGAACGAGGAGTGAGAAGGAGCGATAAACGGTTTGATTGTGTGCGGCATATGCGCTAAAGCAGAAAAAGAAAGTATAGCGAGGAACCAAGCTATAAAAAATAAAAAAAACATGATGGCAGAAGCTAAGTGCTGTGTGAGAGTCTGTGGTGTGAACGAGGAGTGAGAAGGAGCGATAAACGGTTTGATTGTGTGCGGTATAAGCGCTAAAGCAGAAAAAGAAAGTATAGCGAGGAACCTAACTATATAAAGAATGATGGCAGAAGCTAAGTATTGTGTGAAGGGCTGTGGTGTGAACGAGGAGTGAGAAGGAGCGATAAACGGTTTGATTGTGTGCGGTATAAGCGCTAAAGCAGAAAAAGAAAGTATAGCGAGGAACCTAACTATATAAAGAATGATGGCAGGAGCTAAGTATTGTGTGAAGGGCTGTGGTGTGAACGAGGAGTGAGAAAGAGCGATAAACGGTTTGACTGTGTGCGGCATATGCGCTAAAGCAGAAAAAGAAAGTATATCGAGGAACCAAGCTATAAAAAAACACATAATGGCAGAAGCTAAGTGGTGAGTAAACGTCTTTGGTGTGGAAGAAGGGTGCGAAGGAACAATAAACGGCGTGATTCTGTGAGCTATATGCGCTAAAGCAGAAAAAGAAAGCATAGCAAGATACCTCACTATAAAAAAACAACATAATGGCAGAAGCTAAGTAGTGAGGTAAGAGCAGTGATGTGAACGAGGGGTGCGGAGGAGCGATAAACGGCGTGATTGACGATACAAGACAGGTAGTAAAAGGTGATACGAGGGAGCATGGGAGGAACAGGCGGCCAGGGTTGCGGCAGTGATTGTAAGGAACCACACCACAACGACAGAAGGAAGACAGTGTGTAACGTATACGATAGATGGATAGATAGACAGAGAAACGGAAGCAGAGTACAGATAGCGGAAGGAACACCGTGATACGAAACTAGGAAAAAAAACTGTGATGGAAAGACACTGGTGATGAAATACTGGGTGAGGATATTGTGTAACGCACGAGATAAATACAGAGACGGAGGGGGAGAGAGGGCAGCGGAAGGAACACCATGATAAAGAAACTGGGAAAAAAATATTATGGGAAGACACTTGAGATGAAATACTGCGAGAGGAAATTGTGGAACGTGTTAGAACTATGATGAGAAGACACTTGAGATGGGATACTGCGGGAGGAAATTATGGAACGTGCTAAAGAACTGTGATGGGGAGACACTTGAGATGGGATACTGCAGGAGGAAATTATGGAACGTGCTAAAGAACTGTGATGGGGAGACACTTGAGATGGGATACTGCGGGAGGAAATTGTCGAACGTGCTAAAGAACTATGATGGGAAGACACTTGAGATGGGATACTGTGGGACGAAATTATGGAACGTGCTAAAGAACTATGATGGGAAGACTTGTAATGGGATACTGCAGGAGGAAATTGTAGAACGTGCGCTAGATACTTTTTTTTTTACAACAAAGGAGACAGCTCAAGGGCACAAAAAAGGAAATAATAAAAAAAAGTCCGCTACTCGCTGCTCCTAAAAAAAAAAAGAGAATCGAAAGAGATGGCCGAAAGAGAGGTCAATTTCGGGAGGAGACTGGGAGTATATATATAATAACATGCACCGTGATAGGAAGTGAGAGAGTCAGACACTGGAGACGGAAGATACTGCGTGAGGAAACTATAAAAAAGAGAATATTGGGTTACAACAAAGAAGGATTATAATGCAGGAAGTAGTAATGTCACAAACAGGAAGGGCGGATGACAGATGGATAGATAGCGGAGGTTAGTACAAAAAAAATGGACAGAGGAGAGTCGGTACAGGTATTAGAGGGAAGGAAAGACGGACAGTGACGGATGGACAGTGTATATGTGTGTAAATTGACCTCTCTTTCGGCCACCTCTTTTGATTTTTTTTTTTTAGGAGCAGCGAGTAGCGGGCTTTTTTTATTATTGTTTCCTTTTTTTGTGCCCTTGAGCTGTCTCCTTTGTTGTAAAAAAAAAGTCTGTTCACTTAAGTCTGACCCAAGCTGACAACATAAACCTAAGCGTGTTCGTAAGCACAGTGCAGATTAACAGAAAGTGCTGCGTGAGATAAACACAAACAGAGGTTAAAGAAAACTTGGAAGCCATAGCAGCAGCCAATCAACACTCAGCTTGCAAACACGCTTAGGTTTATGTTGTCAGCTTGGGTCGGATAGTGACAATGTGACATTTTTTATAGTGACAATGTGTACTTTGCGAAGACACCAACAATCTGGATCCGTAGTACCATCAAGAGGGTCGGATTCATGGTTACAGTGTTCAGTGATGACGTGGAGGAGGAGGAGGAGGAGGAGGAGTGATCGGTGATGGCTTGACGCGTTAGGGAAAAGGAGGGGGTCTGTCCTTATCACATGAGGAGGAGGAGGAGGAGGAGTGATCGGTGATGGCTTGACGCGTTAGGGAAAAGGAGGGGGTCTGTCCTTATCACACGAGGAGGAGGAGGAGGAGGAGGTGGAGGAGGAGGATAAAGAGGAAGAAGAAGAAGAAGAGTGATCGGTGATGGTTGACGCTTAAGGAAAAAGGAGGGAGTTTGCCCTTAACACATGAGGAGGAGGAGGAGGAGGAGGAGGAGGTGGTGGTGGAGGATAAAGAGGAAGAAGAAGAAGAGTGATCAGTGATGGTTGACGCGTAAGGGAAAAGGAGGGGGGGGTCTGTCCTTAACACACGAGGAGGAGGAGGAGGAGGAGAAGTGCCACCCCGGAGGAGGAGTGCCACCCGGGAGGAGGAGTGCCGCCCCGGGAGAAGTGGCACCCCGCGAGTAGTGCCGCCGCGTCAAGGTCACCCCCACACCTGGGTAATGTGACGTCACCCCTACGTCACGCGGGTAAACAGATGAAGCCCGAGCCGCCTTCTCCGCCCGCCTCGCCAACTCTAAATAAACGAACACATTTTTCCCCAGGACACCAGTTACCGGCGCACCGAGGAAGGCAGGCAGGGAGAGCGGCTGGCTGGGATGGGATGGGATGGGATGGGAAGGAAAAGGGAAGAGATGTGAAGAAAAGAGAAGGGAGGGGAAGGGAAAGGAAAGGAAGGGAAAGGATGAGGGGGGAAGGGAAGAGAGGGGTATGGAAAGGCACATGAGAGAGGGAAGGGAAGGGAAGGGAAGGAAGAAGGAAGGGAAGTGAACAGGAAGGCAGGGAAAGGGGAAAGGCAGGGGAGAGAGGATAATGGCAAGCGCAAAGTAGGGAAGGAAAGAGCGGGTGAAGGAGGGGAAAGGTAAGGAAAAGCAGGGAAGGGAATGGGACGGAAGGGAAGGAAGAGGAAAGGCAGGGAAAGGAAGGGGAAGGAAGGGAAGTTAAAGGCAGGGAAGTGAAAGGAAAGGCAGGCAGGAACAGCTAGGAAAATGAAGGGAAGGGAAGGGAAGGGAAGGGAAGGGAAGGGAAGGGAAGAGAAGGGAAGGGAAGGGAAGGGAAGGGAAGGGTAGGGAAAGGAATGGAGAGGGAGGGAAGCGAAAGGAAGGGAAGAAAAGGCAGGGAAGGGAAGGGAAGGAAAGGGAAGGCAGGGAAAGGTAAGGAAAAGCAGGGGAGGACTGGGTAAGGCAGGAACAGGGCAGGGCAGGGCAGGGCAGGGCAGAGCAGGGCCAGATGTTACACGATATTTTTTTGGAGGGTGACAGTTCCATCCCCGAGGTGAGGTGTCTTGGCGGCGCCGGCACACCTGACTCACGCCTACCTGCCACTCGTGCATCACCTGCGTGCTCTCACAGGTGTGGCGCGGGTGTGCGAGGGTGTGTAGGGAGTCCAACTTGGGGTCGTATTATAAGACATTTCGCGGCCCAAGAACACATATTTGACAAGGCTTTCATAGGAGTTGTTGGCATTTCCAGTAGTAGTTTTATGACCGTGGTGGTAGTTTAACCCTTCCTCTGTGCCGTGAACCTAAAGAAACACTCATTAGAACCCGACTGACCCCCTCTTTGACCTTTAGAAACAGCTGATGTGAGAAGCTAAGGTGTCTTATAATACCAGCCCAAATGTGTGGAGACGAGTGTGTGCACCAGCCGGGGGAAAGGGGGAGGGAAGGAGGGATTTTCTGGCAGGTATTCAGCAGGTATACCGCCATCACCCTCCCCCCCCCCACCACCACCTCACCGTCACACCTGTCCTCCCACGCACCCATCACCTATACTGAAGCTCGCAATGCAACACTACCTTCGTCCCCATCACCACCACCACCACCCTCGTCACCACCTCTACCACTACCGCCTTGCAACACTATCACCACCAATACCAACCGTTATCAACACCACACACCTCCACCACCACCACCAATACCAACACAACGACTTACCACCATTACCAACACCATGCATCTCCTCTACCACCATGACCACCATCACCACCACCACCACTCCGACACCAGTTTCCCTCTCGCGGCGGTTCAGATACATTCATTTTCGTTTTACTCAATGCAATATTAAACACGATTATAAAATGGCGCGAAATAAATAAATGATGGCGCTAAATCTTTATTGGGAGGGTGGCTGCGGCCCGTCACCCCAAATTTGAGTATCGGGAATCAAATGGGTGTTATAATGGATGGGGTGTTACGGAGAGGGGCTGCTGTAGGGGGGACAGACGGGGTGACGGATAGACAGACAGACAGATAGGGAGGCACGATGATAGACAGACAGACAGAAGCACGCACCCACACACCCACACTCACACTCACACACCTACACCCACACACATACAGATAGACAGACAGACAGACAGACAGATAGGGAGGCACACTAACAGACAGAGAGACCGGAGCAAGCACCCCCACACCCCCACCCACAAACATACAGATAGACAGACAGACAGATGGGAGGGGACAAAAACAGGCAGACGAAAGCGTACACACACACACACACACACACACACACACACACACACACACACACACACACACACACACACACTAAATAAATAAATAAATAAATAAATAAATAAATAAATAAATAATTGGTAACATAACACACTCACTCACTCACTCACTCCCACAATACAAACTTCCCAAAGCAATGCAAAAGAGAAGAAGCTAACGGAACCCGCATCAATAGTGGACTTATAATTTAATGACAACACGAAACTCTGCCCTCCTTTTCATAACCTGTATGCAAAAATCCCACAAGGAGCAAAACTGTAAACTCTCCAATACCAACGCTATTCTGGTGGAGGAAGGGAAGGGGATGAAGGAAGAGACCTGTTGATTACAAAACTGTCAGTCAGGCCTCGCGGGTTGGCTGAAATACTGGATTGAAACGGTATACTGACGGGTAAAGAAGCTCGCCTCACTCTCTCCCTAATTGAAGACTTCGCGTGATCTCCAGCGGGCAAAAACCTGCTTATTTACGACTTTTACCGACAACTAAACCAGGTGCATTTGACACACTGAGGGGCGGGGAGGGGGAGAGAGAGAGAGAGAGAGAGAGAGAGAGAGAGAGAGAGAGAGAGAGAGAGAGAGAGAGAGAGAGAGAGAGAGAGAGAGAGAGACAGACAAATACAGATAGACACAGACAAATACAGATAGACACAGACAAATACAGATAGACACAGACAAATACAGATAGACACAGACAGACAGACAGAGACAAAGACAGACACATGCAAAAAAAAAGTCAGACAGGGAATAGTTTAAAAGACAGAGAAGTGCCGACAAAGAGACAGACAAACACATAGAGAGACACCTGCAGAAAGACAGACAGAGAGAGGCCGATAAAGATACAGACAGACAAGGCAAGGACACACACACACACACACACACACACACACACACACACACACACACACACACACACACATCCCTCTACTCCCCCACAAGCATGTAGTACACCCGTCTTCATTAATACCGTAACACTATTCACACCACGCAAGTTGAATGCCCCCCCCACCCCCTCTACCCCCACCCTACCCCTCCCCTCACCCCCTTCCCATCCCCTGCCCCTGTTGTACTCACGCACCTCCTCGTAAAACTTGAGCTGAGGGACTGGCTCCTCACACACGTTTTCTGTGAAGTCTTTGTAGAGGAGGTAACCTGTAGGGAGAATAGAGACACTAGTTACTTGCAGGGAATACTCAAAGTGCTCGCCATCTGAATAATTGCAGCGTACACAAGAAAAGAAAAAAACTCTCTGGTGAAAGGAGTATTATGCAAACGAGTTGTTACATAAAAGAAAACCTGCTGGAAGAGAGCGGGAGACAGGAAGATTGCAAGGAATTAAGTATTCGCGATCTGAACAATTACGGAAAAGAAGGTAAGAAGTATAATAGATGGATCGATAATTATAATAAGAAGAGAAACACAGGTAAACGCATAATAAGCACTTCGAACACTACAAAAGAAAAACAGGTGAAAGGAGTATTTTTTTTTCTTCATATAAGAAGAAAACACAGACAACGGGTATAATACATAGCTCAATTTTTACATATAAGAAATAAAATGATGAAAGAGAGCGGAAGACATTAATTCCAAGGAAGATTTAAACTATAGATGTAAATTATTAAAACGCACGAGAAGCCAATTACTATTACGCAGAAAAATGGTTACACACACGATGACAACCTGTATGAAAAGACCAATGAAAAAGCATACACAATATTTCCTATCTAAAGGACGCCCGACATACAAGAACACGTGAAAAATGCTTGGATACACGATAGAAATAAAAGGAAAAAATAAATGTTCAGAATAATCATTACATACAAGAAACGAAACAAAGGTAAAATCCCTTTCGTATGACACACTCGATAAGGCGCTCGTATGAATTCAAGCCTTCCTCCTACACAGGGATTACGTTCCTTCATATTACATAACAAAGCATTTCTATTTTGGGAGCAGCGCCCTTAATCTGGAGTGCCACAAGCCACTCTGACACAAGATCGGGGCGTCAACAACCTCTTAAAGCCTCTTCAACAGCACCTCGCCTTTAGTCTCCCCCTCACGAAGCCAAGGATGAATGGCCCTCAAGATGACGCTGGATGGCACTCCTGCTGGCTGATGAGTCCCGATACAACGGCCTGTTTAACGGGCTGCCTTGACTTAGGCGCCGACAGCCCTTTCCTGGGTGAAGGACATGATGGGGATTGTCCCTCCTGCAGGTCGCGTCTCCTTGCTTAGAGCTGCCCCACAATTATGGAGAACCAGAAAAAACTTAGGCTGTCTTTGCTCTTCGTCCCCAACAGCCCTTTTTGAGGTGAAAGACATGAGGACTATTTCCGCACCAGGTCGTGTTTGCCTTTTTACTAGAGTCGCGCTGCAATTTCGAGGAACGAAAGAGAAAGGAACAAAGTGGTAGCGCATTTGTAGCAGGTGTCTGCATGACCTCCGCTAAGGGGAGCCCTATCAGCAAGGAATTGCTTTAGGTAGCCTTTATCGGTCGTTCCGCCAGGCCGTCACACCTGGGGTGACTAGACGAGAAATCCGGTTGCAACCAGTCTGACGACCTCGTATTAGGTGTCACAGCCAGAGGGCAGCCAGGAGGCAGAAGTCAGAAGCCAAGGAACGGGCAGAACGCCTCGCTTTGCCCTGCTCCAGCCTACGAGCACCGGTGATATGAACACTTCCAGGACACTTTCGTCTGGCCGCGGTGACACACTCAAGACGCCGCGCCGTGAGCACATGCTGTCCTCCGTGGGCCAGGCCTGGCTTCAGCTCGGCCTGTCATAACTCATGTACACATGTGTTCTATATTTCTGGACAGTAAGCAGTACACACACAGCACCCGCCATAGCTTCGACTTCGCCTTCATACCCTGAGTGACAGACGCGAGGAGGAAGAGCACCAGCGGCAAAAATCATTACCGTCAATGACTCTTAAAAGAAGTGTCCACCTCCGTGCTTGATCAAAATCACTGCGACACACAAGGAGAATGACCTCGTTTCCGTATGATTCGCCTGATAACAACTTACACAAAATTGTCATATCCACAGCCTTCCATCTAATGACTTTCAGCCCGCCAACGACTGAAACTCTCTCAGGACGGGATCACGGAGACAAGTATAATATTTTTTTGTTAACATCTTTATTTTATGGGCGTCATATGTTTCCGAGTTTTTACTGTACTTGTTTCGCCCACCACAATCATAAAAACGACTAATGTCTTGCACACGGAAAGTCTCTAATATAAATGAACGTCTTTTCGTGTTATTTTAGAGAGAGAGAGAGAGAGAGAGAGAGAGAGAGAGAGAGAGAGAGAGAGAGAGAGAGAGAGAGAGAGAGAGAGAGAGAGAGAGAGAGAGATGGTCTTTCAGAGAGAGAGAGAGAGAGAGAGAGACAGCAAAGTTTTAAGAGAGAGAGAGACTCCATCCAAGAGAGAGAGAGAGAGAGAGAGAGAGAGAGAGAGAGAGAGAGAGAGAGAGAGAGAGAGAGAGAGAGAGAGAGAGAGAGAGAGAGAGAGAGAGAGAGAGAGAGAGAGAGAGAGAGAGAGAGAGAGAGAGAGAGAGAGAGAGAGAGAGAGAGAGAGAGAGAGAGAGAGAGAGAGAGAGAGAGAGAGAGAGAGAGAGAGAGAGAGAGAGAGAGAGAGAGAGAGAGAGAGAGAGAGAGAGAGAGAGAGAGAGAGAGAGAGAGAGAGAGAGAGAGAGAGAGAGAGAGAGAGAGAGAGAGAGAGAGAGAGAGAGAGAGAGAGAGAGAGAGAGAGAGAGAGAGAGAGAGAGAGAGAGAGAGAGAGAGAGAGAGAAATTATCATAGAAATAGCGCCCCACAGATCCAATGGCCCAAAGTTTGTGGCCTGTCTTGAAACGTGAAGTAAATGTAATCAGTGTAAAAGCTTTTATATGTAGACGGGATCGAAAGTAGAGAGGGTGAGGGAGATGGATGGATAGATAGATGCTGACTGATAGATAGACAGACTTTCATGCTGACGACAGTTCATTTTTATATCTCGGCTCGATTCCAGATTAATATTTCTTTCCTTGATATGGCTTATAATGAAATGGTGTATACGAGACTGAGGAACAGACTAGGAAACTATTGGCCCTTGTATGGGAAGAAGCAGCCACTGGGGGAAAGGGAAAATATATAATTGTCTATAGAACACAAGAAAAATATATAATTGTCTAAAGAACACGAGGAAAAATATATAATTGTCTATAAAACACAAGGAAAAATATAATTGTCTATAGAACACAAGAAAAATATATAATTGTCTAAAGAACACGAGGAAAAATATATAATTGTCTATAAAACACAAGGAAAAATATAATTGTCTATAGAACACAAGGAAAAATATATAACTCAATAGAACACAAGTCAACATCAGCCAGTCAAGTTACAGCCTCCTCTTAGCACATACCCATTAGATGATTAGGGGCTATCGTATGTGTGAAAAAGAAACAACAATCATGGGGTTGAAATAAGCGAAGAAAAGGACAGTCCGTATAGGAACACAACAGGTCAGAAGTCCACCAACCAGACAGTTACAGCCTCCCCTTAGCACAAACCCATAAGAGGCTCTCGTGTATGGGAAGAATCAAAAGTCATGGGATTGAAATAGAGAAAGAAAATGAGAGTCTATAGAAGAGCACATCATCAGCCTACACCTCCTCTTAGCACAAACCCATAAGAGGCTCTCGTGTATGGGAAGAATCAAAAGTCATGGGATTGAAATAGAGAAAGAAAAGGAGAGTCTATAGAAGAACACATCATCAGCCTACACCTCCTCTTAGCACAGACGCATAAGAGGCTCTCGTGTATGGGAAAAAGCAAAGGTCATGGGATTGAAATAGAGAAAGAAAAGGACAATGTATAGAACACGTCATCGCCTACACCTCCTCTTACCACAGACACATTTGAGGCTCTTGTATGTGGGTAGAACCGTAAAAGAATAAACAAGTCATGGGGTTGCAATAAAGAAGAGAAAGTGTCTATAGAATACGTCACGAATCCACCAGCCAGTCAGTTACAGCCTCCCGCAAGGATTACAAAACCCCTTCGACCCCTTGGCCTTCCATTAGCACAGACCATTACTAGAGGCACTCGCAGCAGTCGAAGCAGCAATAAAAGGGATGAAAATAAAACAAAAACCTTTAATAGAACAAAACGACTCTGGGCCACGACAACCCAGCGACTCCGGGAACACGAGGTTTTGGATGTGAAATGTTGACATGAAAGGGTCGCACATAGTCTTTCCGACCTTATGCGACCCTTCCACATCAAGATTTCACACCCAAGACCTTGTATACCCACAGTCGTTGGGTTGTCGTGGTCCAGAGTCGGCACAGTGTGAACGGGGCTTTAGATGACCACCAACAAGTCAGGAGAGCATCAAGACACCTCTCCACCCGAAATTGACCGCTCTTCTGCCCGCTCGTTCTTTTAACTTTGATTGGAGCATCGTATAGCGAGCGGGCTTTTTTTGTTGCTGTCTTTTTTTTGCCCTTGAGCTGCCTCCCTTGACGTAAATAAAAAAAGTTACGGCTTCCCTTTTACATAGACCCAATAGTTTAAGTCCTTGCGTGTGGGGGAAGAGCAGCAACAACAGTCCGAGGATGGAAGAATTAAAATAACCGCTCGGAGAAAAATACAAGACAAGATAACCGTCAATAGAGCAAAACAAGTAACACGTCCACTACAGCAAGTCAGCAGCGACCTCCTTTTTTCCACAGATCTATACTGGAAGCCCTTGCATGAGGTAGAAGCAGCAGCAACAGCAACAGATGTCAGGGAATGAAAGAAATAAAATATGCGCCGGGAAGAAATACGACAAGTCCCACAGGAATCCATGAGCCAATTACGACCACCCTGAATGCTGAGGCTCAATAATATTATGCACGAGTCAGCCTTGAACTGTCCTGACCCAGAAAGAGGCACCTCTGAAGACTCTGAAGACGTGTGACGGGAGAGGAGTAAAGGAGGAGTGGGAGAGAGGAGGGGAGTGGGAGAGGGGAAGAGATGGGGTATGAAGATGCCCAAAGGCGTGAAGGTGAAAGGATGGGGGAGGTAAGATGAGGAGAAAGCGTGGAAGAGGATGAGCGAGGTAGGGACAGGAGGATGGGGGGGAAAGAGGCAAGAAAAGGGGGGAAGGGGGAAGGAAGGAGAGAGAAGAAAATAGGGGGAAAGGAGAGACGGGAGGGGAAGGGAGGAGGGAAGCTAGAAGACTGGAGGAGAGCTGAGAATGCATGGAGGCAGAAGGAAAGATGTGGGAGGCTAGAGTGAGAAGGAAGGGGGGTTGGGGAGGGGGAGGTGGTGTCATTCAGCCGCGGCTCCTCTGACATTCAATTACCGCAACACAAGCAACATTTTCTGAGGCTGGACTCCGCGCGGCGTGGCGTGGCGTCGCGACCCGCCATGCGATCGTCGCCGCCGACACCCGCAGGGAAATTATTAATGAATAAATAAATAATTTGACTTTTGCTGTTATGAGAGTCGTGGCTGCTGGTCAACGAACTCGCAGGCCACCCCGCACGTGCTGTAGCCCGGCATCTAGTCGTAGCCACATCCTATATGCAGGCGTTAACCAGTATCTTCTTTCGTTGGTAAATTCTGGAACTTGGACTCCTTCATGCGGGGAGTATCCAGACACCTCTCCTTCCGAAATTGAACTCTTTTGATCACCCATTTCGATTTTCTTTTATAAGAGGGGTGCTTAGTGGGCTCTTTTCCTTTTTGTCTATTTTCTTTCCTTGAGCTGCTTCCCTTACAGTAAAGAAAAAAAAAGTGAGCTACGTGCACGGTGTTGCTCGTACGGTACGTGACTCGTGCTACTTCTCCTCCATGCTTCCTAACCATCGCGGTGCTCTATCTCTCTCTCGTGCGGTGCAGCACGTGTCCAGACCTCAATGTCTCGCATCAGCAGGACAACAACGAGAAGAGCAGCGCGAGAACGTGAATATTGAAACTGTGACTAAAACTCTTTTGTTATACGTTTAAGGCGATGTTCACAACATTACGCAAGGGTTTTAAAATACTTCAGTGTTTTACAATTATTTTGACGCTCACATGACAAGCATCCTGTCAACAATGACGGGGCTCGGCAATTCTATTTCTGCCTGTGAAGTGCGACGGTTTTTTTTTGTGAGGTGTGAAGATTTCTCGCTGCAGAGGAAGGTAAAAATTGTGTACATAACTTCATAGTTGTGTGTGTGTGTGTGGGGGGGGGGTTACTTACTAATTTATCTATTCATTTAATTATCCATTTATTTATTCATATTATGAGTGACACTTTCCTCCCGCATTCCATAAAAGGAAAAAAGTTAGGCTCTGTTAAAATAAGCAGTAAGGAGAACAACCCAGTAATTCGTCTGCTTCTTGTCGCCTGTTTTAAGCAAAATATGTGCGTTGCAGGAGCGAACGACAAGCTTTCATAATTTTATAGTGTGTCATAAGGCCTCGTCTTGGGCACGGACATGGCTGAGGATGAGACGCCAAAGCAAAATAAATTGCCCTTAGAGGTAAAATCAAGCAGGGACAGGAGGCACAAACACTCAAGACGCCAGCAAGTCCTGCAGTCCTAACACCTGGCGCTGGCCGTGACCTCACCTCGCCCGTGACGCCGTGTGATGCCTAATGAGCCATCCGTGGTCTCAGGGCGCGGAGTGAAGCTCAAGTCCGCCACGTACGGTGCAGCCACGACTCACATACTCCGCGCCTTGCAGCACACGTCTTCCACTGCAGCGCGTCAGCTATGTGGCCCTCACAGTCTTTCTGGATGGCCCGTCATCTTCTACAAATTTTCTGACTGTCTTTCTTACCAACTCATGTAAAGTCTTTTCGACAGCCTTGGCCTCACTCATTCTGTGTGACCACATTACCTCGAATTACACACCTCTATGTACTCCATGGCTCTGCGGTATCTTTATTCATGTGTACTGTTCAAAAGTTTTCAAGGAATGCAATCTTCCAAAGTCTGTTTTCATTTACCAGACACATCCCTCAAGCCACACCTGCTGCCTGCGTGGCTGCCAACTTTTCCGTACAAGAAATCTAGGCCGGTCGTATGGTCTGATGCAGGTAAGGTTGCGTGAGACTCGACTGTGTAGCGTGCCGCTGAATGACCCGTAAAACACTACTACTTTAACGGAGTAACACTATACTGTGGAGCTATAAAGCGGGGGAAAAATACTTTCCACTTTAGGACTATAAACATAAACATAACTGTGTGCGTGCGGCGGCGTGGGTCGAGGCACCGCCGCCGGGGCCTCACGCCTCATGCCACAGCTAAGGAATCATTCGGCGACGGCCGTCACGAAGCATCAACACTCAGCCCCTGACTCAGAGATGCCTCCGAGACTGAACACCTCTGATGGTGCTCTGAAAATCCCAAACATCTGCCATGTAAATAAATAGTAAATATATGATAAGACATACAGGTAGACATGCAGATATTAGACAGACACACGAGTAACTTAAGAGTGACTTGCCACACTCTCGTTTCAGCAAAAATATGCACATGTAGCATATTCATTTACCTTTGGACTTAAAGTCAGACGCTCAAAAGCAAATCCTGATGCATATTATTTTCTCTGCGGCTCCCAGCGGCGCTGACAGAGCAACCTCCCCGCCACAGTTTACCACCCCGGGAGGCGGGCTGCACCGCGCTAGGCCGACACCCTTTCCCGGGCTGGCTGGCTCACCTTGGCAGGTTAATTATAGCGGGAAGGTTTCCTGCTACTTGCCGTAAAGGGGGCGCGGCGAAGCTGTGTCGGGCCGAGTGCATGACAATGACACCCTCAACACCGTGTGTGTGTGTGTGTGTGTGTGTGTGTGTGTGTGTGTGTGTGTGTGTGTGTGTTTGCGTGCGTTTGCGTGCGTTAACGTGTGTGTGTGTGTGTGTGTGTGTGTGTGTGTGTGTGTGTGTGTGTGTGTGTGTGTGTGTGTGTGTGTATGTGTGTGTGTGTGTGTGTGTGTGTGTGTGTGAGAGAGAGAGAGAGAGAGAGAGAGAGAGAGAGAGAGAGAGAGAGAGAGAGAGAGAGAGAGAGAATGTGTCGTTGGGTCCCCTCGCCTCCTTGTGTCCCTGTAGGGCGAGGGCGGGTAACCCAGTGATGCCTTCGGCCACGCCCGGCACACTCCTGGACAACCTTCAATTAGCCGCCGCTTAACACGCCGTCTGAAGCACTGCATTTCACACGCCTTTTTTTTCCTTGACGTTATTACTGTTATAATGGACAAACGCTTCACTGCTTCGGCCTTGTCTGGCGCCTGTGCCTGTACCTTTCCGCTGCTTTGTGGCTCCTGTTTTCCTGTGTTGGTGCGTCTAGTAACTGCTTTTCACCTCCGCGGATCACACTTGTTGTCGATGTCGCCTCTTCTAGTCCTTAAGCTTATTGTGTAGGTCTTCTGTCTGCTACCTGACTGACTGACTGATCGGCCGAGTAATCCCATGGCGCCACATCTGTGTTAGTGGTCACATGGCGCCGTATCAAGGCTTTGTATTTAAATATAAGAAACAAAAGCATGTCAAAAAAGGTCAAGTGTTCTGTGTTCAGCTACAATCCTCTACTACAATTTTCAGTTTCCTTAAAAATGGTAGGATTTAAAAACAAATTGAGGCCTTTAGCACACAGGAACGAGTGGTTTATGTCAGGCAGTTCCATTTCGTACGCTCTTTTCCACTTAATACTTACATCAGGAAGAAAAAATGCAAAAATTAAGCTTATGTCTGAAAAAAAAGGAATTCTTATCAATCCTCTTCTGACATTAGTTAATTTTACAGCAGTTCAATTATCCAAAGGTTTTTTTTTTATCCGCCTGTCACCAGCGTTCCATCCCTCTGTCATAAGAGCAGAATTAAACAGAAGCTGCGAACAGGCAAACAAACCCTTCCCACGTCAAGCTCTGAGCCGAGGGTAGTGAGCGGGCAACAAGGCAGTCGTCGGGCGGGCGGGAGGGAGGGTGGGCAGGCGGGCATTGGAGGGACCGGATTTGCTGATGATCACGCCCATGCCAGCTCATGCAATGCCACCCCGCACACCGGCCCCGCGCACAGCATAGGGCAGTATTACTAAACATTTCCTCACCCAAGTACACACATTTGTCAAGGCTTTCGTATGAGTTTGGGGCATTTCCAGTAGTAGTTATATGACCCTGGTGGTAGTTTAGCCCTTCTTCTGTACCGTGAACCTAAAGAATCACTCATTAGACCCCGATTGATCCCCTCTTTGACCTTTAGAAATAGCTGATGTGAGATAGTAAAGTGTCTTATAATACCAACTATATATTCACTTACCACAGCGATCCTCTCCCCTCCTCTATAACACAAGTACTTCAGATGTTTTACTGTTTGGTCATAGTGAGAATGTTCCTTTGTTTCAGTGTGTGTGTGTGTGTGTGTGTGTGTGTGTGTGTGTGTGTGTGTGTGTGTGTGTGTGATAACGGTCCCCCTTTCCTTTTATTGCCGTGTTGGTTTTATGTTAGCGTGGGTGTTTTCGTGTGTTTGAGTGCGTTGCGTCTGTGAGTGTTGATGGATGCGTGGGGGTCTGAGTGCGTGGGTGGCTGTGGGTGATATCGTAGGCGTTTTCGTATCCTGTGATGTGTTTCTGCGCCGGTAAAATGCTACAGGTTATCGAATGTACTGGCGGTCAATGGCTAACGTATATCGCTAGATGGTGCCTCGAACGGATTGTTTCTTATAGGTAGTGACGCATGTGAGGTGCTCGGGTGTGTGATATCAATAACGTTCAGTTCTTGATATCGTTTGCTGAGAAGCCTCTTCGTCCTCCTATACCAAAGCGTGCGAATCCGAATGGGGAAGAGATGGGTAAGCGCTATGTCCGGCACACTGCGCAGTATAAGAACACGATCTATACTTACGAAGAAGATGAAAAAGAAGAAGAAAAAGAAGAAGAAGAAGAAGAAGAAGAAGAAGAAGAAGAAGAAGAAGAAGAAGAAGAAAGAAAAAAGATAAAAATGAAGACGAAGAAGAAGACAAAGAAAAAGGAGGAGGAGGGGAAAGAGGAGGAGGAGGAGGAGGAGGAGGACGATAGGGAACAAGTGAGACATAAAAATGAATAGAGGACAAAGAGGAGGAGGAGGAGGAGGGGGAGAAGTAATAAAAGACTAAGGAAGACGAATAAAAACAACATTTCGTCTTCATTCGCTTTGTCAGCACACACATCAACATCCTCCTTACGCCCACTCCGTATCCTGCTCCCGCATCACTACACCTTCGCAGAACTCTCTCACGACAACAAACTCCTCCAGTAACCCCGAGCACCCACGTCAGTTCAACCCCCTTAAGACTCATCATCGTCCCTCTGCATTCATGACCAACACCACCCATCCTCAGCACATATTTTTTTTTTAAGTCTTCACACTGTTCCAGGTAATACTCCAAACCAGGTATACACGCCAACACCAATCACCCACAAGTGTCTATCTCCTCCGTTCCTTAAAAACACTCATCACAACCTTCCTCGGTCTGTGTTCATTCCTTCCCGCTACCTGAACGCTTTTTAGGAGGTTGCATCAAAACACCTTTCCAACCTGATGTAATTATGCATATCTGAACTTGTTTTTCGTTTGTGCGGGTAGTGCTTTGCGGGATACTTCGTTGTTTTGTTATGGTGTTGGCAGCCGCCTTTCCTGTATAAAAAAAATGTAAATCCGTAAATTACAATGTTTAAACAGCATTGCCATTCTGTAAAATACTCAAGTCAGTCTTTCAACATGGTCTCCTGATGGGCAATCCTGAACTACCCTACTCAAAAAAAAAACAAAAAAAACTACTCAATTAAAAAAAGAGAAAAAACATTGCCAGCTCTACCCGCTCACAACCTCCTGTCTCTCCAGCCTCGTTCCCGTGAAACAAAAATCGTCATCCACTTTGATTCAACAACATTAACATTCACTACAGCACGTTGAAAATGGATCCAGTACCCTATAGTATTAACACAGAGCCAAAGCAGCAATGATATAGAGCGCAGATGCACAGTAAGGCGACGCTCCATTCTGCCTACAGTGAGGAAATATGATACACAATCCGTCGGCACTCGTCTGTGGTGGTGTGGCTTGGGGAAGGTTGGCTCGAGACCTCTAGGGGAAGGAGTTGAGGGGCACGGGGCACCAGAGGATGTTTTTAGGCTTACGTAGCTGCCTGTGCAAGTGTCCCGTCCTTTACCATACTTTCTTCACGCCCAGAGAAGTTATGAACACAGATAAACCCAGATAAACGTGTATTTCAAGGCACTAGGCAGCAGAGACCATGGAGTGTTAGCATATGTATAGACGGTAATGGCTAAGTTATATGAAGAGAAAGATTCCTGTGTCAGTGTACAGCAGGGATTGGGATAGAAACAGAGAAGCAAGGAAAAGTAAAGGATCGTGCAGAATTAGTTGAAGAGTAAAGAAGAAACGAAAGAAAAGTAAACAAAGAAAGTTTGGAAGAGAAAGAAAAAGGAGAGGAAAGTAAAGAAAACAAAGTAAGGAAAGGAAAGGAAAGGAAAGGAATGGAATGGAAAGGAAAGGAAAGGAAAGGAAAGGAAAGGAAAGGAAAGGAATGGAATGGAATGGAATGGAATGGAAAGGAAAGGAAAGGAAAGGAAAGGAAAGGAAAGGAAAGGAAAGGAAAGGAAAGGAAAGGAAGGGAAAGGAAAGGAAAGGAAAGGAAGGGAAAGAAAAGAAAAGAAAAGAAAAGAAAAGAAAAGAAAAAGAAAAGAAAAGAAAAGAAAAGAAAAGGAAGGGAAGGGAAGGGAAGGGAAGGGAAAGGGAAAGGAAAGGAAAGGAATGGAATGGAAGGGAATGGAATGGAATGGAATGGAAAGGAAAGGAAAGGAAAGGAATGGAATGGAATGGAATGGAAAGTAAAGGAAAGGAAGGGAAAGGAAAGGAAGGGAAAGGAAAGGAAAGGAAGGGAAAGGAAAGGAAGGGAAAGGAAAGGAAGGGAAAGGAAAGGAAAGGAAAGGAAAGGAAAGGAAAGGAAAGGAAGGGAAAGGAAGGGAAAGGAAAGGAAAGAAAAGAAAAGGAAGGGAAGGAACACAAAGGAACACAAAGGAAGAACAAACAACAGCAGACCTGCTGGTCCTTACGAGGCTATTTGTGACAAGCTATACTAACTATCTAATCAAAGGTGGAAGATGAAGGACAGCAAAGGCGAAGGGAAGGGAAGGGAAGGGAAGGGAAAGAAAAGCAAGGGCCTACTAAAAATGGGAATTAAAGAAATGAAGAGTAAAAGGTCATGCAAAGAAAGGAAACTGAAGAAAGTAAAGTAAGAAAATTAAAGGAAAAAAAAGGAAAAAGGTAGGAAAGTACATAAAAAATGGGAAGGAGGGCAGGGACTCCTAATTATGGGAGATAAGGAAAGGAAAAAAAGTGGTGCAGAATTAGTTGAGTCAAAGGCAAGAGCTCCATACAAAGGGCCGCTAAGGCTTCTAAGAGAACATCCCTCGCGTTGGACTACAGACACACAGTAATTAGGTCGGTATTCTCAGACAGTCCCGCCTCTCACATCAGCTCTCTCCGGAGGCCGAGTAGGAGATTAATAGAGTTCTAATGAGTTTTTTTTTTTTTTCACATTAACGGTACAGAAGGGAACTGGAGGCCTTATTTTTAGCGGGCTTTTTATTTTTATTTTATTTTTTATTTTTTGCACCTTCTTTTTGTTGCCCTTAAAGGAGATTAATCGAGTTCTAATGAGTGGTTTTTTTTTCACATTAACGGTACAGAAGGGAACTGGAGGCCTTATTTTTAGCGGGCTTTTTTTTGGGGGGGGTATCTTTTTTCTGTTGCCCTTAACTTTCTGTGCTGTCAAGAAAAAAGGCTCAAACTCCCACCAGGGTCATAAAACTACCCATGGCAAGGCTCAAAACTCCTACTATGAAA
Source organism: Eriocheir sinensis (assembly GCF_024679095.1). Lineage (NCBI taxonomy): Eukaryota > Metazoa > Arthropoda > Malacostraca > Decapoda > Varunidae > Eriocheir > Eriocheir sinensis. The sequence continues at coordinate 10,976,707 of NC_066540.1, read as the reverse complement.
GCCTTGTCTAATGTGAGTGCTTGGAGAAAGAAATGTATAGAATATGACTCTAAATGGAAGGGAACTCTCTATATACAGCTAGATGGCATATAACAAACAAATCGAGTTCTAATGAAGTTTTTTTTCACATTAATGGTACAAAAGAAGGCTCAAACTACCACCAGGGTCATAAAACTACCCATGGCAAGGCTTAAAACCCCTATGAAACCCTTGTCGAATGTGAGTGATTGCGCGACTAAATGTTTAATAGTATGAATCGATTTCTAATGATTTTTTTCACATTAATGGTACAGAAGAAGGCTCAAACTACCACCAGAGTCATAAAACTACCCATGGCAAGGCTTAAAACCCCTATGAAACCCTTGTCGAATGTGAGTGATTGCGCGACTAAATGTTTAATAGTATGAATCGAGTTCTTATGATTTTTTTCACATTAATGGTACAGAAGAAGGCTCAAACTACCACCAGGGTCATAAAACTACCCATGGCAAGGCTTAAAACCCCTATGAAACCCTTGTCGAATGTGAGTGATTGCGCGACTAAATGTTTAATAGTATGAATCGAGTTCTTATGAGTATTTTTTTTCACATTAATGGTACAGAAGAAGGCTCAAACTACCACCAGGGTCATAAAACTACCCATGGCAAGGCTCAAAACCCCTATGAAACCCTTGTCGAATGTGAGTGATTGCGCGACTAAATGTTTAATAGTATGAATCGAGTTCTAATGATTTTTTTCACATTAATGGTACAGAAGAAGGCTCAAACTACCACCAGAGTCATAAAACTACCCATGGCAAGGCTTAAAACCCCTATGAAACCCTTGTCGAATGTGAGTGATTGCGCGACTAAATGTTTAATAGTATGAATCGAGTTCTAATGATTTTTTTCACATTAATGGTACAGAAGACGGCTCAAACTACCACCAGGGTCATAAAACTACCCATGGCAAGGCTCAAAACTCCTATAAAAGCCTCGTCAAATGTGAGTGCTTGGGCGAGGGAATGTTCAATGCTTATGTGGGTAGGTCGTAAGGTGGCTGCCTCCTTCCTCTTATTTCAGTTACGTTAATCTAAATATTAGTTTTAGTATCTCCTATAACTCCACTGGTTTCGTTAATTTATTACCTCTTGCTGCTTCTCTTCTCTTCTCTTCTCTTCTCTTCTCTTCTCTTCTCTTCTCTTCTCTTCTCTTCTCTTCTCTTCTCTTCTCTTCTCTCCTCTCCTCTCCTCTCCTCCTCCTTCTCCATAATATAGCGCAGAAAGGGAAGGTTAATGATATGACTAAATGTGAGGGGAACGAGTCTAAATACAGGTAGAAAATAATACATATAAGACAAACTACAGACTTGCTTCACCCACCTGCAGAGAAGCGACGAAAAATGATCAGAAAGCCGAGCGTGATGACTGTTATTTATTATTTTCTTATTTTTTTACGGTCATTATTAATCTACACGGCAACTTCATGACGTAAGGAGCGCAAAGCCACCAAGGAGCTTATTATTCCGGTACAACAATATGATGAATTAATTAAGGTTTATACGAGGAGAGAGAGAGAGAGAGAGAGAGAGAGAGAGAGAGAGAGAGAGAGAGAGAGAGAGAGAGAGAGAGAGAGAGCAAAGTGTGTGTGTGTGTGTGTGTGTGTGTGTGTGTGTGTGTGTGTGTGTGTGTGTGTGTTTGTCAGGAGAGTAATTTCCATCCATCTCTTCATCCAATTCCTCCCCGTACCCATAAAAAAAGAGGTATAGAAAAGACCGTGTCGTTACTATGGCGTATTATCAGAATGTTCGCGACTCCTCCTTCATCAAATTCTGCAACTTGAGACGAGGAAGCGACATTTCCACCATATGCTTGTTACCAGAATATGTTGACGCCTGAACAGCAATTACGTATGGGTAAAGAAGACCCGCTAGTACCCATAATGTCGATTTTCATAAAAGCTGGAAGCACCTCGACCGAGAAGCAGGAAAATAAACGAAAATAACAGTAACCGTGAAACGAGCGTGAGAGTGGTGCGCGTGCCAAATATTCCCTTGTGTGAAATAAAAAGTGGAGATGACAACCGAGAATGGAAAGCAAGAGTGTAAGTGCAAATAAGTGGTAAACGTGAAAGTACAGGTGCGCAGAGAAACAGAAAGGTGGACGGATGAATGAGTGAAAATGAGATTACACAAGTGAGCATTTTTTTTACAGCAAAGGAGACAGCTCAAGGGCACAAAAAAAGGAAACAATGATACAAAAAAAGCCCGCTACTCGCTGCTCCTACAATAAAGAATCAAAAGAGGTGGCCGAAAGAAAGCATGCACGTTTAAGAGCGAAAATAACGCGGAGGAAAGGACCAACAGAACAATGTAGAACAGGAAATGATTCAAAGCGATAGAGGTCACAAAAAAAAAATAATCGTGACACTGGTAAACTCTATAAGTCTCCCTTCATCTGTAAGTTCTCTTTCCAATGACTTATACACTATCAAGAGGGAAGTACTTAGACACCTAGGGTCGTATTTTAAAACATTTAGTCGCCTAAGTTCACATATTTGACAAGGCTTTCTCGTAGGAGTTTTGGGCATTTCCAGTAGTAGTTCTATGACCCTGGTGGTAGTTTGACCCTTCTTCTGTACCGTGAACCTCAAGAAACACTAATTAGAACCCGACTGATTCCCTTTTTGACCTTTAGAAATAGCTGATGTGAGAAGCGAAGGTGTCTTATAATGCCGGTCCTAGTGTCATTTTTTTCATTTTTTTAGGATCTGTTATTTTCTTTTTATAGAGGCAGCATGTTAAGGATTTTTTTTTTTATCCCTATGCATTGCTCTTGGTTCACCTCCTCTTATTGTAAAAAGAAAAAACAAACAAAAGAGGTGTGAGTAACTAAGATACATGACCAAGTATGCAATCAGGTTATAAAGTTGGCGTGTATATATATTTTTTCAACCTAATACGTTACTCTACCAAAATGTCGCCACTTTTCTTTTCTTTTCTTTTCTTTTCCCTTCCTTTCCCTTCCCTTCCTTTCCTTTCCTTTCCTTTCCTTTCCTTTCCCTTCTTTTTCTTTCCTTTCCTTTCCTTTCCCTTCCTTTCCTTTCCTTTCCTTTCCTCCCATACCCCCACCCGACCCCCAAATACCCACAACCACACCCATCCACCCACCCACCCACCCATACCCACCTATGCACACACGCGTTCGCAGCTGTGACAAACGCGCATCCTCCGTCTACTCCCAGCAAAGTTGTGTAACCCAATCATATCTTTCCAAAATTCACTTAGGTAACGAAATAATTCTTTAAATGAGTTACGCATGAATCTTTTCTTTTCTCGGAGCATCCTCTCTAACTTCTACGTGGGGTTATTTTTTATCTGGAAAACTGTCCTCCACCCAGACCGATCATTAGCATCGTCCAGTTTTACAATCAAATCCTTCCTTCTGCACTCCAACTTTCACTTCGGGCTTTCTTTCCATCCTTCTCCTACCCTGCATCTTCATCTCCACCACTTCTCTCTACACATCCCTTTCCTCTTTTCATGACGTAGAAGGGACACTGCAGTCTTCTCTCCAGTACCTTCTTCGATATCTTCCTTACCTTCGTTGTTCCTCCTGTTTTTCCATTCCTGATTCGATCCAGTTCCATTGCCGCACACATCCATCTAACCAAACATGAATCATATCTTCCCGAGCATTCCTCAGTCTTCTCTCCAGTACCTTCTTCGATATCTTCCTTACCTTCGTTGTTCCTCCCGTTCTTTCATTCCTGATTCGATCCAGTTCCATTGTATTGCCGCACACATCCATCTAACCAAACGTGAATCATTTCTTCCCAAGCATTCCTTCCTTCGCCCTCATGTAGCTGTAACAGAAGCTCGGGCCATCCCTTCGCAGTCCTCTACCCACACCATATCAAAATTCACACAGGCATCGGAAAATTATTTCAGATGGTTTATACTTGAATCCCTTCATCCCAAGTTTCCCCTCCCCTCTCCCTATAACACCAGGACGCAGCTGTGATAGAAACTCGCCTGCCTCGTCCATCTATCCCCGCAAAGTTGTGTACCCGCACCACTGAGTCTTTCTACAACCGAAACCTTTCAAAAGTTAAGTCATATAGTAACGAAGAAGGGTTCAGTTTCCAACATTCCCCCCCTTTTTCAAACACCAGAACGCAGCCGTGATAGAAACTCGCCTGCCCCGTCCAGCTACTCCATGCGAAGTTGTGTACCCGCGCCACTGAGTCTTTCAACAACCGAAACCTCTCAAAAGTTAAGTCATATAGTAACGAAGAAGGGTTCAGTTTCCAACATTCCCCCCCTTTTTCAAACACCAGAATGCAGCCGTGATAGAAACTCGCCTGCCCCGTCCAACTACTCCCCGCGAAGTTGTGTACCCGCGCCGCTGAGTCCGTCAAAACCCAAAACCTTTCGAAAGTTAAGTCATAGTAACGAACAGGGGTTGAGGTTGCACGGGTTGCTCTCCGCGACACAACAGACTAATGAAAAGCCGTCCACTGGTGAGTAAGTCCCCCTCCATCCCCACCGCCGCCTGAGTATTCTTGGGTGCATTGTCACGTTGCGTATTAGTGTATGGGAAGCGAAGGTGTACCTGCGTATTAGGGTATTGTTGAAGCTGGAAGACGCAGATCAATACTGTCGTCAAGTACCTCAGGGGTGGGGGGGGGGGAGAGAGAGAGAGAGAGAGAGAGAGAGAGAGAGAATGGTGTGTGTGTGTGTGTGTGTGTGTGTGTGTGTGTGTGTGTGTGTGTGAGACGTATGCAATTAGTAGCTGTCCTCATGTTACAATTAATGAGGAGTGGAGCCGCTCCTTCACTTTTTATTTCTGCTGTCGCCGCCGCCGCCGCCACCACCACCGCCACCGACGCCGCCGCCGCCGCCATTACCAATAACCACATCATCTCCTCCTTCGCCTCCTCCTCCGGGTGTTCCCTCTGTTGCTATTCAGGGTTCATTAACTACTCGCCACGTATTCGCCTGGCTGGTGCGAACATTTATTTAAAGACTTTCATTGGCACGCCTTATTGGTTGCTGTTTTTTGTGTTTCAAGGTCACTAGCTAACTTGCTCTCGTGACCTTTTCCTTCTATTTTTTCACTGGTACTTTCCGCATTCACTTTTTTTTTTTTTTTTTGCTTCCTTTACAACAAAGATTTAAGATTACATTTTCTGAGCAGTTACCTTTTAACGTGACACAATCCGCTTGCTCTTATTTCCTTTACAGCAAAGATTTCAAGGATCAACTTTTCTGAGCAGTTCTGAGCAGACACAATCCTACTTTTCTTTCTCAAAAGCTATTTCTCTACAGAGACATTTCAAGTCCCCTTCTTGATTTCATTCACAGTAACATTTAAACTTTCACTCCCTTACAAATTGGAAATGCCACTTCATTTCCCTTCTTGCATTTAAAACTTCCTTGCATCTATCAGGCTACTGCGGCACTGTATACCTCAGTCCAATCTCTAGTTTAAAGTGTCATATACAATTCGAAAATAAACGTTTTCCTGGTTCCATTGAGATCTCACATAACATGTGTACGAAAATGGCCTGGGACTTTAATTATAAATGTGTTTCCTTTTCTGGACACATGTTATCCATATGTACATATTTCAGAGATGTATTACACCCGAGTTTCCGGTGGGGACTAGTGATGACTTAACTTCAGAGCTTGTTGGGAATGCGTGGTTCCTCATTATATGTTCGGCTTGCCAAAGTTTACCTTTCCCATGTCTGCTGCGGCACCCATTCGTCCAACACGTGGCTACACCAATGACAGACCAAGATCTTGACAGACTACCTCCGGCAGCCATTCGTCGACCAGCCCGTGCTTACACCAATCACGCAAAACTTCAATTTTGTTTAATCCATAGCGATCCCTGCAAAATTACTCTCCCGTTTCCTGAGTCCACGGATTCAAGACCTAGAGGAAGACGCGTGATGTTAAGCTCATAAACACCCTTGCCTGCCCTCCGCCGGTAAGATAAAGTTCTTTATAGCCCTGCCAGCTGGATCCCTAGGTCCTAGCCGAGTAAGTAAGGACGCTGCTGATTGGCTGTTGGCGGGCGGGGTACTCGTACCTGACGTCTCCGCCGCCCAGAAAATAATATTCACATTTCTTTACTTAGCTCACCTGTCACACAAGCTAGGCAAATTCTGCTAAGATCATTGAATTATGAAGTGATTGATTGTACAACTATAACACGAAGGGTGGCGACAGCCAAAGGGGCTGAGAGAGGTAGAGGAGACAGACCAAGGTCTATGTAAAGAACAAATAACAAAATGCTGCTACATGTTGGTCCTATAGAGAAAATAGATGCCAAAATATAAATATCAGCTTTAGGTCTACATATATAATATACTGATATGATATGACGATGAGTGAAGATTCTGGTTAAGTCTTACATTAATAAGTTGGACAACACAGGAATGAGCCTGAGTAGGACTTGTGCAGCGGGGCTCTCAGTACGCAATAGCTACAGCTGTAGCTGTGGAGGCATTAGCCCTTGAGCCTGTGCTGGACAAGAACCATTACCCCGGGACACAGGGCAGGGGTCACATCCGGGCTACCACAGTTTACCTTTCTCAGGTTCCACAGGTGTCCATTTATCGACATGCTGGAATGGGAGGATGAACAGCTCCATGGGTAGGGTGCACGCCGACTGCCCAGGGCCATATTTCAGTGATGTATTACACCCGATTTTCCGGTGGGCACTAGTGATGACCCCGCCCACAACGTAAAGGGCCAACGTTAAGTTAGGTTAGGCTATAACCTAACCTAATCGAGCCTAGCTTAATATTATTAGGATAGGTTAGATCAGTTTTTATTTTATTTTATTTTTTTATTTTTTTATTTATTTATTTATTTATTTTTTTTTTTTTTTACGTTGCTGCCTATTGCGCCGGTAGGCATCTTCCCGGTGGGGCCTGATGGTCGGCCCAAGGCTTCTTCCAGGTGTGGCCTGATGGTCGGCCCAAGGCTTCTTCCAGGTGTGGCCTGATGGTCGGCCCAAGGCTTCTTCCAGGTGTGGCCTGATGGTCGGCCCAAGGCTTCTTCCAGGTGTGGCCTGATGGTCGGCCCAAGGCTTCTTCCAGGTGTGGCCTGATGGTCGGCCCAAGGCTTCTTCCAGGTGTGGCCTGATGGTCGGCCCAAGGCTTCTTCCAGGTGGGGCCTGATGGTCGGCCCAAGGCTTCTTCCAGGTGTGGCCTGATGGTCGGCCCAAGGCTTCTTCCAGGTGTGGCCTGATGGTCGGCCCAAGGCTTCTTCCAGGTGTGGCCTGATGGTCGGCCCAAGGCTTCTTCCAGGTGTGGCCTGATGGTCGGCCCAAGGCTTCTTCCAGGTGGGGCCTGATGGTCGGCCCAAGGCTTCTTCCAGGTGGGGCCTGATGGTCGGCCCAAGGCTTCTTTCAGGTGGGGCCTGATGGTCGGCCCAAGGCTTCTTCCAGGTGGGGCCTGATGGTCGGCCCAAGGCTTCTTCCAGGTGGGGCCTGATGGTCGGCCCAAGGCTTCTTCCAGGTGGGGCCTGATGGTCGGCCCAAGGCTTCTTCCAGGTGGGGCCTGATGGTCGGCCCAAGGCTTCTTCCAGGTGGGGCCTGATGGTCGACCCAAGGCTTCTTCCAGTTGGGGCCTGATGGTCGGCCCAAGGCTTCTTCCAGGTGGGGCCTGATGGTCGGCTCAGCCCGTTCTGGCGCAGGCGAGTGTTTATAGTGGCGCCATCTTGCATTGCGAGATGCGTGGCTCCCCACGCACGCTCGGGTGGTGCGTAGCGACCCCCCGTCTCCGCCCCGTATGCCCACGTACGTAAATACGCATTACGGGACATTTACGTAGTACTTACGTAAGCGGTTGCCGACTACCAATTTCTGTTCGTGCGTGGGCGTAAGTGGCTTGATACGTGAATGTGTGACCGAGGCATAATACTTCACCCCGCCAGCTGCACCTCCAATATTTTGAACCTGCGCGTTGCGTGCGGCCCGGTGTCAGTCCAATGTGTTTATATCAAAGAAATATGCTGCCCAGCCGGGACCAAAGATTCGTAACTAAGAATGCTAACCACTACACCAGGGAGGCGTAAGACAAAATCGAGTGCAGGCATAGACAGGAGCGGACCAATAACAAAATATATACCTCATAACAAAGGAGCTTGGGTGATGGGAATAAATAAAAGATATAACCCTCCCTGTTTTAGATGCACCTCAGGCGAGCAATTTACATTTCCTTTTAGCATCTCTTGCTGCCTCTATAGGAGAGACATTTCAGACTTTTTTTGTTTTTTTTTTGTTTTTATTTTTTAGCCCTTGGTCAGTCTCCTCATACCACTGGAGAGTCGCTATACAAGGCAAGGACTTCATCGATAAACAAACTCCAACTCTGTTCTTGAGAAAACCTGCCCGTCATGTGTGTTACAACGGGCTATTTTTAACACGCGAGTCGAGGAATCGAGGACAGTGTGGTGACGACAGACGAAGAGCCCTGATCTGCGGTAAACTTACTCACCGGTCTTATAGGTTGTTATTACAAGACACTTTCGCTTCTCACATCAGCTCTTTCTAAAGGTCAGAGAGGGGGTTAGTCGGGTTCTAATGAGTGTTTCTTCAGGTTCATGGTACAGAGGAAGGGTCAAACTACCACCAGGGTCATAAAACTACCCCTGGAAATCCCCACAACTCCTACGAAAGCTTTGTCAAATAGGTGTTTTTGGCCAACGAAATGTCTTATAATACGACCCATAGAGTTCAGAGTTTGTCAAACTTCGGATCACATGGAGATGTGGTCTCCACTATTACTTTCCTCAAAGCGAGAACATTTTTATCGTGGGAACATCTCCAAGATAGGATAAGACGGGGAGAGAGGAAGCCCAACTGGTAATATAAAGGAAAGTTCAAGTACAGGTCATGACCCTCTACTGAATCAAAGAACGCAACTTACTGAACAGCAGATAAATACTGGATAGTACAAGTATACACCATACATATACCTGAAGTGCGTCGCCTAAAGATAATTTTTAAGTCCACTAATATAGGTATAGTTAATTTCAACTGTACTATTAAGTATCAGAAAAGAAAACAACAAATACCAGTTTTTTGCACGTTTCGAGTAGGAATTTAGTACATAAATATCATTTGTAAAGGAGGCATACCACGAAAAATTGTGGTAAAAGAAAGAAATGGTGACGAGTGTTTTCAGACAATACTCAGGTTGAGGAAAAAGCAGGACCTCAGCGGAACATTGACCTGCTCAAAGCATATAAAAGTCAAGAAAGGGAAAACTGTTTAATGTTACTGACACTTATATCAACAGAGGGTCAATGGCTCTGCTCAAGTCAACGGACAACTCTTAAACGATGCTCATTATGTGCACACTCACACCTCCGAGCGTGTCTGTCTCCTCACGACGTGACGCTTGGACTAAATTATACAAAGGTGACTAAACGATGTGTGTGTGTGTGTGTGTGTGTGTGTGTGTGTGTGTGTGTGTGTGTGTGTGTGTGTGAGAGAGAGAGAGAGAGAGAGAGAGAGAGAGAGAGAGAGAGAGCGAGCACGCGCGTCACTGAAGTAACAAGTTTGCGAAATTTTAGTTCCCTTGGTGTTTGCGTGGTAGGGATTGCCAAACGCTTTTCAACTACGTTAGCAGAAAACAAGAGTCACCGCCGGGCATTCAAAGCAGGGTTGTTCTGATTTAAATCGATTTAAATCCAAGTTAAAAAAATCATGATTTAAATCAAAATTAAATATACCGTATTTATAATGCTTTAAGTGTTATATCGAGTAAAATATCTAATGATTTAAATTATATATATATATATATATATATATATATATATATATATATATATATATATCTATATATATATATATATATATATATATATATAAGGAAAAAGGAAGAACATGTGAAGCAGTTGTAGAGGAAAAGTATCGTCTATTTGTCCTGTACTGATCCTGTACTGGTCCTCTAGCAAGTCAGGCACCAGTGAATCATTGCCATCTCTTACAAGAAAATTATTCAAAATAAAAAAAAGATAAACTATTATAGTCTGTTCAGAGCAAGAAGGCGGTTCAGGGTGGAGCTGGTATCGTCGTTTACCTCTACCCATGCTGCCAAATCAGCCTTCGTACATGCGTCTCTCTTATTTCCCATCCATGTGCTATTTGAAAGCGATATTTTATATATTCTGTATATAGTAAAGGAAGCTACATAGTACAATGAGTGTCGATGTTTAGGATTATAACAAGGATTTGTATAAATTCTATGACATGTGGCAGAGATTTTTTCCCATGTTGCCACGTTGTGGTGTTGGTAGTGGTGCTGGTGGTGGTGGTCGGTGTGTCCCCCTAGGTCCCTCCCCCGGGTCGAGAGAGAGAGTGAGAGAGAGAGAGATAAACAGGTGGGTTGTGGGTGGGTAGGCCGGGAGAGAGTGCTAATCTGCTAATTGGCGGTCGAACTGGCAGCGCTGCACTCATGGGAATTCTGGAATCTGCCACACCTTGAACCGCCTTCATGCTACTTAGGATTTTTATGTGAAAAACTCATCTTGGGTAATGTACATATATTAAACTATGTTTTCATTTAACATTTTTACCTTACCTTCATTTAACAGTGACCAAGTTTAATACAAGAAAATGTCCTCATAAGACTGAAACAAATAATCAGTGGAAACAAACAAAGATTAATGCAAAAAAAAAAAATCATTTAAATAAATAAAAAAAAATCGATTTAAAAAATCCGATCTAAATCAAATAAATCGATTTTTTAATCTTTTTATAAAAAAAATCATGATTTTTTACAACTGATTTAAACTCTAAAAAAGGATCGTTTGGGAGAAATCAAAATAAAAAAAACAAAGGCACAAAACAAACCACCCTGTGTACGTGGGAAGTGGGTTGGGGGAAAGAACTGTTAAAAAAAAAAAGACGTGTAAAAAGCTCTGTGAGGGGAAAGGTCGAGGGAGGTGTTGATGGGCGAATGGCCGATAAGGGATGGGAGTGGTTAGCTATCTGGGACGAAGAGATGGGAATATCGGGTGGAGAGTGGTGCAAAGATATGAGAAAAGGAGAGTGGTGGGGGGGGACGGGGGAGGGCTTGACGGAGTGATGGGGGGGGGACGGGGGAGGGCTTGACGGGGTGATGGCGGGAGGAGGGAGGGGAGTGAGAGCAAACCTGGAGCTGCAACCCCAAGCAGTGCCATGCGCGGTGAAGAAAGGGAAGGGAAACAGACGACATGCCCGTGTTATAAGGCAAGGGGCCGTATTTTAAGACACCATCGATTCTCACATCAACTATTTCTAAAGGTCGAAGAGGGGATCAATCTGGTTTTCATGAGTGTTTTTTAAGGTTCATGGCACAGAAGAAGGGTCAAACTACCACCAGGGTCATAAAACTACCCCTGGAAAGGCCTACAGCTCCTACGAAAGCCATGTCAAATATGTGAACTTGGGCGACGAAATGTTTTAAAATACGACCTTATAAGCGACAATGAAAAAATTATATTAAGTTGGCTTCTTACTGTTTCCGAGGTGCAGTGATTAGCGTTCCTAACTACGAATCTACGGGCATGAGTTTGAACACCGGCCTGGGCAGTCAGCATGCAGCTCACCCAGTTGTTCATCTTTTCTTTCGAGATGGTAGATAAATGAGTACCCGAGGGAGCCTGGGTAAGGTAAGCTGTGGCAACACTGTGTCCCGCGGTGATGGGGTTCTCTCCCACCTCAGCAGCGTTGCCAGATTATCGTACTGAACATTGTATTTATCATTTTTAAGCCTCAAATTCTTGTACCTACACAAATAACAACAGAAAATTAAAGTTGGCGTTAAGTTAAGTTATTTACTGATGATTTTCGTTCTCTTTTGCTATTGTTATTAGTCAGAAACTACGAAAATGCGATGCGTTGAGTACGATAGTTTGGCAACGCTGCACAACAGGCTCAAAGGGCCAACGGGACGGAGAGAAGCACCGCCGCCACGCGCAGCTATAGCGTATGCTCCTAACTTTACCTTATGGAATGGCACACCAGACCTTTAGGGACATATTCATAAACATTTCGGTGCCCAAACAAACACATTTGATAAGGCTTTTCCAATGGGTAGCTTTATGACCCTGGAGGTTTATGACTGCGGATTTCCTACAAACAGACATCACCAAGCTGCACGAATGGAAGAAAAAGTGGCTGCTGCATTTCAGTGAAGAAAAATGTAGTCATGCACATTGGGAGGGGATATCCAGCATACCAATACCACATGGGAAACACTCCACTATCCACCACAGAGGCAGAGGAAAACCTGGGGCTATATGTTGCCAGGCTACCAGTGAAGGCAAAATCCGTGCCAATCGCAGCGGACGGATTAACAAACCTCTATACCATGAAAGTGAAAATAAAAAATCATGAGAATCAGATTTATCTCCTTTTCGAACTTTGGAAGTATATAGTTGATGTGAAATGCGAAAGTGTATGAGAACAGAGACCTTACTTTCCTCCAGAGCTAAAGGAACCTGAGGAGACGGCGTGACAGGAAAGTGAATTGAATGATTGCAGAGTGACAGGAAAGTGTATTCAATGATTGCAGAGTGAAGGGAATGTGTATTGAAGTATTGCAGAGTGACAGAAAAGTGTATTGAAGGATTGTAGACATCAAGTAATATCTTTCTTTACGATGCTGCTTTTACACATAATCTAAACTTATTGCGGCGGAATCATTATCGTTTAAGTAATAAATCTCCTTTTTTTATGGCAATAGAAGTAAAGTTACGGGTATACGTATAGCTGCGCGTGCTCTGGGTGTCGCATTGGCCCCTAAAATCGGTATTCTCAGACGCTTACACCTCTCATGTCATAGATTTCCAAAGGCTAAAATGGAGTTTAAGGTAGCAGCGGGGATCATGTTTCTTAATGGTCCCTCTAAGCGAGAAAAATGAGAAAAAATCATCACTCACACAAACCATTTCATAATATATATCAAAGCTTTTGTGATCAATTTATGTATCATCTATTTTGGGGGGTTAAAATCATGGCACAAATTTGGCCCGTCGCTGCTACACGGTAAAGCCACAAATTTGGCCCGTCGCTGCTACACGGTAAAGCCACAAATTTGGCCCGTCGCTGCTACCGGGTTAATCGGGTTTTCCTGTGTGTTTTTCACGTTTAAGGTACAGAAAAGGAGTCAAACTACCACTAGGGTCATAAATGTACTTCTGGAAATGCCCAATACCCCTTCAAAAACCCTGTCAAAAGTGAGTGTGTGAGCGGCGATGAGGAATATGATCCTGGCCAGACCCGGGTTACCACAGCTCACTTTTCACTGGTTACCCCACGGTGCTGGTAATGATAACCGTGTCCGCACATTACCCACACAACCAACACACATAAAACCTTTGAGCAGCTGCGCCTTGATCTTTTAAGTAGCCAATCTTCTCAGGTAATGACTTGGCAGCAAAACAACATCTTAAATGCTTACACTCCACCCCTTTTGTTTGCCTTTTCACGTCAGACCTGAAATGAAGGACCATGTATTCTGATCCCCTCATCTCGAGAACGTGAAGCGTGGTGATGGCGATGGTGGCGATAGTGAGAGTGGTGGTTGTGGCAGTAGTAGTAGTAGTAGTAGTAGTAGTAGTAGTAGTAGTAGTAGTGGTGGTGGTCTTGAGTATTCTAGGCAAAAAAAAAAAAGAAACAGCTGAGGAGAGAGCACAGTCCTTAACGCCAGCTTCGTCTTCCCTTCTCGGCTCTTACAACACGCAGTGAAAAAAAAAAGTCAGAAGTGTACTTTAAATCCAAATATGTAAGAGATGATGATGATGATGATGATGATGATGAATAAAAATAGTAGTAGTAGTAGTAGTAGTAGTAGTAGTAGTAGTAGTAGTAGTAGTAGTAGTAGTAGTAGTAGTATAGTATTTCTACGAGAATCTGGCGGGCGGGAGGTGGCGGCTGGGGGGTCAGCCAAGGTCAGCCCCGCCCCGCACCTTGCCACACACTATCAACACCTCCCTCTTCCTCTCATATGTCATTTATTTACTACCCTTAAATGAATTTAATCAAATAATTGAATAATCGAATAAGGTCATATAGTATTCAGATTGTTTCGTTTTTAGGATAATAACAAAGTTGGAATACAGCGTTGTCAAGTGTCCTTGTATTTACACAAAATATTTGTTATTATCCTAAAAACGAAACAATCTTAATATATGACCTTATTGGATTATCCAGCTATTTGATTAAATTAATTTAAAGGTAGTAAATAGCTGACATGTGAGAGGAAGCGAGAAGTGTTGAGAGAGTGTGGCAAGGTGCGGGGCTTAGCTGACCCGCAGCTGTCCCCCCGCCCGTCCGCCAGTTTCACATAGATTGACTATAGTTGTAGTAGTAGTAGTAGTAGTAGTAGTAGTAGTAGTAGTAGTAGTAGTAGTAATAGTAATAGTAATAGTAATAGTAATAGTAATAGTAATAATAATAATAATAATAATAATAATAATAATAATAATAATAATAATAATAATAATAATCTGCCAAACGTGACAAGCACACTCCATTACTCACCGAGCTTCTGGCTGAATATCTTGTCGAAGTTGACCTCGCCCATCTTCTCAAGGTGTTTGTGCATGACGCTCCGCACGCTGCAAAGAGAATACGTGGGGTTAGTGACGCACACACACACACACACACACACACACACACACACACACACACACACACACACACACACACCAACGTTGCCAGATTGTCGTACTCAGCCTCTTATGTTTGCCGATTTCCGACCCAAAAATTATTTCCTCCACCCGAATAACTGGCTTCATAATTATATAGTTATCGTTAATATGGTTAATTATTGGTGTTTCTTGGCAATTGTTATGGGTCAGAAGCCGGTTAATACGATGCTCTGAGTACGATAATCTGGCAACGGTGACACACACACACACACACACACACACACACACACACACACACACACACACACAGGCAAAATTACTAAAAAAAACTATCTAGATATTAAAAAATCCTCATAACTGTAGTCAACAAACTTTCATTTCATCTTCCCCTATTAGGGTAATATTATCATAATTATTATACATAATTATTAATGTTACGATTATTATTGATTTTTTATTTGAATTTTGTTATATATCGTTGTGGCCTTGTAGATGCACTTTTGTAAATAAACTGTTAATAAGTAGTAGTAGTAGTAGTAGTAGTAGTAGTAGTAGTAGTAGTAGTAGTAGTAGTAGTAGTGGTAGTAGTAGTAGTAGTAGTAAGTTTTCTTTATTTTTTTGTACAATAAGGAATACAAAGTGAACATATACATCCATAGAGAAGCTCACTCCACCACAAGCTTGAAAATAACTAAAAACACCCAGACTTTTCGACACGACGGCAAGGAGGAGAGAAAAGACACCCCGGCTCCGTCAGGCCCTTCAGAGGGGAGAGCAATGTCGTGGGAGTACCTGTTACTCCTTACAGGTACGCTTTTAGCCGGACGGTCGCCCTCCTTCCAGGCTGACAGCGCATGCAGGCCCCCCTCTCCCCGCACGGCCAGGGAGGCTCGACTAAAGCAGAGTGACGGCCGGTCGCCTCCACTCAGGGCACACATGCGAGGCCTTTGGTCCGCCTCCCAGCTCACCTTGCTACAGTGGCCGCTGCCGTTAACTTCAGGAGCTCGAGCCTAACAAGTGAGCACTACTGATTACTGTCAAAGGGAGAACAAACGACGCAACACAAATATAGATGGATAAACAGAGAGAGAGAGAGAGAGAGAGAGAGAGAGAGAGAGAGAGAGAGAGAGAGAGAATGTAATGCCTTGGTTTGATTTGGTTAGGTTAGGCTTTCAAGTGACGGGGTAACTACACTCAAGACTAATTTTTCGTCCACCTCCCATCGCCCTTCCGTCCCTTTCTCTCGTCCTTCCTCCATCCATTCCTTTCTCATCTCTTTCTCAACGAACAAATAAATAAATGCTTCAGGTGATAGGAACATTCAAGATATTTTGGGAAGGTTTCTCCGGCGCTGAATTAAGTGTAGATCTACCACGAAGCAAAGGCACGAGGAGCTGGATGCGGAGAGGGAGCATTGCATTATTTATGATATAACTGATGACGCCAAAATATTAAGTTAGGCAAGACCACTCATGTTTCATCACACCCTACGCACCGCCTTGCAATGGTTCCGGCCGTGTGTGTGTGTGTGTGTGTGTGTGTGTGTGTGTGTGTGTGTGTGTGTGTGTTTAACTTTTCCTTGCCATTCTGTCTGTGCATGTGTGTCTGTGTGCCTGTCTGACATTCAAAACATCTAATAACAAATCATATTCCCTGTTTTACCCGATCTATTTGCTTGTCTGTCTATCTTTTTCTCTGTCTATCTACGCATTCAAACTCTTCATTCTTCCATTAATATTTCCGTCTCTTTATCTATTTTCTCTTTGCGTGTCTCCTTTTCTGCCTCTCCTTGTCTGCGTATTCATCTCCGTTGTTGCATTATCATTTCCCTGTGGCATGGCTTTGTGCTTTGTGGCTGAGGGTGAACCGTTCCTTCCCTCCGTCTTCATCAGGTCGCCGCTCGCCTTGCCTCGCCAATCCTTCCGCCGCGGGTACGAATCTGAGGCGAGGCGATCCTTTGTCCGACGGGGGTTCAGTTCGATTGGAATAGGAGTTTCTTTTTTATATATTTTTTTAAGAGCGTATAAGGTATCCGTCTTTCTCGGTCTTTTTTTCTCGCGGTCTTTCTCGGTAAAATATGAAGGCAGCCATACTTTTTTTTTATCCGTAAGCAAACCGCCTGTCATTATTTTCTACTCAGGAAATCAGAAAAGAACTGTCATCATCTCATTTCGCTTAAGATTTAGGCAGAAACGAAAAGGCCAATTCTGGAACACTCAAACCCTGAATGACGAAGGCAACTCTGCAAAAATGGGCGTCACATGTTGAAAAATTGATGTAGACAAAAACCTGGAAATCGCTCAAAAATATGACTTAGGCGATTATTTTATGAAGGTGACGATATTATGTAGTGACTAAGTGAAAATATAAGTTGGATAAATGGATAAAGGAAATGAATGTGATGCGTTGCCAGACAGGGGAGGGTGAGAAGTGATTTGCATCTTTCTCGGTAAAATATGTTGCCGGACAGACTTTTTAATCCGAAGAGAAAATACATAATGGCTAAGTGAACATATAACTTGGATAAATGAATAAAGAAAGACATGAAGGTGAGGCGTTGGCAAAGAGGGGAGGGTGAGAAGTGATTTGCGTCTTTCTCGGTAAAATATGTTGCCGGACAGACTTTTTTAATCCGAAGAGAAAATACGTAATGGCTAAGTGAACATATAGCTTGGATAACTGAATAAAGAGAGAAATGAATGTGATGCGTTGGCAAAGAGGGTAGGGTGAGAAGTGATTTGCGTCTTTCTCGGTAAAATATGTAGCCGGACAGACTTTTAAATCCGAAGAGAAAATACGTAATGGCTAAGTGAACATATAACTTGGATAAATGAATAAAGAAAGACATGAATGTGATGCGTTGACAGACAGGGGAGGGTGAGAAGTGATTTGCGTCTTTCTCGGTAAAATATGTAGCCGGGCAGACTTTTTATCCGAAGAGAAAATACATAATGGCAAAGTGAACATATAACTTGGATAAATGAATAAAGAAAGACATGAAGGTGAGGCGTTGGCAAAGAGGGTAAGGTGAGAAGTGGTTTGCGCCTTTCTCGGTAAAATATGTAGCCGGACAAACTTTTTAATCCGAAGAGAAAATACGTAATGGCAAAGTGAACATATAACTTGGATAAATGAATAAAGAAAGAAATGAATGTGATGCGTTGGCAGACAGGGGAGGGTGAGAAGTGATTTGTGTCTTTCTCGGTAAAATGTAGCCGGACAGACTTTTTAATCCGAAGAGAAAATACGTAATGGCAAAGTGAACATATAACTTGGATAAATGAATAAAGAAAGACATGAAGGTGATGCGTTGACAGAGAGGGGAGGGTGAGAAGTGATTTACGTTTTTCTCGGTAAAATATGTAGCCGGACACTTTTTAATCCGAAGAGAAAATACGTAATGGCCAAGTGAACATATAACTTGGATAACTGAATAAAGAGAGACATGAAGGTGAGACGTTGACAGAGAGGGGAGGGTGAGAAGTGATTTGCATCTTTCTCGGTAAAATATGTAGCCGGGCAGACTTTTAAATCCGAAGAGAAAATACATAATGGCTAAGTGAACATATAGCTTGGATAACTGAATAAAGAAAGAAATTAATGTGATGCGTTGGCAAAGAGGGTAAGGTGAGAAGTGATTTGCATCTTTCTCGGTAAAATATGTAGCCGGACAAACTTTTAAATCCGAAGAGAAAATACATAATGGCAAAGTGAACATATAACTTGGATAAATGAATAAAGAAAGACATGAAGGTGAGGCGATGGCAAAGAGGGTAAGGTGAGAAGTGATTTACGTCTTTCTCGGTAAAATATGTAGCCGGACAAACTTTTTAATCCGAAGAGAAAATACATAATGGCTAAGTGAACATATAGCTTGGATAACTGAATAAAGAAAGAAATTAATGTGATGCGTTGGCAAAGAGGGTAAGGTGAGAAGTGATTTGCGTCTTTCTCGGTAAAATATATAGCCGGACAGACTTTTTAATCCGAAGAGAAAATACGTAATAGCAAAGTGAACATATAACTTGGATAACTGAATAAAGAGAGACATGAAGGTGAGGCGCTGACAGAGTGGTTAGTGTAATGAAGTGTGTTATTATACGGGAGCAGCGAGCAGCGGGATTTTTTATTATTATTGTTTCCTTTTGTGTGTGCCCTTGAGCTGTCTCCTTTCTTGTTAAAAAAAAAAAATCTAATGGTTTGAGTCTTTCTCCGTAAAATGTGAATTCTGACAAACTTTTTTATCCGAAGAGAAAATGTGAAGTAACTAAGGTCGGTTTTATAAGACACTTTCGCTTTTCACATCAGTATTTCTAAAGGTCAAAGAGGGAATCAATTGGGTTCTAATGAGTGTTTCTTTAGGTTCACGGTACAGAAGAAGGGCAAAACTACCACCAGGGTCATAAAACTACTACTGGAAATGCCCAAAACTCCTATGAAAGCTTTGTCAAATATGTGAACTTGGGCGGCGAAATGTTTAGCAATACGGCCCAAAGTGAAAATATAACGAATAATATGATATACAGAAAGAATAACAGTGTGAGGCGCTGGCAGGGTGGCGAGGGTAGTGAAGTGTGTTATGTATTGTGGTCTGCGTTAAGCTCAGTCGATATCTTCGTTATTTTCTTCATTGGACACGTGACAGAAGGCACCAGGAGGCAACCAGAGACCTCTTCCTCTTTTTTTTTTTTTTTACAGCAAAGAAGACAGCACAAGGACATAAAAAAACAGTAAACAATAAAAAAAGCCCGCTACTCGCTGCTCCTGTAAAGAATCCGAAGAGGTGGCCGAAAGAGCAGTC
The DNA here is from genome assembly GCF_024679095.1 of Eriocheir sinensis. Classification (NCBI taxonomy): domain Eukaryota; kingdom Metazoa; phylum Arthropoda; class Malacostraca; order Decapoda; family Varunidae; genus Eriocheir; species Eriocheir sinensis. Next base: position 10,957,266 of record NC_066540.1, on the reverse strand, counting down.
AATTACGTGAGAAGAGGTGTCCTGATCCTGTGGAAATACGGTGCCTGCTCACTCCTCCATCACGCAATCCTGCACGCAACCAGTATTCTTTCTCTCAACTGATCTTGTGGTAATATGGTGCCCACTCCTCCATCACGCAACCAGAGACCATTATCTTCCTCTTTATTAACTTGTCCTGTGGTAATACGGTGCTTGTTCACTCCTCCATCACGCAACCCTGCACGCAACCAGTATTCTTTCTCTCAACTGATCTTGTGGTAATACGGTGTCCACTCCACCACGCAAGCAGAGACCACTATCTTCCTCTTAATTAACTTGTCCTGTGGTAATACGGTGCTTGTTCACTCCTCCATCACGAAACCCTGCACGCAACCAGTATTCTTTCTCTCAACTGATCTTGTGGTAATACGGTGTCCACTCCATCACGCAACCAGAGACCATTATCTTCCTCTTTATTAACTGGTCCTGTGGTAATACGGTGCCTGCTCACTCCTCTATCACGCAACCCTGCACGCAACCAGTATTCTTTCTCTCAACTGATCTTGTGGTAATACGGTGTCCACTCCACCACGCAACCAGAGACCATTATCTTCCTCTTTATTAACTGGTCCTGTGGTAATACGGTGCTTGTTCACTCCTCCATCACGCAATCCTGCACGCAACCAGTATTCTTTCTCTCAACTGATCTTGTGGTAATACGGTGTCCACTCCACCACGCAACCAGAGACCATTATCTTCCTCTTAATTAACTTGTCCTGTGGTAATACGGTGCTTGTTCACTCCTCCATCACGCAACCCTGCACGCAACCAGTATTCTTTCTCTCAACTGATCTTGTGGTAATACGGTGTCCACTCCTCCATCACGCAACCCGAGACCCATCTTCTTTCTCTTAATCATGTGGTTATACTGCGCTCACTCACTCCTCCATCGAGCCACGCAGGACGCAACTCCGCAACCCAAGACCCATTTTCTTTCATTCTTTTTTTTTTTTTCTTTTTTTTTTTCCTCGGAGCGCAGGCTTGTCATTTCTATGCACGTCCGGGCCCTTTCTCTTCCCGGGCGGGCGAGGGAAGGGAGTCGGGAGTGTGAAAAGGCCGGCCGGAAATCTCTACCTAAAGCCATGGTCCCTAGCTTTAAGCCTACATTATGATGATTACAATTAGTAGTAGTAGTAGTAGTAGTAGTAGTAGTAGTAGTAGTAGTAGTAGTAGTAATAGTAGCAGTAGTAGTAGTAGTAGTAGCAGTTGTTGTTGTTGTTGTTTGTAATAGTAATAGTGGTAAAGTGATGGTGGTAGTAGTAGTAGTAGTAGTAGTAGTAGTAGTAGTAGTAGTAGTAGTAGTAGTAGTAGTAGTAGTAGTAGTAGTAGTAGTAGAAGTAGAAGTAGTATCAACATCAACCTCAATATTATCTATAAAAAACAACAAAACAACAATAATAATGATGATAAGAACAAGAGAAACCATTCAAATTCTTCCAAACATACACACCACCGCAGCGCACCATTATCCATTCATCCATCACCACCATCACCACCATCACCACCATCACTATCACTAACACCATTAACACCACTACCACCACCTACCCAGCGCCGTCATGCCTCGTCTTCACCCACGCATTGCTCATTCCATCCACCGCCTGTCTGTTGAACGCACGTATCTAGCCCACAGGTGTTGCCGAAGATGTTCATTTCCCCGCCCCCTCACACCTGCCCCTCACTAATTATCCAGCACAGGTGTTCATTTCTATACAGCAAAGCCAGCACCAGATTTTTTTTTCCTGAAGGCCTCTTAATGCCTGCCTGCACGCCTGACATTCTCTCGTTTATCACGTTAATTTATTTCATGCTCTTCTATGTTACTCTTCCCCCCCACACTCCTCCTCCTCCTCCTCCTCCTCCTCCAAATTTCACTGCTACTACTACTACTACTACTACTACTACTACTACTACTACTACTACTACTACTACTACTGCTACTACTACTACTACTACTACTACTACTACTACTACTACTACTACTTCTACTACTACCTCTTAATGCCTGCCTGCACGCCTGACATTCTCTCGTTTATCTCATTTATTTATTTCATGCTCTTCTATGTTACTCTTCCCCCTCACACTCCTCCTCCAACTCCAAATTCCACTACTACTACTACTACTTCTACCACTACTACTACTACTACTACTACTACTACTACTACTACTACTACTGTACCCAATCGCTGCAAGGACATCTCTATTTACATCCCTATTTACCTAATGATTAACGATTTGCAGTCTTTTTTTGTTTTTTTTTGCCGCCATAACCCTGACTACCACTCCACTGATTGACGCTCTTCCCCTTAGTTATCACGCCTCTATAAACCTTTTTCATGTCTCTCTACAGTGCCTCCTCATTTCGACTGACAGGACTGCACCATACATTTATTCTGTGCTTGTTTTTCGTTCTCCCTCAACCTTTCGTTCTGACAGGACTGCGCTAAGGTTCGTTTGTGATCTCTCTCTCTCTCTCTCAAGCCCTGTCTGTCTCGGTGGTCTGGTGGAGGGTGCCGCTGAGTGAGTCTCGAGGAGTCGCACAAAGGCCAGGCTGCTGCAAAGGGGTAAGACGCAGACGTGTCACGCGGCATGGGGCAGGACTCAAGCTGATCCCCATGAGTGTGTGGTGTGGTGTGGGTGCGTGTGTGTGTGTGTGTGTGTGTGTGTGTGTGTGTGTGTGTGTGTGTGTGTGTCCTCTACTACTATTACTACTAACACTACTAAAACAAAAGTATACAAGTAAAGGACATAACTGGTGTTCGATAAATAGTTTAAAAAAGGTATCAGGACACCTCTCCTCCCGAAATTGACCTCTCTTTCGGCCACCTCTTTTGATTATTTTTATAGGAGCAGCGAGTAGTGGGCTTTTTTTTCATTATTGTTTCTTTCTTTGTGTGCCCTTGAGCTGTCTCCTTTGTTGTAAAAAAAAAAAAAAAAAAACGGGATAGTGTTGTTTAATCCTCCGCCTCTAAGGAAGAAAGGGTAACCATCGCACACTGAGGTCACAAGACTCCTCCAAGATCAGGAAACGCTCGCTAGGGATGCGTCGCCACCAACACACACAAATGCCACGCACCAAACAAGAGGGTCGTTCCTGCCGCCGCATCGCCCCGAGACACAATGAAAGGAAAATTGCTCCTCTCTTGAACCGGTAGAAAAGATGTAAAATTAACCAGTACAGCGGACGGGTTTCCTCTCCAATGTGATTAAAAAGAATAAAGTGGCACATAACTTTTTAATAAGGACGTGACCTCGAATATACTTTAGGTGTTGCATTTTCATCATCACGTTTATTGACGTTAATTTTCTACGGTGTAATGAGACATAAAGTTTTTTTTATATATTAAAACGGAAAGAAATACTCGCCACATGCTGCTATTTAAAGAAAAGATGGAAAGCTTTATCATATTTAGTTTTGAGACTCCCCTCCTGAGAGTTTGCGTCGTAGGTGGAGGGGAATACAGTAGCAATAGGCTTGTTTTAAATCTACGAGAGAAAGGGATCAAAGAGTGACGTTACTACATACGTATTTAACTCTTGCATTATAAGAGGAAGAACAACGAGATGGTCTTCAGGCGCGGGAAGTGTTACCTTGTCTCAACGATTTGTTCAAGTAACTCGTAGGGTGGCTTGCCTCAAGGAGATGGGCATACACGTGCTGGTATGCTCACTCTCATTTGCAGAACAATTTACGGTGAGGGAAAGTATTAAGATCATGCCGGGAACATTCGGTGAGTGACGCTGCCGTGCCCTTCAGTCCCGTCTCCTTAGCCTGTGATTCTGCGGCGAAGAATGTGAGGGGCTTACGTTCTGTGTGTGCTGGGGGACGGCAGCAGTGTATGTACCATCACCGATCAATACTGTAAATGACTACCAACCACCAAACATGTGCATTTTTTTTTTTTTACAGCACATGTGCAGAAGGCAGATCATGCGAGAGCAAAACTTCAAGCCCACAACACGTTGCTTCCACAGAGAGAAGACACAAGATTTCAAAAGAGATCAATTTTAGTTAGATAGATGCCTTGATACTCCTCTCTTGAAACTTTTTTTCTTTCTTTTGGAGTAGAATACCTTGCCAGAGGACACGACGCAGGCTCTAACATTACATTCCAAAGTTTCCTGGTCAGCTGACAAGGGACGATGAACACGCAGGCACGATGATCGCCAGTAAGGCGGGGTTCCCACTATTCCGTTTTGACGAATCCGTCGACGTTAATGATGTCAAAATGACGTCAGCGAAACAGCGGCCGCTCGGCACGCATGATCCACTCCGTCAGTCCATCGCTCATCATTTGTTGACAAACATATGGACAACATTACCCACAACGACTTCTTGTATATATTATTTTGCAGCTAAGTACTTCTATTTCATATTTTCATGATATGTAGAATATTCAACATCACTGGACTGTCACTACCGCCCCTACCCCGGATCCAAAAGTTAACTTGAGTTCATCTCTGGACGGGCTCCGTTGATGAAGTCACTGACAGTCGACGGATCCGTGAAAACGGAATAGTGGGACTCCGCCTAAGAGCCGACCCCTGCACCCAAGACACGAAGGCTGGGAGCGCACGTCTTTCAGGAATTATACCAGAACATTTTTAGCTCATAATGACATGCTTCGTTTTATTGATGCTAATGAACCCAATTTGCTGAAGAAAGAAAATACCCTCCAAGACTCCTGCCAGGACAATTTTGACTTAAAATGACGTGCCTCGTTTTATTGATGTTAATGGACCGAGGCAGCGTGCGTAAGCAAGCACCAGCTGCACCAAGGGGCGGACGGTTATGGCTTAAAAAAAAAATGCTTTGTTAAATACATCTGATCCCTTGTCCATGGATTCTATTTATGAAGATTCAACGGATGGAATTCACTCTGATAACTGTCTTTATATTTTTTCGTGAACGTTCACTTTTGCCTTGCAGGATGCATAAAACCCACGCCCATGTGACAGACTGATCAGCTGGTCACCGCGGACAATGGTTCTCAGGGACACTATTGCATCCCAACATGTAGCTGCCCATGAATATTGTGACGGATAAGAACAATTTTAATTTTTCTTCTTTACCATTCCATTTGTATAACAATGATCTTCAATAACCATACTCTTATCACATTAAATTAACACACACTAAAGCTGTTTGGAGAACCCTTATGCGATGACGTCATGGCCTAAGCTCCACCCGCTTCGCAAGGCCTTGGCGGAAGCAGCAAACCGTCCTCGGTGAGTGTGCATCGCTCCTCATTGCGCCTCGCCGGCCCTCGCCTCGGCCAGCCCCGCGCTAAAAGGACGGAACACTGCAGGCCTGGGAGGGCGCAGGGACGCATGCTGAGGCAACAAGATTTGTCACTCAGTCTCGTTAAGGATATCCCCACATTTTCTTTGCCATCACTGTAATATCAAGGGCGATGGATAAAGCACTGTACGCTTTTGTTTCCACCTCAACATTAAACAAATACTTGCCAGATGATACTTCCTCTGGACGGCCCTACGCATGACGGATTGCTGCGAACCTCACTATGAAACTTCAAGAAAGAAAAGTGCATAATGACAATGCTTTTCAAAAGACCGTATCGCCTGCGAAGTTGAATGACCTATCAGATATCACACTTATATCCCCGGCCGTGCACAGGAAGGATATGCGGGCTGCCGTGGCCAAGGCGCGCCAAGAAAAACAAAACCGAAGATATTGATTTTCAGAAGATCGAATCACTTCCCGAAGATATTACTTCCCAGAAAATCGAATCACCTGCTCGTCAGTCACATGATCTCTGATACCTTTTTTGCATAGCGTCGTACACATAACAAGAACGCAGCAGCCATCACCAGGCACGTCCAGAGAAACAAAAACGAAGAAACCGATTTCAGAGGATCGTATCACATGCTCACCCTGTCCTTGAGGACAGATCGGCAAAGTGACGTCGTACTGCGTCAAAATGGTCTCCCGTTACAAGTGTGGATGAGTCAGTCATCCCGACACACCGTCACCTCATCCCCTCCCCAAATACACTATCACCTTCCCTCGCTCAGAAGCACACTCCAAGTACGCCGCAGGACACGTCAGAGAAACACACCCGTGAGTCAAGAAGTCACGTTGGATATACGTACAGTTACAAACTGAGCGTCGGTGTCGGTGATAACGAGTCAAACACGTATTACTCCATTTTGATCTTGACAAACAAATAAAAGCTGAGCTTCATACGGCTAAATCATAAATTTGTAAATGTAATGGGCTGCTACGTGAAGAAAATTAATGTGTTAATTGATAGTTGAAGTGACAATGAAGGGGCCGGGGAGTGAGTGGGAAGTAAAAAAGGAAAAGTAACTGGAAAAGAAGCAGGCAAAATAATAAAATGCATAATTAAAACTATTACATCAACAGCTGCTGGAAAACACACGGCACAGCACCACAGAGCAATAACAATATTCATGATTCTGCTTCACGCCGTGCATGACGGAGACAATTAGTTTCCACTGAATTCCTCGCACCACGCCGCTTCTGGGAACCGCGGCAGTCACCTGTACGCGTGTTTTACAGAGGCCTTTGTCTCGCACCGCGCTGGGCTTGAAACTCCGCTGAACTGCCATAACGCTTACGTACTTGTGTCTTAAATGCTTTGTCCTGCTCTCTCTCTCTCTCTCTCTCTCTCTCTCTCTCTCTCTCTCTCTCTCTCTCTCTCTCTCTCTCTCTCTCATCCCACCCACCCACACACACACACACACACACACACACACCACAACTTATTCCATTGACAGGACCATCAGAATCTAATATGAAAACCTTTTACTGAGGCATTTACGTCTATTGGCTAACTGAATTTGAGAGAGAGAGAGAGAGAGAGAGAGAGAGAGAGAGAGAGAGAGAGAGAGAGAGAGAGAGAGAGAGACAAGAAAACGAGCAAAGACAAACGCATACGGGCCGGTAGCCGTGTGTGTGTGTGTGTGTGTGTGTGTGTGTGTGTCGGTACATAAATCGATAAATATCATGTATAGACAAAGTTCGCCGCTGCTATATAGAACTGAGTTAACTTCTTTTTTTTACAGCTGAGACAGTTCAAGGGCGTAAAAAAAAAATATTAAAAAAAAGCCCGCTACTTACTGCTCCTGTTCCTTACTTGCACCATCTTCTACACTCCTCCTCCCCTCCCTTCCCTTTTCTACCCTCCTCCTGCTCCCCTCTTCTACTCTTCCTCCTCCTCCTCCTCCTCTATCCCCCCACCATCTTCCTCTCCTCTACCCTCGTCCTCCCCTCCCTTCCCTTGTCTACCCTCCACCTGCTCCCCTCTTCTACTCTTCCTCCTCCTCCTCCTCCTCCTCTATCCCCCCACCATCTTCCTCTCCTCTACCCTCGTCCTCCCCTCCCTTCCCTTGTCTACCTCCACCTGCTCCCTCTTCCTCCTCCTCCTCCTCCTCCTCTATCCCCCACCATCTTCCTCTCCTCTGCCCTCGTCCTCCCCTCCCTTCCCGTTTCTACCCTCCTGCTGCTCCCCTCTTCTACTCTTCCTCCTCCTCCTCCTCCTCTACCCCCCACCATCTTCCTCTCCTCTACCCTCCTCCTCCCCTCCCTTCCCTTTTCTACCCTCCTCCTGCTCCCCTCTTCTACTCTTCCTCCTCCTCCTCCTCCTCCTCTATCCCCCCACCATCTTCCTCTCCTCTACCCTCCTCCTCCCCTTCCTTCCCTTTTCTACCCTCCTCCTGCTCCCCTCTTCTACTCTTCCTCCTCCTCCGCCACCTCCACCATCTTCCTCTCTCCGTCCTCCCTCCTTCCCCTTGTCTACCCTCCTCCTGCTCCCCTCTTCCTCCTCCTCCTCCTCCTCCCTCTATCCCCCCACCATCTTCCTCTCCTCTACCCTCCTCCTTCCCTTCCTTCCCTTTTCTACCCTTCTCCTGCTCCCCTCTTCTACTCTTCCTCCTCCTCCTCCTCCTCCTCTATCCCCCCACCATCTTCCTCTCCTCTACCCTCCTCCTCCCCTCCCTTCCCTTTTCTACCCTCCTCCTGCTCCCCTCTTCTACTCTTCCTCCTCCTCCTCCTCCTCCTCTACCCCCCACCATCTTCCTCTCCTCTACCCTCCTCCTCCCCTTCCTTCCCTTTTCTACCCTCCTCCTGCTCCCCTCTTCTACTCTTCCTCCTCCTCCTCCTCCTCTATACCTCCCACCATCTTCCTCTCCTCTACCCTCCTCCTCCCCTCCCTTCCCTTTTCTACCCTCCTCCTGCTCCTCTCTTCTACTCTTCCTCCTCCTCCTCCTCCTCTATCCCCCACCATCTTCCTCTCCTCTACCCTCGTCCTCCCCTCCCTTCCCTTGTCTACCCTCCTCCTGCTCCCCTCTTCTACTCTTCCTCCTCCTCCTCCTCCTTCATCCCCCCCACCCCCCTCCTTCACTCCCCAGCTGGTTTTACGTTCCGTCACCGCGGTCTGCATGGTATTCCCCTAGCCGAGTACAGAAGGTCACGGCAGATGGGTCTCCGGCATCCCCGCACCACTGAAGGTCACTGTGCGGTCCGGTGATACCAAACGTTTTCTACACTCAGTTGTGACGTGGGAAGGGATGATGATGATGGGAGGTGTAAAGGGTGAAGAAGGGCAGAGGGATGGTGATGGGGCGGCGTAGGTGAAGAAAGGCGGAGGAATGATGAAGGGGAGGTGTAGGAGGGAGGTGCCATGTTAAGTGGAGAACGGGAGGCATGAGAGGTGAGCGTCTAAAGCAAGTGGAAATTTATATAAACTAATACATAAGGACAGGACAGAATGAACGAAGGAAAGGACGAAAAACGAACGACAGAAGGAAAACAGGAAAGAAGATAAAAAAAAAGGAGGAAGTGATGGACGTGTCAAGCAAGTGGAAATTAATATAAACTAATAGATAAAGACAAGACGAACGGAGGACGAGACGAATGAACGAACATAAGAACGAAAGAAGGAAAGTCTCACCAATACAAGAGACACAGGCAGAGAGGGATGAACACACGGGCAGACGAACAAATTAACGAACGGCTGAACGAATGAACGAAAAGGAAAAAAGGGAAAGAAAGGAAATTATAATGAGAACTGACGGACGAATGAACGAAAATAAGAACGAAAGAACGAATAACTCACCAATACAAGAGACACAGGCAGAGAGGGATGAACAAAAGGGCAGACGAACAAATTAACGAACGGCTGAAATAATGAAAGAAAAGGAAAAAAAGGAAAGGAAGAAAGGAAATTATGATGAGATACGAGAAAGGCGGCGGAGGTAAAAATGTGTGAGGGGCATGAAAAAGACGGTAATTAAGGAAGTCGGTCTCATCTTAGTGAAAAGTTACGCGGATGAGATGGTAACAACAGGCATGAAGTTCGAAGCAAGTCCCCAAGTTAAGCCCGGACAGAAGTTTGACGGGTTCCCACGTAAGACAAAACGGCCCTTATCGACTGTCCCAAGGTGGAGCGAGGAGGAGGAGGAGGAGGAGGTGGGTACAGCGTTGCCAAATTATCGTACTCATCTCATTGCATTTACGTAGTTTCTGACCAACAACGAATGCAAAAACAAACAAACAAACATCAATAAATAGGAGTTTTAACGCTAACTTTAATTTTCCATCGTTATTTGTGTAGGTACGAGAGTTTGAGGCTTAAAGGTAATAAAGACGAAGTGGTGAATACGATAACCTGGCAACATCAATAAGTAGGAGTTTTAACGCTAACTTCAATTTTCCATCGTTATTTGTGTAGGTACGAGAGTTTGAGGCTTAAAGGTAATAAAGACGAAGCGGTGAATACGATAATCTGGCAACGCTGGGTGGGTATCAAGTCGGGGCGGCGGCTACTCTGCTCTCGGCTTGGCTCGGCTTGGATCGGCTCGACGGTTCGGCAATCTACTAAATATGTAAATATGATGAGGTGCGAACGTGACGGATAGTATCTTGTTAGCGGCCCGACAAACACCCGCCTCAGTGAACACATAATGGACTTCATCCGCATGCCCTGCCCTGCCCTGCCTGCCCTCCACCGCGCCTCCATCCCAGCGTTGCCAGATTATCGTATTCACCACATCGTCTCTATTACTTTTAAGCCTCAAACTCTCGTACCTACACAAATAACGATAGAAAATTGAAGTTAGCGTTAAAACTCCTACTTATTGATGTTTGTTTGTTTGTTTTTGCATTCGTTGTTGGTCAGAAGCGACGAAAATGTAATGCGATGAGTACGATAATTTGGCAACGCTGCTCCAACCCTGCCCCTGCCCTGCCATAGCTAACCACCCGTGCACCCACTCACTCCCCTCCCGTATCACACACACACACACACACACACACACACACACACACAGACGTCACTTCCAGCAGCTATCACTCGAACAAAAGGTTACCAATGCGATGTTTGTTTACGCTCACTGACCCCCGACATCAACTCCGAGTGACACTGTACGCTTCTAAGTGAGACAAAACAAAAGAGGCGGCAGCTCCCACACATGTCACACGGCCCGGCATCCTGTTCCTCGGGGTCCTGATACCACCAATGCCACGCCCACGAGGTTCACGTTTGTTTGTTTGTTTGTTCTAAGGGAAAGAAAACAGCTCAAGGATAATAAACAAAGGAAACGTAAAATAAACCCAGCTAATCACTTCTCCAAATGTAGATGGGGGATGGCCGGGAGAGAGGTCAACTTCGGAGACATCTCAAGGGTAACAAAGAAAAAATAAAGCCCGCTAATCACTGTTTCTGCAAATGTAGATGGAAGGGGTGGCCGGGAGAGAGGTCAACTTCGGAAACAGCTCAAGGGTAACAGAGAAAAAATAAAGCCCGCTAATCACTGTTTCTGCAAATGTAGATGGAAGGGGTGGCCGGGAGAGAGGTCAATTTCGGAGACATCTCAAGGGTAACAAAGAAAAAATAAAGCCTGCTAATCACCGCTCCTGCAAATGTAGATGGAAGGGGTGGCCGGGAGAGAGGTCAATTTCGGAGACATCTCATGGGTAACAAAGAAAAAATAAAGCCTGCTAATCACTGTTCTTGCAAATGTAGATGGCCGGGAGAGAGGTCAATTTCGGAAACAGATGAAGGATAACAAAGAAAAAGTAAAGCCCGCTAATCACCGCTCCTGCAAATGTAGATGGAAGGGGTGGCCGGAGAGAGGTCAATTTCGGAAACAGCTCAAAGGTAACAAAGAAAAAATAAAGCCAACTAATCACTCCTGCAAAAGTAGATAAATGGAACGGCCGATAGAGAGGTCAGTTTCGGAGGGAGAGGTGACTTCATACTCCTCCCCTCTTGCGTTTTATCCCACGTTTACTGAGAGGAGTCGTTTCGTTCTCTCCCTCTGTGATGGTGGTGTGTTATAGTGTACGGGTGTTACATAGACAGGCAACCACAGAGACCAAATGACCACCAGATGTTACTCTCCCCGTGTGACCTGTTGACCTGCACCCCGACGCTTATGCAGGAAAGTTTTTTTTGGTATGTTGTGTTACGTGTTAAGCTTACAGACAAGTACGACACGCTTTTGTAGGCATGATTTCTTAGTTTGTTTTTAATCGCAGTCTCGAGGTTTGTGTTCCTTTTATTATTCACGATTATATTTCCGTGTTCTTGATTTCTCTCTACATACACACACACACACACACACACACACACACACACACATACACACACACACACACACACACACACAGGTGGCCTTAAATTCATCTGAGTCATGCAACCAACCAATGAACACCATGAGAGAGAGAGAGAGAGAGAGAGAGAGAGAGAGAGAGAGAGAGAGAGAGAGAGAGAGAGAGAGAGAGAGAGAGAGAGAGAGAGAGAGAGAGAGAGAGAGAGAGAGAGAGAGAGAGAGAAAAAAACGAGAACACACCTGCATCACCTACACATACAGGCTGCGACCTTCGGCATGCAGGCAGGGGAAGGGGGGGGGCAGTGGGAGGAGGGGGCAGTAGGGACAGGGAAGGACAAGGAGGAGCAGGAGGTGATGCAGCAGTCCTGGCCACCTCCTGCTCCCTCGCTTCCCCTTCAGCCTTGCCGCCCGCCATATGCAGGAGCTCATCAAAAAGAAATGCACTTGACACACAGACCAAGAGGCACTACCAACCAGCCAAGACACACCAACAACCAACCAGGAGGCACCAACAACCATACAGGAGGTACCAACAACCAACCAACCAAGAGACATTGATAACCGACAACCAAGACACATCAACAACCAACCAGGAGGCACCAACAACCATACAGGAGGCACCAACAACCATACAGGAGCACCAACAACCAACCAACCAAGAGACATTGATAACCAACAACCAAGACACATCAACAACCAACCAGGAGGCACCAACAACCACACAAGAGCACGAATAACCAACCAACCAAGAGACATCGATAACCAACAACCAAGACAACAACCATTCAAAGGGACCAACAACCATTCATACCAGACTAAGAGGCACCAACAACCAAGACTCACCAACAACCATTTAAAGGCCATTAACAACCAGACTTAGAGGCACCAAACACCAAGAGACATCAACAACCATTCAAAGGGCATCAACAACCAGATTAAGAGGCACCAACAACCACTAACAACCAACCAAGAGACACCAACAACCAAACCGCCTTCTCAACAGATGCATATGAAGCGAGATTGGTCCGATACCTTCCTCTGCCTTTTCGTTTGTTTCTTGGGCTTCTAACTTATTTCCAGTTCTATATTATTTCAAGGAAGCGAGAAAGATATAACTAAATTTGATCATTCTTTTGACATCTTCCTCTGTCTTCTTTTATATCGAACCGCGTATGGCAGGGCTTGTGTTTTTCTTTCTTTCTTTCTTTATTTATTTTTGCTATGCCCAAGTCACCGGTAAATCATGGAATGGCAAAACTCAAGGATCAGTATTCGGTGGAAGGAAAATGCACCTACACATATATCAAAAGAGACGAGCACTCCAATCCAGACGCGTGCAGACTCCAGACTTTGCATGCAGGCAGCGACCCCGACTTCTGGAGGGCGCACGACCCGGAGATGCGAAGCGAGACTGAACGATAGACCATTCTGCAGGGGAGGCAAGGTGTGTCTCATCTGCATTTCCTTCCTCCAAGACTATTAGGTCGGTCGTCTTAAACATTTCAGCGCCTAAGAACTTACACTTAACAAGGCTTTCGTAGGAGTTGTGGGCAGTTTTATGAGCCCGGTGGATGTTTGGCAAATCCTCTGTGCCTGACCGAAAAAAAAAAAAAATCATGAGAAAGCGTTTAACCTCTTTTCTGGTCTTTGGAAATAATTGATGTGAATGCAGAAGGATCTATGGGAATGAAAAAACCCTCACTAGCACCTCACTACAAGTACCCTAGACCTTTAATAGTAGAACGAGTGATGTGCGTCTTTCAGTAAACACAACACACAGGAAAACCCCCCCTCTTTCTCAGTCGTGGTCTTGTTCTCTGCACCTCACTACAAGTACCTTATACCTTTAATAGTAGAACGAGCGATGTGCGTCTTTCAGTAAACACACAATACCACAACAGGAAACAACCCACTTCTCTCAGTCTGGTCTTGTCTCTCTGCACCTCATTACAAGTACCCTAGACCTTTAATAGTAGAACGAGTGATGTGCGTCTTTCAGTAAACACAATACCACAACAGGAAACACCCCCACTTCTCTCAGTCTGGTCTTGTCTCTCTGCACCTCATTACAAGTACCCTGGGTATAATATGACGACAGCCATTTACATACGCCTTTCAGTAACCCAACACTTCCACAAATGATTGTCACCAGTAAACAGCATATCCCTAAAAATAAAATAAAGACATTCATTCATTAATCTTATGTATTCTTAATAAGGAAAGCGTCTTGCGAGTTTTTCTTTTGTTTTTTTCTTTTCGCTCATATGTCTCCTTCACCGTAAAAATCGTGGTTCACCTTGCATGGTAACCTGTCTGTCCACGTCCGGCACCCAGACACCCATAAGTGCCCTCAGCAACCCAACCCCCGCGCAGGTCACGTCAGCCCCGCCATGAACTCACAACAGGAAGACCATCATTACCTTGCAGCTTAGCCAAGGTCTTCAAGGAACATCTCTCCTCCCTTACTTTCGAAAAGATTCAAACTTTCCTTCGGAGTTTTCTTTACACCAACTTTCGCAATAGAAGCAGACCCAGTGACCGTATTCTGAACGTGCACCGCTATCCACTCCCATGACCCACTCGTACCACCACCCATGTTTTCGTGTCTCCACCCGTGCACCCACATCCACTAAGCACTTTTTCAGGTCCTAGTGCCTGACCCGTACGATCAAGGGCAAGCTGTCAGGTTCTTGTAATTGGGACGCTGACCCACACCACCCATGTCCCTGCCTCCAGCCATGCGTGTCCATTATCCGGGGCACAGTGATTCTTAAATGATGACCCGCACAATCCCCAGCCACCAAGGGCACGCTGACATATCCCTTGGTTTAAGACGCTGACCCGCACCACCTAAATCCCTGCCTTTCGTCATGCGTCCCAATCACCCAATGCATACAATCAGATTCTTGCATGACCCACACTAACCCCACCACTGAGAGCATGCTGTCGAGCCTCTGGGTGTGTGTAGACAAAGACACCTGACGCCCACCCCTTATCCAGCCATGCCTCGCCAACACTAAAGGTATGCTGTCAGGTCCTTAGGTGTGTAGTAAACGGTATGGCGCACACACACACACACACACACACACACACACACACACACACACACACACACACACCACTAAGGGCACTCTGTAAGGACCCTGCGTGTGTGAAGTCCCCAGCAAGAGACGCCCTCACGCCGCCACTCCCAGCCCATCACCATAACCTGCCTGAAGACCCACGGACGGGCCACATTATTACCCTTGCCGCCTAACGCTAGCGACTTCTTTGCCTGAAGCCCCTCACGCACCCTTCAGCCTTCCGCCACGCAACGCCAAAACATTTTGTCCCCGGACCGAAAATTGACGTGACGCTATCAGCCAAAATTTATACGTTCATAACACAAGGCCAAAACATTTTGTCTCGGGACCAAAAGATTGTCACCAGTAAACAACATATCCCTAAAAATAAAATAAAGACATTCATTCATTAATCTTGTGTATTCTTAATAAGGAAAGCGTCTTGCGAGAGCTTTACTTTTGCTTGTTTGCTTTTCGCTCATATGTCTCCTTCACCGTAAAAATAAATAAATAAAATATAAGCCTTACAGCCTACACTTCAATGAGCCTGCAAGATGTTCTCATAACCATCAAAATATATATACATGTGTGGGAGGCTTCATAACCCCTTGGATTTCCTACAAGAAGACATCACCAAGCTACAGGAATGGAACAAAAAGTGGCTGCTACAATTCAATGAAGAAAAATGTAAAGTCCTGCACCTTGGGAGAGGATATCCAGGACACCAATACCACATGGGAAACACTCCACTATCCACCACAGAGCCAGAGAAAGACCTGGGACTATATATTACCAGGCTACCAGTGAAAGCCGAATCCGTTCCAATCGCAGCGGACGGGTTAAACAGTTCTTTTATGCGAATTTTCTCGTTAATCCATAAAAAAAATCTACTAAATGGCCACGTAATATCCATGCAACGATCACAAATTGGTCTGTAGAGAGTTGTTGCTCCCTCCGCCAACGCTCCGATCAGCGTTGCCAGATTATCGTATTCACCACATCGTCTCTATTACTTAAGCCTCAAACTCTCGTACCTACATAAATAACGATAGAAAATTGAAGTTAGCGTTAAAACTCCTATTAATTGATGTCTGCTTGTTTTTGCATTCGTTGTTGGTCAGAAACTACGAAAATGCAATGCGATGAGTACGATAATTTGCTTTCCCTCGACGGTGACTCTCGGGACCTTCACAAGCAACGCTCCTTTAAGAAAAATCGAGTTCGCTCTCATTACGAATATTCTGTCTCGCCTGCGTCTTTGGTTACGTGGAGAGAAGAAAATAGCTGTTGCTGGAACTAATAAATATGCATAGCTCAGTGTCGCGACGAGGACAAAGGTTTTCTCAAGACGACGCAATGCATTTTAAGATGAAGAATAAAAAACAATGGGGACGACGACAATAATAATAGTAATAGTAATAATAATAATAATAATAATAATAATAATAATAATAATAATAATAATAATAATAATAATAATAATAATAATAATAATAATAATAAAAATAGGAAGAAAAAGAAGAAGAAGAAGAAGAAGAAGAGAGAGAGAGAGAGAGAGAGAGAGAGAGAGAGAGAGAGAGAGCAACAAAGAGGAAAACTGCGTCAACAAGTTAATTATACAAACACAATGGGGTATTATTATTATTATCAAGCTTCATTATGGCGCAAAACGCATCATCGTGCAAGCTCCATCACCTCTTAACCTTTTTGGCACGTTAATTATTACGTATACAACACATTACAAATTATTTCTGCTAAGGACAATAATATCCGGTTCAAATTAGTCTGGAACGGATTATATTATCTCTCTCTCTCTCTCTCTCGGTATGCGTCTCCTAAACTCTTATTCTCTTGCTTTTTGTTCTCGGCAGCAACCTAATATAACCTAACCTTGCAATATCTAACCTAACCAACCCTGATTAAGCTTAGCCAAACGTCAGCACTAAGCAAACCAACCCAACGCAACTTATCCTAAACAAACCTACCTCTAACCTAACTCCAACCCAACTACAGCCAACTCAACCAAACCAAACTTAACCTAAAACAACCAAGCCTATTGAAACACATACAGAGAGAATCCGAACCTACCAATGCTATCACAACGAAACTACTCCTAAACTAGCGTAACTCAAAGCAACCATACTTCCCAGACCAAACCTGACCATACCCAACCTAACGCAACGCAGCCAAGATCAACCAAACACAGTCAGACAATACCAATGACATCCCGAAGTAACGTTAAGTCGCACCTGATCTTTACCTACCGCAAGAAGAATAATTCAACACCACTCCCGGAAACGCCGAGGAAAGAATAGCATTGGATCGAGCATGTTCTTTCTCGCCCTGATGAACCAAAAGTTTTCTTATTCTTGGTATCGGTGTTCGCTTTAGACATTAAAGAGAAGCTGTCCGTCGCTTAATGAGATGCAAACATAGCAGGGAGGTTATTATGCTCTCGTTTTGTTTGTCTTGTTATTTTAAGTGTGTGTGTGTGTGTGTGTGTGTGTGTGTGTGTGTGTGTGTGTGTGTGTGTGTGTGTGTGTGTAAACGCGGTTACTATTTTTGCAGTAAACATCTCGCCTATTTACTCACTACGGAACTACAATCAAAGTTTACTGTGGAAAAAAAAGAGCAGAAACTTTTGGTGTATTAACAATGAGAGCATTTTTCCCCCTCTGTGTGCTCAGTTCGGCAAAATTGTGGAAACCTTGAACGTGAGAGTATGTCAAAAGAAAAAAAAATCCTTCCACAATGACGAAGCTTTTTTTCATCTATTTGAAGAGTGTAGAATTTTTAAAGGCCGTCGTTTGATTAATGGAGTCGTGTGGTAAATCATACACTTATATACTTATGTGTATTATATATAGACACGAACCATAATGAGTTAATGAGTTCAGCCACCTTTAACCGGCGATGTAATTTTGTAGGGAAAGCATACCCAATGGAGTACAAACCTGAAAAATGATGCATATATAAATAAATAAATAAATCAGGGTATCAGGAAACCTCTCCTCCCGAAACTGACCTCTCATTTGGCCACCTCTTTTGAATCTTTTATGTAGGAGCAGCGAGTAGCGGGCTTTTTTTTTATTATTGTTTCCTTTTTTGTGCCCTTGAGCTGTCTCCTTTGTTGTAAAAAAAATAAAAAATAAAAAACATACTTTGATTAAGCCACATTATACTGACTATCTTTACACGACTACTCTTACTGAATGCCTATTGAAACGCAGCTGTAATAATAATAAGAAGAACAAGAACAAGATCTCGAACAAGAATAAAATAACAATGAGAATAAGAACATGCAGATCAGCCATGTGTAATCACTTAAGACGCATTTAGCCATCTTTTTAATCAACAGGCTATTTCTTGCAGGTACCGAATGCCTTGCACTAACTAGCACGACCCAGCGTATGCAAACCATCCGGCGGCGCATACTGATGGCCGGATCTGAGGCGCCTACACCGGGCGGGGCTATGCGTGCCCGGCCTTCCGAGAGTTTTGGAAAGTTTCGTTTAGTCGGCGCAACATCTGTGGTCATATGCCGGAGAGAGACAGGAGGGGGAAGGAATTATAGGAGAAGGGAACAGACCCCAGGAGACGGGACACAACCCCCGATTAATACCTGGTACCCATTCACTGCTGGGTGGACATGGGCGTAGGGTATCGGAAAAGCCGCCCAAATTTTTCAACTCCTCCCGGGAAACGAACCCGGGCTCTCTCGATTGTGAGCCGAGTGTGCTAACCACTGCACCGCAAAGCCGCCCCCCGCCTCCCGAGCGACGCATGCAGGCGGTAACAGAAGGGGTCATGCACCGCTCATCGAGGAGGCAAGGCGGACTGACTGACTGGCGATAAGCTGAATATTAAGCGGATGAGGAAAGACATCATCACCACCACCAGTTATTATTAGTCCAGCGCACGACAAAGGCCTTGCTAATGCTCCTCGCTTTGTCTGCTGTTCATGCACTCAATCCTGCCCCGACAAAGGTTTTAATCTAATCTTTCGGTGTGACGCTATTAGCCCGGCATGACGTCTCTCACAAATCCTGGGTTGCCACTCTTTGGTTACCGGTAAGGTCGATATTTTCAGACGCTTCCGCTTCTCACATCAACTGTTTCCAAAGGTCGAGAAGGAGATGTATCGGGTTTTCATGAGTGTTTCTTCGCGTCCACAGTAAAGAGGGAGGGTCAAACTACCACCTGAGTCATGAAACCATCCCTGGAAATGCCCAAAATGACTACGTAAGCCTTGTTAAATATATGTACCTGGGCGAGGAAGTGTTTAAGAATACGGCCCTAAAACCACACCACTAGATGTTAATGGTCGCTACAGAAAGAGGTCAGACACCGTTCACAAAGGAAGCAAGGTAACTGACACCAAGCTATGTATAGGTAAATGAGGTTGGTCGGTATCATGGAGGTAGAATTGGTGGAGTCGACATCAGCCCAATTAAGTGAATCCGCCCGAGCTGTCATTTTTACGGCCAGGTGTCAGGTGTTGGGCTCCCTCTTAATGGGCTCGGCCAGGCTCGCCCACCCCCATCTTTTGGCCGTAAATCTGACAGTTCATTGAGGTGAAGCCGACGAACTGTCAAATTTACGGCTAAAATATACTCCACCAATTCTACCTCCATGGTCGGTATCATCAGACGCATCCACTCATCACCTTAGCTACTTGCAAAGGCCGAAAAGTAGAGTAATCGAATTCTCATGCGTCTTTTTTTCACAGTCACGGCACAAGCTTTGTCAGACTATCTCTAGGATCATAAAAACTACCCATGGAAATGCCCCACAACTCCTACGAAAGCCCTGTCAAATGTGTGTTCTTGGGCGTCGAAATGTTTAAGAATATGGCCAAAAACCATTTCCGGTACATTACAACCATGAGGGGTGAAACTGACGGTCGTATTACAAGACATTTCGCCGCCAAAGAACACATATTTGACAAGGCTTTCGTGGGAGTTGTGGGCATTTCCAGGAGTAGTTTTATGACCCTGGTGGTAATGTGATCCTTCTTCTGCACCGTGAACCTCAAGAAACACTCATTAGAACCCGACTGACCCCCTCTTTGACCTTTAGAAATAGCTGATGTGAGAAGCAAAAGTGTCTAATAATACCGACTAAGTCATCACTACAATCCCACACGAAGGCTCAAGGAACCGGTCACAGAGGACGCGAGCAAGACGGACTGACCGACGTGAAGCTATGTGGGTGGGGCAAAAAAAGTTCCCGCTACAATCCCACTTCCCCTTCGGTAAATCCCGGGACGTCCGCGAGCTGAGTCCAGGAAAAAAATCGTGTTTAGTCTCTTCCTGATGACGCAATTAATGAATATTCTGTCGCCTGATTACTTAACTTGATGAAATGAGCGGGAATGACCTTGATTTAGTGAAGCAATGCAATGAAGACAAAAAAGTTCTGACGAGGTAATGAATGCGTGTTGGAATCAGTTTGGACCAGCTCGATATTCTCAGACGCGTTCACCTTTTACATCATTCATTTCCAAAGCCCAAAAAGATTAATCGAGTTCTCATAAGACTCTTTTCACATTCACGGTACAGAAACTTTGTCAAACTACCACCAGAGCCATTAAACTACCTACGTGTAAATGCCAACCACTCCTTTGAAAGCCTCGTGAAATGTGTATGTTAGGAAGCCCGAAATGAATAGAAATGTGACCCTTAGTATTTAGAGGTGGGATTATGCACTTATTGGCACCAGATGGCACTCGTGTATAGTTATATTCCCTCCAATGACGTAATTTTTTGTTTGAGGGTAAGTTTCCTCACCCTCTCCGAAATGAACTAATTGGCAACACTCTCCGCGTCCACTGATTTGAGCTAAACTAAAATGAAGACTTATATAGCACGCTTTCAAGTCCTATTTTGCAACCAGAGGGTAAAATTGATGAGAAGTAGGTTGATACACTTGTCACCAGATGGCACTTGTAGGTAACACTAAACAAAAGACATAAAATCCTCGTGGTTCCTGTTCCGTTCATGCAGGCGATACGCGGAACCGAGATGAGTGAATGCGTGTGTTTGTGTGTGTGTGTGTGTGTGTGTGTGGGGGGGGGGGGTTTACGAAGAGGAGTGACGGCTAATTAAGCATATCCGCCTTGCTCAATGCTTTACGCAGGAACCGATTATGGAGTGTGAATGAACCTGAATTATGATGATGGTATTGGTAGTGGTGGTGGTGTTGACGGGGAGGGGAGAGAAGAGGAGAGGAGAGGAGAGAGGAGAGGAGAGGAGAGGAGAGGAGAGGAGAGGAGAGGAGAGGAGAGGAGAGGAGAGGAGAGGAGAGGAGAGGAGAGGAAAGGAAAGGAAAGGAAAGGAGAGGAGAGGAGAGGAGGGGAGAGGAAAGGAAAGGAAAGGAAAGGAAAGGAGAGGAGAGGAGAGGAGAGGAGAGGAGAGGAGAGGAGAGGAAAGGAAAGGAAAGGAAAGGAAAGGAAAGGAAAGGAAAGGAAAGGAAAGGAAAGGAAAGGAGAGGAGAGGAGAGAAGAAAGGAAAGGAAAGGAAAGGAAAGGAAAGGAAAGGAAAGGAAAGGAGAGATGAGCAACGAAAAGGAGAGGATAGTTGAGGAGAGAGATAAGAGAGGAAAAGAAAGGAATGGAGTAAAAGAAGAAGAGCAACAACAACAACAACAAGAAAAACAAAAACAAGAAAAACAAACAAAAGATAGAAACAAAAAGAAGAGCAAGAAGATTAATAACAGCAGTTTTCTTCATAACATTTCAACTTACACACACACACACACACACACACACACACACACACACACACACACACACACACACACACACACACACACACACACACACACACACACACACACTATCCCCCCCACACACATATACCACCCTTGCCCCTTCCCCCCCACACACACAAATACCACCCTTGCCCCCCCCACCCCCACACACACACCACATTAATTTTCCCCTCCACCCCGCCTTCCCCCTACCCCTACCCCCAACACCCCCCCCCCTTCACCCAGCCCCCCCCAAACAGTGTCTTATACAAAGCAGGAGGTGAACAAGAGGCGGGGAAGAACAATGGTCTTGCCACGGCCGAGACTCATAACACAAGATTAAATTCCCCGTCTGCTATCACCTCCCCCCCCCCGTACCCCCCTCCACCTCCCACTCCCCCCCCTCATTAGCTACCGTGTTCATCACCTTTCCTCCTCCCTCCACCTTCTCTCCCTACACTTTTCCCTCTTGCTGATTACATACGGGCTCTTATTTCCTCCTCCTCCTCTATGTAATCTTAGGGGAAAGTGATGGGAGGAGGGAGAGCGAGAGCGAGAGCGAGAGAGAGAGAGAGAGAGAGAGAGAGAGAGAGATTGATGCATTAATACCGAGGAACAAAGTAGCGGGAAGGGGAGGAAAGGGGAGGTAGATGGAACGAGACTAAAGGGGAAGGGAGGGGAGAGGAAACTGTGTACTACCTTCCCCTTTCCTTTCTCCCTTGCTTACTTAACTTACCTCTCTCGTCTCTTGGAAGGACGACACACATTCCTACTTCATGCTATCAGAGGAGGAGGAGGAGGAGGAGGAGAAGAAGGAAGAAGAGGAGGGGTATGACGGTCACCACTACACTACAACACTTACAAATGATGAAAAATAACTAGGAATACGATGAGAAAAAAGCGTTAACTAAGATCAGGATGGTGTAGAGGGATGGCGTGTTGATCTTTAATACTTCACAACGGTGGGAACGAGGCGGCATTTTGTGTGTTTATATGTATGTATCCGCCTCCGCCCTCGCTATGGTGGGTGTGGGAATGTTTAAGCGTCCTATCGCTCTGTGTGTGTGTGTGTGTGTGTGTGTGTGTGTGTGTGTGTGTGTGTGTGTCACCCACTCGATACGTTTTTTTTCTTACCCCGTACGTCCGGAATATCGCGGGGACTTTCCTTTACACCTACTGCCCCCCCCCCCCCCCACACACACACACATACACACACTAACGCCCTCTCCTTTCCTTACGTAACAGTCTTGAGTGCCTGGCGGCGTCAATGGAGCTCTCGAGGCCGTGGGTGCAGCCAAGACCTCCAGCAACAACACACTCAAGGGGCAAACAAGCGCTAGCTCTCGCCCGCCCCTCGCCTGCTCTCCTTCCTCACCCCCCAACCGACGAGCGCCGTGTGTCCCGCCCTCTGCCCGGATGCGTGGCGGTGAGGGAGCCTTCGAATCCTCATGTGTTTTTATTTCTCGTGTTTTTGTTAATTCTCATCTTCAGTATCTTCTTCTTGTTCATCTTGTTCTTTTTTTTTTCTCCACGCATTGTAATCTTTCCGGCTTTCCCTTACTTGTCTTTTCGTGTTTTTTTTTTTTATTATTATTTTCATCATCTCTTTCTTCATGTTCGTCTACTTGTCTTCTTCTTCCTCCACCAGGTCTTTTTTTTTCTTCTTTCCTCTTGTTCTTGTTCTTGTTCTTGCTCGTCTTCATGTTCATCTGTTTTTCCTCCACCTACTTATCTTTTTTTTTATTACTATCCTTTGCTCTTCTTCGTCTCCGGATTCTTCATTTTCTGTCCCTCTTCTTCCTCAACCTGTCATCTTTTATTCTCTTTCTTCTTATCCTTTGCTTTTCTTCGTCTCTGGATTCTTCATTTTCTGTCCCTCTTCTTCCTCAACCTGTCATCTTTTATTCTCTTTCTTCTTATCCTTTGCTTTTCTTTCTCTCCGCATTCTTCATCCTCTGTCCTTCTTCCTCAATCTAGCCTCTAATTTTTCTTTCTTCTCACCCTCTGCTCCTCATCTTCTTCGCATTCTTCATTTTCTGTCCTTCTTCCTCCACCTGTTGTCTTTTATTCTCTTTTTCATCCTCTGCTCCTGTTCTTCATGTTCATCTTTTGTTCTTCTTTCTCCACCTACTCGTCTTTTTCCTTCTCATCCTCTGCTCTGCTTCGTCTCCGCATTCTACATCCTCAGCCCTTCTTCCTCCACCTGTTGTCTTTTATCCTCCTTCTTTTCATCCTCTGCTCCTGTTCTTCATGTTCATCCTTTGTTCTTCTTTCTCCACCTACGTCTTTTTCCTTCCCATCCTCTGCTCTTCTTCGCATGTTTTTTCTTCTGCTCTTCCTCTACCTGGAAATCGGCGTGTGGTAATGTGAGCAACCCTTCCCACGTGCACCTTTGATGTGATTCTCCTAACATTCAGACTTGCTCGTATTCAATGGGGTCTCTTGGAATCAATTTGCTCTCTCTCTCTCTCTCTCTCTCTCTCTCTCTCTCTCTCTCTCTCTCTCTCTCTCTCTCTCTCTCTCTCTCTCACACCCACACACACACACACACACACACACACACACACACACACACACACACACACACACACACACGCACACAGGTGGAGGGAGAGAAACAAAAGGTATCCATGGAGAAACATACAAAATGCAAAGAATAAACACTTAAATAACGTCTGAGAGAGAGAGAGAGAGAGAGAGAGAGAGAGAGAGAGAGAGAGAGAGAGAGAGAGAGAGAAGGAAATAATGTGTGTGTGTGTGTGTGTGAGTGTGTGTGTGTGTGTGTGTGTGTGTGTGTGTGTGTGTGTGTGTGTGCAGCGGTGGATGGTGAGGGCGGCCGGGGCGCACCGCGGTAATCCCCACCTGTAGACGGGAGTCACAGCCGCGACAAGATGAGGGCCGCGGGGTGGAGGGGGAGAAGGATAGGGGTGAGAGGGGCCCAGATGAATGCCAGGTAGTGCCACGCCGCTCTTGCACCTCAGAAAGTCCGGCCACAACCTAACCTAACCTGACCTTACCTAACCTAACAAAACATTACCTAACCTTACCTTACCTAACCTAACCTAATCTGACCTTACCTAACCTAACTTAACCTTACCTTGCCTTACCTAATCTAACCTGACCATACCTAACTTTACCTTACCTAACATTACCTAATCTGACCTTACCTAACCTAACTTAACCTTACCTTGCCTTACCTAATCTAACCTGACCTTACCTAACTTTACCTTACCTAACATTACCTAACCTACCTTACCTTACCTAACCTAACCTTACCTGACCTTACCTAACCTGACCTTACCTAACATTACCTAACCTTACCTTACTTAACCTTACCTAACGTACTCTACCCAAGCTGAGTCTGTGCAGAGTTTCCTTGATGTCTGGGCATGAGTGCCGAGCTTTCACACACACAAAAAAGATACAGAAAACACAACACAATACAGACAAAAAGAACACATACCGACAACACAACGCAATACCATACAAATAAAACACAAAGACAACGCAATACAATACACAGACACACACACAGAACACATACAGCACAACACAGTACACAGACACACAAAAACACACACCGACAACACAACGCAATACCATACAAATAAAACACAAACAGACAACGCAATACAATACACAGAACACATACAGCACAACACAGTACACAGACACACAAAAACACACACCGACAACACAACGCAATACCATACAAATAAAACACAAACAGACAACGCAATACAATACACAGAACACATACAGCACAACACAATACACACACACACACACACACAAAAAAAAAAAAAAAAAAAAAAAAAAACACACACACAGACAACACAACACGACACAGACAAAAAAAAGACTGCACACACACACACACACACACACACACACACACACACACACACACGGCAGCCTCACCCGCAGCACAACGATCCACTTTGTCGCGGATACACAAGCAAGGAAGATAGTTACCTAAAAATATGCCGGAGACAAACTCAATTTCCAAGGAACATCACGGCAAGACACTAACCCTTTTTTTGTCTTTCTCTCTCTCCCTCTCTATCTATTCACTTTTATATGTATGTATGTATGTATGTATGTATCTCCCTCTCCTTTTTCCAAAACTTAAGAGCGACAGAAAATATCAGATTAAGCAAAATATAGGGCAGACGAGGAGAGGGGAGAGGGAAGAGGGGTGAGAGGAGAGAAGGGGGAGAGGGGGGAGAGGGGGGGAGAGGGGAAAGAGGAGGCAGAGGGTGAGTAACCGGTTCTCGGGAGCTGTCGTGTGTAGGCCGACGATATAGCCTCTTGCGGCCTCCTCTTAGCCTTGTGCATCTTTTTCCTTCGGGGGCAGGAGGCAGGGCAGGCCAAGGCCAACACGAAACATACACACAAAAACAAAACCCTGCCCTCCAATAACCAGAAGACCGATGGGAACGCCTGCAGACAACGTTCTATTTTGGTTGGTGTATAATCTAAAATAGACCCCCTCCAAAAAAGTGGTTTGAAGCCGCTAAGGATATAATGTGTGTGTGTGTGTGTGTGTGTGTGTGTGTGTGTGCCGACCTGCGCGCGCACGGGACCGGAAAATAACCTACAGCAAGACGCAGCAGGCCCGCATAAAAAAGTCGTGCAAAGCGTCTGTCCCCGTCGCGCGCGTCCCTGCGGAGTACTGAAGGGGGTCTCAGGTGTACCAGGGCGACTTTACAAGCTGGCTCATGTGTGGGTGCCGGACCTGAAGGCGGGTGTGTGTGTGTGCGTGTGTGTGAGTGTATGTGTGCGAGGGCGAGGGCGAGAGCGAGAGCGAGAGGGAGGAGCAGCAGCAGCAACCTCCTCCCGGATCGATACTTAAAAGTCCTGGTTAGGTGAGTGACTGGCGGCGGCGGTGATCAAGGTGGCCGTGGTGGTGGTGGTGGTGGTTGTGATAATGCTGGCTGGTGATGACGGAAGCTGCGAGGCGTGACTGTGATGCTGTGTGGGTGTAGTGTGTGGGTGTGGATGGTACGGAGGTGTGTTGTAGTGTATCCGGGAGGAGGAGGAGGAGGAGGAAGAGGAAGAGGAGGAGAGGCTTGGACGTAGAGCGCGAGACGAGAAGAAATGGTGTGGTGACGAGGGTGTTCAGATATTGCGTGGACATTACGTGTGTGTGTGTGTGTGTGTGTGTTACAGCGCATCCAGAACAAAGGCTAATAAAAAAAAAGGAGGGAGCTGAGAGGAGGCGGAAAAAAAGGAATAAGCGAATGATAACGGAACGAAGGAGGAGGAGGAGGAGGAGGAAGAAGGAAGAAATGAGGAGGAGGCAAAAACGTCAGGATAGGCAGGCGGGTGTTATGGCGTGTTTATACCAGGTCGTGTGGCAGTAAAGAGGAGAGGAGAGGCGGCCGAGGCGAGGTGTAAGGCAGCATTATGAGAGACCGCGGTGTGATGTGGCTTAGCGGTGATGGAGGCGCTGGTGGGAGCAGGATCAGTATAGACTAGTATGAAGCTGCAGCAGAGTGGCGTGTGATGTGGCTTGACGGGGATGGCGGGAGGATAAGGCGGTGTGGGAGCGAGGGTGAGATAGCTGTGGTGTTGGGGCGTCAGATGGGTGGGTTGACTGACTGGGTGACGGTATAGATAAAGGATCATTGTGGTATACGGCGCACACCAATGGATAGGTATGAAGGCTGCGTAGTGGTAGGTGAAGTAGTAGTGGGTGCAGCGGTGGAGGTGGTTATCGTAGTGGTGGTGGTGGTGGTGGTGGCACACGTCAGCCCTCAATCATCTCAGAAATAGGGTCTTTTTTTTTCATATCCTCATTCTCTTCCAATCCGTCACGTTCCCTTGACAGTCACACGCAGTTTATAAGGGACAGAGCCAGCCAATGTGTGTGTGTGTCTGTATGTCTGTCTGTGTGTTATAGGTTGCCGCGTAGTGAACAGCCTTAGGTGATATTAAGGCTAAAGGGAGAGGGAGCAAGCAGGTGTGTGTGTCTATGAATTTAGGTGTTGGAAGTGGTGGAGTCAAGTGTGAAAGCAATTTAGCTGTGTGTGTGTGTGTGTGTGTGTGTGTGTGTGTGTGTGTGTGTGTGTGTGTGTGTGTGTGGCGCTACGAGTCCTTGAGGGAAGTAATACATTCCCTTTAAAACACACACACACACACACACACACACACACACACACACACAGACACAAACACACAAACACACACACACACACACACACAGACACACACACACACACACTAATCAGGCCGCCCATTGCTAGGTACGTAACTCTCTCACTGTGGCGGTGGTGATGGGGAGTCAAGAGCGGAGACGTCATATACGTTTAAACAAAAGAAAACTTAGAGCATAACATCCTCGAGAGTTGATAACACACTCACTTAAGACTGGTGGTGGTGGTGGTGGTCGTGACGATCGTGACCATTACCATCACCACCTCCACCACCACCACCATCATCAACGCTGGTACTGCTACTAGTATACTGCTGTTGCTCATGCCGCTACATCTACGACTACGACTACTACTACTACTGCTACTACTACTACTCCTACTACTACATAAAACTACGGCTTCAACTACAACTCATCATCATCATCATCATCCTATTACTACTACTACGACCACTATTACTGACTACGACTACTACTACCACCATCCTCACCACCACCACCACCCTATGACTACACATTCCACTGGCTCAGGTGTGTACCCAAACAGGCATTCAGAGTGTAACGATTTGGAAAGATATCAATAAGCCATTTTACCTGCAACATGTATCGCACGAAACCAAAAAAATAAAAAATAAACACACACACACACACACACACACACACACACACACAGATTTGATTACACAGGTGCTGCTACCAGAGAGAGAGAGAGAGAGAGAGAGAGAGAGAGAGAGAGAGAGAGAGAGGGAGAGCCACAGGTGTCCGCGTTTCCACCTGAGCCACCGGAAGCCGCGCCCAGGGTAAGAGGACTAACGGAAAAGGATACTCCCCGAACGCTTTTACGCTATACGGTTACGTGCTCGCTATTTCTTGCCGCCTTACGTAATATTGAAGCCGAAGAATCCAAACTATGCAAAGGCCAATCCTGTGTTAGTATCTCATCACGGGTATCGAGGGCGCGGCAAAAGGGACGCCTACAAAGTATTATTTAATGTGTATTCACGTCCTGATACACGACCCCCTGTGCTAGGAGTAAAAATATGACGGCCTCTCCAGCACTGATACATCTGGGGACACACCTGGAAAGGGTCACATGCAGGCAACACGGTGCCATGCGCATCGCTACACAAAAAATACGTGGACCGGAGGAGAGTAAATGTCGCATATCCAACTGCCGGAGGGCGACACACGCGAAGGTCAGGAAGCTCAACGCACCACAATGCAACGGAGGGCGAGGTGATCAAGACGGAGTACAGGATCAAAGCAACACAGCGCAACACAATGGGGAGGAAGGCGATACAGTGTATTGCCGAACACTACACATAGACAGAGATGAGACAGTGCATATATATATATATATATATATATATATATATATATATATATATATATATATATATATATATATATATATATATATATATATATATATATATATATATATATATATATATATATATATATATATATATATATATATATATATATATATATATATATATATATATATATATATATATATATATATATATATATATATATATATATATATATATATATATATATATATATATATATATATATATATATATATATATATATATATATATATATATATATATATATATATATATATATATATATATATATATATATATATATATATATATATATATATATATATATATATATATATATATATATATATATATATATATATATATATATATATATATATACACACACACACACACACACACACACACACACACACACACACACACACACACACACACGAGCACGCACACCACACACACGTGCACACACACACACACACACACACACACACACACACACACACACACACACACACACACACACACACACACACACACACACAGCTCTTGCTTTCGTGGATTTCAAAAATGCTTTTGAGTTTTGGCCTTGTTGGTCACACCGCACAGTGATCAGCAAGGCCATTAACCTGGGGCTTCACCCAAGCCTGGTGGCGTGGATGGCAGACTTCCTCAGCGCGCGTCACGAGGTTGTCAGATTCCAAGGCAGAACCTCATCACCCAAGCCCCTCACCTGCGGAGTCCCCCAGGGCACGAAAATCGGCCCTTTTTCATTTTTATTTCTCATAAATGACGCGATGACCAACACTCCCTCGCGCTGGAAATACGTCGATGACTCCACGGTGGGGAGCACTATTGACAATGTACATCCTGACTACAGCCACCTGCACAACACTTGACCTTCAGGACTGGACGAGGCTAAACAAGATGACTGTCAACCAGAACAAGACAGTCCTCATGCACATCACCACCTCCACAACAGCCGCACCTCCACCTGTAGTCTCCATCAACGGCACTCCGCTCCAGGTGGTGGAGACAACCAAGCTTCTCGGTGTCACCACTGACAACCGCTTGACCTGGAAGGAGCATGTCAGCCACACCATTGTTTCAGCCTCCTATCAACTCTACCTTCTGAGGCAGTTGAAGTCACTGGGGACTCCCACGCGTGAGCTGGTGGGAGTCTATAACACCTTCATCCTCCCCAAACTCACTTACGCCTCCCCAGCCTGGTTTCCATCCCTCAACACCACCAAGCGCCGCCAGCTTGAGAGGATGCAGAAGCGTGCGTGTAGGCTTATCCTGGGCCCGTCTTACTCCACCTATGACGACGCCCTTAACGCCCTACACCTGCCCACACTTCAAGACCGCTGCCAGCAACTCCTCCAAAAGTTTGCGGTACAACTACTAAATCACCCGCGCCACCGTGACCTGCTCCCAGACACTGCGCCTCCCTCTCGCCATGCCGTCAGACACAGCAACTTACTGATACCTATCCGTGCAAGGACGGAAAGGTACAGGAAGAGCCCCATCCCTACCATTGTAAATTTAATAAACAACAAGTAACCATAAGAAAGATTTATATTCATATTTATATTAGACTAATTTATATTATACAATTTAAGTTTATATTTATATTTTATGTATACTAATGCATCTATCTTTAACATGTAAATTTTCAGCCTCAGGCTGCACAAAATATGAATAAACCGTTAATTATTATTATTATTATTTTTATTATTACTACACGCGCACACCCTTTAATGACGTAACAAGGAAATTAATCCAAACACTAATTCGTAAATCATTTAAGACACAATAGCTCATTTAGACACCATTAATTAACACCCTACCTTCGCTATATGAATTCCCGCGTAAAATCAACATAACGACGTGGGGAACATATTACAAATACATAACAACATAACCTGACATTACAAACACGTAACAAACTGACATATTACGAATACATAACAACATAACAACCTGACATATTACGAATACATAACGACATAACAACCTGACCTTACGAATAGGCTACACAACATGACAACCTGACATATTAAGAATAGAAAACACGTAATGAAAACGACACAAAAGCAATACGAAGAGAAACAAAAACAAGTACTGGCCCAACGATAGATAGTTATGTAATAGGCCGCACAACACAACAGGAGCTAAAAACGTGGCAGGGGAGCCCGTGACGCAATATACAACAGTTTCCCATAACACATTGAATGGAATATCTCTTCACTGTCCCTCCCTGTGGAACGTGGAAGGAAAAACGGAAGGGAGGAATAAAAATAAAAGAAACGAACGGAAAGGAAAGGTAGAGAAAGGAAAGACTGGGAAAGGTAAGGAGAGAAAAGGCGGAAGGAAAGACGGAAAGGAAAGGAAAGGAAAGAAGGAAGGAAAGATAGGAAAGGAAAGGAAAGGAAAGGAAAGGAAAGGAAAGGAAAAGAAAAGAAAGGAACCGAAATGAGAAATTGGGAAAGGAAAAGAAGGGAAAGGAAAGGAAGGGAGAAGAGAGGAAAGGATAGGGAAGGAGGAGGTAAAGGAAAGGAAAGGATGAAGGACGGAAGGAAAGGAAAGGAAAGGAAAGAAGGATGAAGAGGAAAATAAAGGAAAGGAGAGCAGAGAAAGGGTAAGGAAGGGAGAAGACAGAGGAGAGGAAAGGATAGGGAAGGAGGAAGTAAAGGAAAGGAAAGTAGAGAAAAGGATGAAGGACGGGAGGAGAAGGAGAGCAGAGAAAGGGTAAGGAAACATGGAAACATGGAAACATGGAAATGCAGGCAACAGAAAGCCTATTGGCTCATTACGAGGTCGCCCGCTTGGGTGATTTAATCTGCTCGACCGCCACTTGGGGCTTGGTGAGCAGATGAAAGCACCTCGATATTGAGGAGCAGATGGAAGCCCCTCGTTATTCAGTTTACTCCTGACGCAGCGAAATGACGGTCGATTCTATATTTGAAGGAGTTGATGGTATTCGCATTTACTACTTCTGAGGGAAGATTGTTCCAGTGGCGGATGACTCGGTTTGAAAAGAAACTCCTTCCAATGTCTGTGTTACATCGACTCGACTGAATGGGTAAACCGTTATTTCTAGTTCTTGAGTTGGTTTGCAGTTCAAAGAATTTGGAGTAATCGACGTTATTGAACTTTTTCAGATACTTGAAGACTTGAATCATATTCCCTCGTAGGCGTCTTTTCTCCAATGTAAAGAGATTGAGTCGCTTGAGTCGTTCCTCGTACGGTTGAGCCCTTAAGGTTGGAATCATCTTTGTGGCGCGTCGTTGAATCCTTTCCAGTAAAGCAATGTCCTTTCTGTAATTGGGAGACCAGAACTGCACTGCATACTCGAGGTGCGGTCTTACCATGGAATTATACAAGGATAGCATCACGTCTGGTGTTTTACACTCGAAGTTCCTCGCTATGAACCCGAGCATAATGTTGGCCTTGTTGTATGCTTTTTTACAGTGATTCGCGTGTTTCAGGTCACTGCTGATAGTGACTCCAAGATCCTTTTCCTCCTGCATCGCTTGCAGAGGTCTCCCATTCATGATGTATGTGTGGTTACTATTTTGGGACCCAATGTGCATGACTTTGCATTTGTCAACATTAAAAGACATTTGCCATTTTTCCGACCATTCGATAATGTGATTGAGGTCTTTCTGAATGATTTCGCAGTCGGTCTTTGTGAGGGCATCTCCACCCACCTTGGTGTCATCTGCAAATTTCGATATTGTGGATTTCAGTCCTGATTCTAGGTCATTGATATATATGATAAAGAGGATGGGTCCCAGCACTGACCCTTGAGGCACTCCACTAGTGACTGGAAGCCAATCGGAAGGCTGTCCGTTGAGTAGTACTCGTTGTTTTCTGTCGGTGAGCCAATCTCTTATCCACGCGATCAGATTGGCTCCGATGCCCGCCGAGTGCAGTTTCTTAAGGAGTCGCTCGTGCGGTACCTTGTCGAAGGCTTTCTGAAAGTCCAGGTATATAACATCACTGGGGATGTGGGCATCCCAGTTCTTATATATACCTTGGAAGAAGTCTAATAAATTCGTTAGGCAGGAGCGCTTGTTTCTGAAGCCATGCTGGGTGTCGGAGATTACATTATTGTTTTCTAGAAACTTAACAAGTTTATCTCTAATAATCTTTTCGAGTATTTTTCCTGCCACTGATGTCAAACTTATGGGCCTGTAGTTTAATGCAACGCTTTTGTCTCCTTTTTTGAAAATCGGTGTTACGTTCGCCATCTTCCAGTCTTCCGGGACCTTGTTTAGTTGAACTGACCGGTTGAATATGGTAGTGAGTGGTTGAAGTATTTGTTGTTTAAGCTCTTTTAATAACCGCGGGGACAAACTGTCGGGTCCCGTTGACTTGTTCGTGTCGAGTTTGTCCAAGTACTTTTTTACTTCTTGGTCGCATATTGAGTCAATTTCCAGCGGCGTGATCTCACTCGGCGGGGCAGGGCTCTCGGGAATGGTTTCGATGTCCTCGACTGTGAATACGGATGCGAAGTTACTGTTGAGGATTCTGGCCATCTGTTTACTGTCCTGAGTTACAGAAGAGAGAGGAAAGGAAAGGATAGGGAAGGAGGAAGTAAAGGAAAGGAATGGAGGTAGGAGGGAAGGACGGAGGGAAGGCGGCAACATATCTATATCCATCACAACACGGAAGCGAGGCATAATCTCTCCAAAGGGTGAAGATCAACATCAGGGAAGGAAGGAAAAAAAAAAACAAGGAAGTAAGGTTGAGGAGATAGGAAGAAAGGAAGGAAGGAAGGAAGGGAAAGAAAGAAGGAAAGTGATTATGGTGGGAAGGAAGAAAAGAAGGAAGGAAGGAAGGAAGGAAGGAAGGGAAAGAAAGAAGGAAAGTGATTATGGTGGGAAGGAAGAAAAGAAGGAAGGAAGGAAGGAAGGAAGGAAGGAAGGAAGGGAGGGAAAGAAAGAAGGAAAGTGATTATAGTGGGAAGGAAGAAAAGAAGGAAGGAAGGAAGGGAAAGAAAGAAGGAAAGTGATTATGATGGGAAGGAAGAAAAGAAGGCAGGAAGGAAGGAAGGAAGAAAGGAAGGAAGGAAGGAAGGGAGGGAAAGAAAGAAGGAAAGTGATTATGATGGGAAGGAAGAAAAGAAGGAAGGCAGGAAGGAAGGAAGGAAGGAAGGAAGGGAAAGAAAGAAGGAAAGTGATTATGGTGGGAAGGAAGAAAAGAAGGAAGGAAGGAAGGAAGGAAGGAAGGAAGGAAGGGAGGGAGGGAAAGAAAGAAGGAAAGTGATTATGGTGGGAAGGAAGAAAAGAAGGCAGCAAGGAAGGAAGGAAGGAGGGAAGGAATATGAATCGAGAGGAAAGAAAGGAAATAATAGCGGAAGGAAGGAAAGAGTAAAGATTGAATGAAGGAGAAAAGGAAAAAATTAAGGGAGAGTAAAGGAAGGAAAGAGGAAAGAATGAAGAAATGAATAAATAAATGTAGGAAGGAAGGAAGGAAGCAGAGTAGATAAAATAAAATAAAATAAAACTACACGAAAACTAGATAACTAAGACGAAACACACACACACACACACACACACACACACACACACACACACACACACACACACACACACACACACGAATCACTAGGCTCAGTTTCTCATCCTTATCCTTCTTATTTATTTTATCTCCTCCTGGCTCCTACAATACGTTATACCGCACGGGAGGAAGGAAGGAAGGAAGGAAGGAAGGAAGAAGGAAGGAAGGAAGGAAGGAAGGAAGGAAGGAAGGAGGAAGGAAGGAAGGGAGGAAGGAAGGAAAGGAAAGGATGGAAGGAAGGAAGGAAGGAAGGAAGGAAGGAAGGAAGGAAGGAAAGGAAAGGAAAGGATGGATGGAAGGAAGGAAGGAAGGAAGGAAGGAAGGAAGGAAGGAAGGAAGGAAGGAAGGAAAGGAAAGGAAAGGAAAGGAAAGGAAAGGAAAGGAAGGAAGGAAAGGAAAGGAAAGGAAAGGAAAGGAAAGGAGAGGAGAGGAAGATAAGGAAAGGACGGATGGAAGGAAGGAAGGAAGTAAACGAAAGGATAGGAGAGAAAAGGATTAAAGACGGAAGGAAAGGCAAGGAAAGGAAAGGAAAGGAAGATAAGGAAAGGAAAGAAGAAAGGAAGGAATGAAGGAAGGAGGGAGGGAGGGAGGGAAGAAAAAGCCGCCAAGTTTAGCATGAGAGACAACGCATTACCTCTTTAAGTATACACTGGGGGAACGGAGAAACCTATTTGCAGTATATTCTGAGTTAGCGGCGATGGAAAAGGCAACAATATCTATCACACACACACACACACACACACACACACACACACACTGATTTCACCATGGCCCAAATTCTTAAACCAATCAGATCCTCAGTTCGCCTACCTGAAAACCCTCTCGTAGAAGTCACTGGGATTTTGATGGACAGTTTTGTGATCCTATAGTGACAGTTTTACACGGCCTCTGCTTCTTGAACGGGTAAATCATTCATAAAAACCCGCTTAATCTTCTCTGTGGTCTTGGAAAATAATAGTAAAAGGAACCCGATACGTATGATAATATGGACCTACGTACAGTCTCGCGTAGCCTAGCCTATAGCCCATCAGTGTTACGGGAATAAACTGGCAAGGAAATGTAGTGGAAAAACAGGCGATCAAGGAGGAAGAGTAACTGGATGAGAGGCGAAAACTATGATAATGATACGAGATAGGCGGTAAAGTAAGTGAGAGAGAGAGAGAGAGAGAGAGAGAGAGAGAGAGAGAGAGAGAGAGAGAGAGAGAGAGAGAAGGGGGTGAGGGGGGTGTTAGGGGAGCATAAATTAGGTTTAGTCTTCGGGGATCTATAACCTGTGCCGGGGAGACCATTACACGGCTGTCGGGGGAGATCCAAACGCGATGGGCCTTACCGTACAAATAGCTTCCCTGCACCCTTCACGCGTTCCCTCCTCCCTCTCTTGTTTCGGTTCCTCGTGTGGATCTATTATTGCTACTATTGTTCTCTTACTCGTAAATAATAGATTTGTTTCTCTCTCTCTCTCTCTCTCTCTCTCTCTCTCACCAGCAGCAGCAGTAGTAGTAGTAGTAGTAGTAGTAGCAACAGCAGCGGCAGCAGAAGTCACAGCAATAGTGGTGGAAATAATTGTGGTGGTAGTAGTAGTAGTAGTAGTAGTAGTAGTAGTAGTAGTAGTAGTAGTAGTAGTAGTAGACCACCCATATGCACTCAGAACCACCCACGCAGCGGGCTTGGACTCTGAGGCGACACTCGTATCCCCCCACAAGTTATGTATGTCCTAAATCAAATAAAACTGTATGTACGATCAAATTGGGGTTAATAAAGCTGGCTAATGGATTGAGTCGTCGGCGCGGTGGGGGGCCAATGAACTGTTATGAGAGAATGTGCTTATCTCGACGCAATTCTTAAATGATGAAGGCCATAAGTAGTAGTAGTAGTAGTAGTAGTAGTAGTAGTAGTAGTAGTAGTAGTGGTTTGTGTTTTATTTTGTGACGAGAATTTCTCCGAGGTAAAAATAAAAAGAAAATAAAAAGAAATAGAAAAAGAAAAGAGAAAAAGAGGAAAAGAAAGCCCACACAAAGAACATTACGTGAACGAAATGCGAGAGAGAGAGAGAGAGAGAGAGAGAGAGAGAGAGAGAGAGAGAGAGAGAGAGAGAGAGAGAGTAAATAAGAAAAGCAATACAGCAATGGTGGTGGTGATGGTACTGATGGTGGTGGCGGCGGCGGCGGCGGTGATGGTGGTAAAAAGAAGGAAAGAAGAATGCAGTGTGGCTGAGAGAGGTAAAAAAAGATTGAATAGGAAAAAGAAAAAAGGCGAAGGTTATTATGCAGCTCAACGAAACGAGAAGAAAAATCCAGCACGGGGAAGAAAACGGAAGACGATGATAACTTGGGGAGATAATTAAGATAGAAGAAAAATAGGGCTGATGGTATTGCGGTCGATGTTAATAATAGCCATGCGGAAAGAAAAAAAAGATAATGTTAATGAGAATTGGAAGAAAAACAAGTGTTAAGATGAAAAGAAGGTTGATGGTATTCTGGTCGATGTTAATAATTGCCATGCGGAAAGGAAAAGAACGGAGATTTTAATGTTAATAAGAATGGGAAGAAAAAATAAAGAGACAAATAAGATAACATGAAAATAAAGGTTCATGGTATTCCGGTCGATGATAATAAGTTATGCAAAAAAAATAACGGAGACTATGTTGATAAGAATAGGAAGAAAAAAGGGAAAAAAATGTGGGTTATAATTAAAGGAATCATAACAGAAAGAAAAAGATGAAAATGGGATAAAAAGAGAAATATGAAGACAACGTAACGATGGAAGAGGAACACAAAGAAGGGAAGGAGGAAGCGGTAAGAGAACAGTAATGAGAGAAAAATTAGTGAAATAACAGGAAGAAAACAGCGATAATGAGGAAGGAATATGAAGTTGATGTAGCGGTGGATAAGAAAAATGGAGGAGGAAGAAGATGAGGCAAAAACTAGAGGTAATAATAGAGAAAAGAATAAAGAGGAGGGAGGTAACGAGGAGGAAGACCAAGAAAAGACGTACAAATGGAAAGGATGATGATGATATGATGATGATGATGATGATGATGACGACAACAAATAAGCTAAAGATATAGAGAAAAGAATAAAACTAACAAATCTGAGACTATAGAACAATAGAAGAAAGGGAAAGAAAATAAGAAAAAAATATATGATAGTGAAAAACAGACACAATACAAGGAAAAAAAAAAAGACAGGATAAAGACAACCAGAGCATAAAGGCAAAAGAGAAAAAAGTTACGAGGGAAGAAAGAAAGCTAGGCAGTAAAAAAAAATATATATAGTGATAAAAAATTATTGAAAAAGAGAGAACAAGGGTGAATGAAAAAGAAAATGTGTGAGAAGGGGGAGAGGATGGAGGGCTGGGAGGAAGATGAAAGGGGGCGGAAGCAGGAACAGAATAAAATGAAGGAAGGATGGAGGGCGAGATGGACACGGGAATAGATAAAAAAGATGAAAGGATGTACGGAGGAGGAAAAAACTACAAAGAGGAATACGAGGGAACAAGGAATGGAGGATAGGCAAGAGGGATAGAAAATATGAAGGGAAGGAAGAAGAAGAGAGACAGGAGAGATGGATAGAAAGAAGGATAGAGAGGATAGGGAAAAAAAAGGATAGAAGGGAAGGGAGACAGGAATGATGGATGGAGAGAGAGGAGATGAAAATGATGGATGGGGAGGAGGGAGGAAAGGAGAGAGAGAAGGAGGGAGAGACGTAAAGATAGGGTATTGATGGACGAAGGGATAGAAGTTCAGGAGGAGGAGGAGGAGGAGGAGGAGGAGGAGGAGGAGGGCGTGCGTGGAGGAGATAAGGTGAGGTCCGCTTGTAAGGTGTGTTGTTGACTGGCGTTCCCCCTTTAACCTGCCTCCTCCTCCTCCTCCTCCTCCTCCTCCTCCTCCTCCTCCTCCTCCTCCTTTAACCTGCCTCCAAGCGCGCACAGACACACTCACCAGCCAGTCTTCTCCTCCTCCTCCTCTTCTTCCACTACTCCTTCTTCCTCCTCCTCCTCCTCCTCGTCCTCCTTCTCCTCTTCCTTTCTAACCTTCCTTCAAGCATCCACATTCACCTCCTCCTCCTTCTCCTCCTCTTCCACCTCCTCTTCCACTAGTAAAAACCACGACCTTCACCACCACACGCCTACCACAATACACCACAGCAATACCACACCACCTCTTCCATCACACCACATCACCACAACAGAACTGACCATCACAACCATTGCTACCACTACCATTCCACCCAAAACCCTTCACCACCACCACCATAACCACCACCACCACCACCACCACTACCACCATCACCAGAACCACTAACACAATTACCACCATTCGCTTCACGCCAGGCGAACCGTTACGAATATTGTGACAAATCTATAAATTCATTGAGAGAGAGAGAGAGAGAGAGAGAGAGAGAGAGAGAGAGAGAGAGAGAGAGAGAGAGAGAGAGAGAGAGAGAGAGAGAGAGAGAGAGAGAGAGAGAGTGTTCACCTCCGCACTTCTGACATCCGCCGCAATAAATGTCATGCTTCTCCACACACACACACACACACACACACACACACACACACACACACACACACACACACACATATAGAAAGGTGGGTGTTCTGGGGGTGTTGTAGGCCTTTTATTTCTCCCCTTTACCTGCATGTTTTATAATCGCATTTCCTGGAGATACCCACAGCACGTTTTACTTCTCCTCCTCCTCTTCCTCCTCCTCCTCCTCCTCTTCCGCTTCTTCCTCCCGTTCACCGCCTCCCGGGACCTCTGAACATAAATTTACCCAAGACTGCTGGGATAGAATGAGAGGGAAAAAAAGGACCCGCCGCAAGAGGAAGAAATGGATTGGCTTTAATCTAATAAAAAATCACCCAGAGACCGACCAATCACTTAATTGCTTCTCTCCGCACGTGAATGGGAATCGAACTGGCTCACTCACTCATTCATATTCACTTACGCTCACTCTTTGCTCAAACTGATTCGCACGCACGCAGTTTAGTAAGTTTATTGACAAATACTTACAAACGTGATCTGATATTCGAAGTACAAAAGAACGAAAAAAATAAACAATAATTTTAATACAAACAACAACGTATTATCTATTATTTGTCCAAAGAATAAACTAAAATATCTTTCTCTGCAAGTAGAGGGTAACACATATAAACTAATTAAACACACACACACACACACACACACACACACACACGGCCCTTCCCTTACTTCCTCACCTACTTCCTCACTCAATCCATCAACCCCTCAGTCACTCCTCACCTCCCTTATACTCATTCTCTCCCTCATACTCATTCTCTCAAGCACCCTCATTCTTTCTTTTCCTTACTCATTCATTCTCTCCCAAATTTCCTTCATTATATCTTCACTCAAACACACCCAAACTCACTCACTCACTCCCATTCTCTCTTCCTCACTCACTCAATCACTCATTCATTCTCTCCCAAATTTCCTTCATTAAATCTTCATTCAAACACACTCTGAATCACTCACTGCCACACACTTAGTCTCTCTTCCTCACTTACTTACTCACTCACTCTCCTCTTTGAACCCGACGCACCTCCCCCCCCCCAACACCACCGCCGCCACCGTTACCAAACATAACCTTAACAAAACCTTTCTTCACGTCTCGGCTGGCATTTTCCTCGCCTCGCACCCAAGGCTCATGGACGGATTTAATAGTTCCGCGTATTCATCTGTCTCAATTCGCTCTAAGCTACGGTGCCTGCCTCTGTCTGTGGGTGTATATATGTGCATGTCTGTTCATCTGCTTGCTTGCCTGTATGTCTAACTTCTCTGTTCGCCTCCCTGCCTGTATGTCTGTATGTCTGTCCGCCTGCCTCCCTGCTTGCTTGCCTACTTGTATCGCTTTGTGTGTCTGTATGCCTCTGTACCCTCCTGCCTGCTTGCTTGTTCCTCCCCTTTTTCCGTCACCTTCCC
>NC_066540.1:10894299-10914299 GCF_024679095.1 Eriocheir sinensis | reverse complement strand
CATTAGGTCGCTCAACAGGTAAGGTCGTAATTAGATGCTGCGCCGGCTTCGCGGAATACCTGATGATGGCCTTCACCTCACGAATAAATAATTCACGACCCATGATCAGACTTCTCAAGACACCAACTAGAACCTTCGCCTCCCTTCCCTCTTTTTCCTTCTTTCCCCATCCTTCCTTTCCTTTTCCTTCTTTTCCTCCTCCTCCTCCTTTTCCTCTTTATTTTTCCTCCTCCTCCTCCTCCCTCTTTTTCGTTTCCTTCTTCTACTTCTCTTTCTTTTCTTTTTTTCTTCTTCTTCTTCTTCTTCTTCTTCTTCTCCTCTGCTTTTCCTCTTTCCATATCTTCTCTCTATCCTTTCCCTTCCACCTCCCTTTTTTCCTCCTACTCTTTCCTCCCTCCTCCTTTTCCTCTCTTTTTCCTCCTCCTCCTCCCTCTTTTTCGTTTCCTCCTTCTACTTCTTCCTCTCTTTCATTTTCTTCTTCTTCTCCTCTCCTTTTCCTCTTTCCTTATCTTCTCTTCTCTCTATCCTTTCCCTTCCACCTCCCTTTCTTTTGCTTCGTTCCTCTTTTCCCTTCTGATACGTTCCTTGTTTCCTCTCCCTCTCCCTTTCTCTCTCGCTTATCCCTTCCACTCCTTTTTCTTCTCATTCGCCTCTTCCTTTCTATTTCAATTATCTTCTCTTCAACCTATTCCTTTATCTCTCCTTCCTCTTAAATCGTTCTTGCCCTAACTTTCCTTCCCCTCCACTCCCTTCCCTTCTCTTCCTTCCCCTTTAACTTCAACCTTCTTCTCCTGGACTTCTTCCCTCCCTCCCTCCCTTCCCTTCCCTTCCCTTCCCTTCCCTTGCGTTACCTCGTCTACCTTTCTCTCCCCAACTTTCCCCTCGTCCTAACTTCCCCAAGCATCTTCTCCTTTGCCTTCCTCTCCTCTCCTCTCAAACTGCCTCTCGCACACACACACACACACACACACACACACACACACACACAGGTAAGGAGAACAGGTAAAAAAAAAAAAGGACAGGTCTAGGTGCTGCTCAGTCTTCGCTCGCCGCTTCCTCCTGCGCTCAAAAAATATACCGATACAAGGCCGCCCGCCCCCCTAACCCCCTCCGGCCCCCTCCCCCCAGGCCAACCCCTTAATGACCTGTCTCGCTCGCAGCAGGTGAAAAACTGGGAAGGGGGCAAGGGGGGAGGAGGGTGAAGCAGGGCGGGATGAGTCTCTGAAGGCGCAAAGTGTCCAAAGTAAGGAGGAGGAGGAGGAGGAAGACGACGACGACGACAACGATAACGAAACAGAGGACGAGAAAAAGATGAAAATGAGGACGGCGGAGATGGAGGAGGAGGAGGAAAACCATGAGATAGGAAGGAGGAGGAGGAGGAGGAGGAGGAGGAAAACCATGAGATAGGAAAGAGGAGGAGGAAGAGGAGGAGGAGGAGGAGGAGAATAACAACAACCTCAGTAATCATGGCACTACAGCAGCATCGAGCGTGTTACTCCTACGACCATATCCACCACACACACACACACACACACACACACACACACACACACACACACACCGCCACGATCACTAATAACACCTGTAATTATTCACTCGCCTTCGCCCCGGGGGATACAGTATTGAGGTGACGGTGGTCGTGCTCAGTGAGTGCCTAACTAAAGGGGCTATTACACTGGGCAAATTTTCCGTGAATCATCAGTCAAACCACGATTTCCGCTGGCGTGGTTCTCATATTTCCGTGGTTTTCTGACGTGTCCACGATCTTCCAAGGCTACGGTAGATTTCACTGAAGGACGACGGTATTACTCACCATCATCATCAGCAGCAGCAATAACAAGAAACAATTGAGAAACACGCCAGCGGAAATCGTGGTTTGACTGAAGATCCACGGAAAATGTGCCCAGTGTAATAGCCCTTTAATGGTTGGCGTAATGGCACGGAGAGCTTGTATGCCGCCCCCTGCCTGCTGACTCTGGTTATGCTGCTTTTAATGCGTGAAATACTAAGAGATTAAGGTGAGGCAGAGTTGAGTGTGTACGCCATAACGAATAAATAAACGCAAACTTTAAAATAAACACGTCAAATGAAAATAAATAAATGCACACAAAAAAAAGTTATATCAGTATGAATAAATGTAAAAAAAAAAATATTATTGTTTCCTTTTTGTGTGCCCTTGAGCTGTCTCCTTTGTTGTAAAAAAAAAAAAAAAAAAAAACTCCGAAGCACGTTGAATGAAAATATATAAATGCAAACTTACAAGCACGTTAAATGTGAATAAATAAATGCAAACTTTAAAACATGTTACTGGAAAATAAAGATACAAACTTAAAAACATGTTAAATGAGAGTAAACAATGCGAACTTAAAAAATGTTAAGTAAATATACAGCCAGCTTGTTTACCAGAGTATAAACAACTACGCGTTTTAGGAAGAGAGCAATGTAAACAAAACTGATATTTATATTTTATGCGTCTCACAAGTAATAATAAGTAGGTCGTGTCTTGTGGCGCCTCCGTGGAGAGGTAGAGAACGTACCGTCGGTCAGGGCATGGGTCGTATTTAAAACATTTCTTCACCCATGAACACATATCTAATTGACAAGGCGTTCGTATGAGTTTTGGGCATTTCCAGGGAGAGTTTTATGACCCTGGTGGTAGGTAGTCTTCTCTCTATCCTTTCCCTTCCACCTCCCTTTCTTCTACTGCGTTCCTCATTTCCCTTCTGATACGTTCCTTGTTTCCTCCAGGGAGAGTTTTATGACCCTGGTGGTAGGTAGTCTTCTCTCTATTCTTTCCCTTCCACCTCCCTTTCTTCTACTGCGTTCCTCATTTCCCTTCTGATACGTTCCTTGTTTCCTCCAGGGAGAGTTTTATGACCCTGGTGGTAGGTAGTCTTCTCTCTATCCTTTCCCTTCCACCTCCCTTTTCTTCTACTGCGTTCCTCTTTTCCCTTCTGATACCTTCCTTGTTTCCTCCCCCTCTCACTTTTTTTTCTTTCACTTCTCCCTCCTATTCCTTTTTCCTCTCATTCGCCTCTTCCTTTCTATTTCATTAATCTTCTCTTCTGTACGATGAACCAAAAACACCACTCATAAGAACCCGACTGATCTCCTTTTCGGGGAAATAGTTGATGTGAGATCCGAAAGCGTCCAGCAGTACCGACCAGGTTGTGAACCAGGGACAGAAAACGTCGATAACAAGAACGACCCCATGAAGAGCCGCAGGTCAACTCAGGTGTCCGCG
This sequence comes from Eriocheir sinensis, assembly GCF_024679095.1. NCBI lineage: Eukaryota > Metazoa > Arthropoda > Malacostraca > Decapoda > Varunidae > Eriocheir > Eriocheir sinensis. The sequence goes on along the minus strand of NC_066540.1, from coordinate 10,911,055 downwards.
CAGGTGAGGGGCAGGCAATGCAAGGGCAACGCAACACCTGAAGCAGCGGATGGATATGAAAATACACACAGACACAGGTGAGTTGACCACTGCTACACGCTTACATGAACGCGACCCATGGATGATCAGGCTTCTCAAGACACTCACAACAACCTCCTCCTCCTCCTCCTCCTCCTCCTCCTTTCCCTCCTCCTCCTCCTCCTCTTTTTCTCCCTCCTCCTCTCTCCTTTTCCTCCTCCTCCTACCAACTCCCTGATCTCCTCCTCCCTCCCAACAACGAAAAGAGTATCAGAAAAAAAAATTAAGTGACACAAAGGAATCAATCACAAGAAATAAACTAATAAATGAAAACCGCTGAATAAAAGAAGAAAAAGGCAAGGAAATAAACGTCCAATTGCTTCCCCGTAAAGACAAGAGAGAAACTTTGTGCATTATATCTCCCTGGCAGCCAACTCCAGCGCCATGCATGAAAGACTTCGCCCAGGAAAATCGCCTGAAAAGTGACTCCCAAGCTCACCCTAACGACAATTCAACCCTCCTTCTCCCCCAGCTGTGTAGTCGTGCAAATACATTTCTTACATCTTTATTCAGAGTTCACGACCCATTAGCGCACCACCATCATCACCTATTATCAGTCCACAGCAGTACACAGGCAGTTCAAACCCTCCTTCCCCCACTAGCTCTCCAGCCCACTCATCTGTGTAGTGCAAATACATTTCTTACATCTTTATTCAGAGTTCACGACCCATTAGCGCGTCACCATCATCACCTATTATTAGTCCACAGCAGTACTAAGGCCTTCGTCAGTGTTCTCCCCTTTGTCTCTCAGCGTGTTTCATCTTGTTCGACTTTATTTCGTCTTTCTATTAATACATCAAACGCTAATTCAATCCAAAGGTATCATAGTGTGTCCCTTTCATCCCCTACATCTGGTATAAACTCCTCCATGAATTCGTGCCATTTCATCTGTTCACACAATCATACTCATAAATTAGCCCACAACACATCACTCTCCCCCTCCCTCCCCCCTCCATCTATAACCTCATCTATAACTATATGAATTCGTGCCATTTAATCTCTTCTGTGGAGTTTGATAAGCCTGACAGTATTTACACAGCGTATCATACTCTTAACTTAGCCCACAGCATATCCTATCCTCTCTCCTTCCCATCCTCTCTACCCTCTGTAACCTCCTCATCTATAAAATCGTGGCATTTCATTTTCCAGTCGTTTTGTGGAGTTTCATAACCTTGAGAGTATTTATACAGCGCATCTTAGTCTAAATTTAGCCCATAGCACAACACAGTCCACAGTCCCTCCCTTATGTACCCTCCTCCTCGTTTATGAAGTCGTCCAAATTTTTCCGTGTGAACACGTGGCGTGGGAGTGCCTGAGAGTAGCAAGTGAGTCAGGCAGCCTTGAAAGTAATATAAATTGAGTAATATATAAAATTAGTCCAACATAATGAGAGTGCAAGCCACTTACAGTTGGCAGTGTCCACGCTCTCTCGTGATCTCTTGTTCTCTCTATTATGTCGTTCGTAAAGTGGACGATGACTTTCCAGGGGCAACTGTGCGTCGATGCAACGTTGCCAGATTATCGTACTAGATTCTTCTATTTACCAACTTCCGACCCAAAAACTGTCTCCTGGGCCGCAATAACTAAATTAATTTATATTTATCGTTAAAATGGTTAATTCCTGATGTTTCTCGGCAAAAGCTAGGCGTCAGAAACCGGTAATACTGTGTATGCTCTGAGTACGACAATCTGGCAACGTTGCATCGATGTGCCACCCAACACCCAAAGAGATCTGATTCATGCGTGGCCAGAACACAAAACAATACTGAGCTAGTGGTGGAGGCAATATTCTACCCTCCAAGCCATGTCTGTCAACACTCTTTCCTTCAGCGACTTCTGTAATTAATCCGTCCGCTGCGATTGGCATGGATTTGGCTTTCACTGGTAGCCTGGTAACATATTATAGTCCCAGGTTTTCCTCTGCCTCTGTGGTGGATAGTGGAGTGTTTCCCATGTGGTATTGGTATGCTGGATATTCCCTCCCAAGATGCAGGACTACATTTTTCTTAATTGAGTTGTAGCAGCCGCTTTTTGATCCATTCCTGTAGATTGGTGAGGTCTTCTGGCAGGAAATACACAGTCAAGGGGTTAAGGAGAGCAACGTGGGGGCAACGTAGCGTGAGTCGAGCACCGAAATAAATCAAGCGATCATTGAAAATATAAAGGTTTTGCCGATTTACCATGCCCTTCATGATCACAGTCTACTTGAACTATGGGCCTGCACACAATACATAAAACAAAGTAACCTATTATCTATAAGTACATCAAAGTGCTTCGTGCCTACTGAAGTGATCTTCCGATTCATGCCATGGAGTGTCTTTCTTGCTTTCTTGAGATTATTTGGTTCCTCTTCATTCTCCCTCTCTCCTCTCCTCCTTCTTTTTATTTTTTACAGCAAAGGAGACAGCACAAGGGCACACAAAAAACGGAAACAATAAAAAAAAAGCCCGCTACTCGCTGCTCCTGTAAAGAATCCGAAGAGGTGGCCGAAAGAGCAGTCAATTACGTGAGATATATTAAGTGTAGAGTTAGGATAGCAAGGTTAGGGAAGGACTGGGAAAGCAGGGGAGGTGACAGTGGAAAGAGGAGACAAAAAACAGTGGAGCAGGGAGAACAGGGAGGGTCGACAGGGAGCAGGAGAGAACAGAGGGTAGACAGGAAGAAGGGGAGAGCAGGGGTGACCAGGGAGGGAAGATAGGGAGCAGGGGGGAGAAGGGAGGGTAAAGAGGGAGCAGGGGAGTTCACGGGGAGTAGGTAGGAAGTAGGGGAGTAGATGGAGCGCAGCGTTGCCAAATTATCGTACTCTGAGCATTGTATTTATCATTTTAAGGCTTCAAGACCGTCGTAACCACACAAACAACGATAGAAAATCAAACTTATCGTTGATACTATTAAAAAGTGATGGTTTTCGCTCTTTTTTGCTAGAGTTATCGGTCAGAAACTAGGAAAATGCAATGCGCTGAGTACGATAATTTGGCAACGCTGGATGGAGGGTAGATAAGAGGGCACTGGCAGGAAGGAAGGTCACACGAGGTCAAAATCAGCCTGCACACCTTTCCTTGCACGTTCCTGGCGCGAGTTTTCCAGCCCCGAGCACTGCAACACAACTCCTATTGACCTTCCCCCTTAAGATTACGGGACATTTTCAATAGCGGAGTGTCAGGCCGCCTCCGAAACTTTAATTAACTTGTTACTATTATTGGACTTTCTCGACAACTTTTGTTTCGCCCTTCTAACAAACGGCACCTGCGATGGGGGGAGAGGAGGGGGGGGGGAAGGAGGGGGAAGGAGAGGAGGGGGAAGGAGGGAAGGGGGAAGGAGGGAAGGGGGTCTCTCTCTCTCTCTCTCTCTCTCTCTCTCTCTCTCTCTCTCTCTCTCTCTCTCTCTCTCTCTCTCTCTCTCTCTCTCTCTCTCTCTCTCTCTCTCTCTCTCTATCTATCTATCTATCTATCTCTATCTATCTGTCTATATATCTCTATCTATCTATTCACACACACACACACACACACACACACACACACACACACTCAAGAGGCCTAACAGGTTTTAGCCCCCCCCTCCCCATTAAGGTGACAACTCGCTGTTCTACACATTCTGTTTATACACGCCCTCCTGCACCGACCATGACTCACAGTTAAGCGGACCAAAATAATACACGTAATTAGTCCATGTATACCCTGGCTCCTTTCTGATTATAATTATACACTAAGAATTCAGAATGCATCTTCTAATGTGCTTATTAGGCAATGCTTAGAGCAACACGCTACTAACGACCAGCAACATGACAACTAAAAATATTTGCATGGTGATATGCGTTGAGTGTGTCTTGCTTCACACACACACACACACACACACACACACACACACACAGCTACAAAATCGTTACCAACTGTTAATTATTAGACGAAAGCTATTTAAACACACACACACACACACACACACACACACACACACACACACAGCTGCAAAATCGTTACCAACTGTTCATTATTTGACGAAAGCTATTTACACACACGCGCGCGCGCACACTCCGGTAGCTCAATCGGTTAGAGCGCCGCGCTGCAAGGTCTCACGGCCAAACAGGCGGCGGTTCGAGCCCAGCTCAGGCCGGACTCTTTCCGTTGACCAGGAGTGGTTACTGTCCACCCTTGAGCAAGGGGGATGGGGTGTGCGGTGTGTGAGGTCCTGACAGTACCCAGAGATCGACGATAATGTGCACTTGCTCACGTCGGGAGGGTACCTGCTGGCGAAAGCGAGTCCAACTCGTGATCAGGCCGTGGTGAATTACACACACACACACACACACACACACACACACACACACACACACACACACACACACACACACACACCTAAAAAATCATTATCCAACTGTTGACTATTTGACGAAAGCAATTTATACACAAAACAAATCGTTATCCACCGCTGTTAATATTCATAACGAAAGCAACTGTCTACATGTTGGTCATGTAAACATCCTTAAGCAACACTAAGCAAGTCTACGAAACATTTTTTTACGTCAGTCACAAGAAAACGTATTCGTTATTCAAACACTTGTGGCGGTGTGTTTGTAGCAAAGCCCGCTACACACTCTTACTTTACTAAGTAGTTTTTTAACAAGCTGGCGGAACGTTTTGACTACTTGAGCAATTATAAATGAATCCGGCATGCAAACGTTCTTACTCCCTTCTTAATATATCTCAAATAAATCGGCTAAAAATGTTGACTACTTGAGCAATTACAAACAAGTCCATCATGCAAACGTTCTTACTTCCTTCTCAATCTCAAATAAGTCGACCAAAAATTTCCTTTACTTCCTTTTCAAGCAATTTCAAACAACTCAAACAGTATTTCTCCCTTACGCAGTTCTCGGCAATGCATGGCAAAGTCTAATAATTTTTTACGAAGTTTTAAAGAAGTCTTTCTAACGTTTTAACTTTCTAATTAAGTTAGTTCACACATACACACACACCAACTGAACATAATTTCTTAAGGGCGATGTTTTCTAAAAAAAAGTCGCTGGAGCATTTTTATACTAACCAAACAATTTTAACCGAGTAATTCATGCAAACACTTTTAATTCCTTCCTTTACTTTTCCCTTTTACCGAACAGCCAAGTGCCATGAATCACAATGGCCGGCAACAACAATTATGATACACTAAATCCGGGTTAACATAACGCCCCTTCATCTCCTTTACGAGGCAGGGCTGGCCAGGCGCGGACAATGGATGGTCCGCGTGACTCTGACCCCCATAACGTATACAACAACATAACGTATACAAGAGCTTCGTGAACCACTGCCTAACTTAACTACCCGTGGCTCTAACGATACGGTGAGGGAGGGAGAGAGGGAGGATGTCTAGTGACTCTAGTCTGCCGTTGTGCATTAAAAGTTAGTCTAGACACCAAATGTAAAGGCTTGTTGTTGACGATGGTAGTGGTGGTTGTGGTCGTGGTGTCGAGAAGGATGATTTTGTCCTTTTCATCCTCGTCTGAAATGGTGTACAGCAAGGTGAGGTGAAGATCACTGGTGGTGGTGGTGGTGGTGGTCTTATTTTGTCCCTTTCATCCTCGTCTGTAGCAGCATTCAACATAGGAGGGAGGAGGTCAAGTCTTGTAGCTGTGGTCGTGGTGGTACAGAGTTGTCCTTTCCATTCTCGTCTTCAGTGGTATTCAACAAGGGAAGGAGGAGATCAAGTTTTGTAGCTGTGGTCGTGGTGGTGGTGGTGGTACGGAGTTGCTCTTTCCATTCTCGTCTTCAGTGGTATTCAACAAGGGAAGGAGGTCAAGTATAGTGGTGGTGGTGGTTTGATTTGGCACAGCAGGGGAAGGAGGAGGTGCCCTTTCCATTCTCGTCTTCAGTGGTATTCAACAAGGGAAGGAGGTCAAGTAAAGTGATGGTGGTGGCGGTGGTTTGATTTTATTCTCTTCTTCGTCGAAAGCAGCATTCAACATGGGAAGAAGGAGGTCAAGTCTTGTAGCGGTGGTGGTGTTGGTGCGTGGTTGTCCTCTTCGTCAGCAGTGGTATATAACAAGGAGGAGGTCAATTATAGTGATGGTGGTGTGATTTTGTCCTTTTTCATCTTCGTCAAAAATGGCATACAGCAGGGGAAGGAGGACATCAAGTCTTGTAGTGGTGGAGGCGGTGGTGGTGGTGGTGCATGGTTGAACTTTTCATCTTCGTCAGCAGTGGTATATAACAAGAAAAGGTGGTCGGTTAAAGTGAGGGTAGTGGTGGTGGTGGTGGTGGTGCGTGGTTGTCCTTTTCATCTTCGTCAGCAGTGGTATATAACAAGAAAAGGTGGTCGGTTAAAGTGAGGGTAGTGGTGGTGGTGGTGGTTTGTTTCTGTCCTTTTTCACCCTCGTCTGAAGTGGCATACAGGAGAAGGCATCGACTGTAACTCCCTGCATGACAACGTCGGTGGCGGCAGTGGTGATTGTCTGTTTTTCCTTGTCTGGATTTTTAACTTTTTATTTTTCCTCCTTCCCCCTGATTCAATGAAGGAAGTAGGACAGAGGGAGGGAGGAACTCAGTCCGTAGCATTGTGGCAGTCGTAGTTGTTAGCAGTGGCCAGTTATTTCCTTCTTCTTAATTGTTCCCCCCTCCACCCTTGCATTTATCATCTTGTGTTCTCCCTCAGATAGCTGTCCCGCGGTTACGTCCTTGCACCGACTCTCTTCTCTATGTTGTCGTAGGTCGTTTGTCTCTTTCTTTGATGTATTGCTTCGTGCTTGCCCTCGTTAGTCTGTTTGTTGATGTCTTAAGAACAACGCACACAGGCTCACCCCACAGCACCCCGCCCCGCCCACCCCCAAATGAGTATTGCCCCCATCCCATCCCACCCAAATCCACCCATCTGGCCTACCCACCCAGCTTACCTCCACTCCACCCACCTAACCACCGTCCAAGGGGCTATTACACTGGGCAAATTTTCCGTGGATCTTCAGTCAAACCACGATTTCCGCTAGCGTGGTTCTCATTTGTTTCGTGTTATTGCTGCTGATGATGGTGAGCAATACCGTCGTCCTTCGGTGAAATCTACCGTAGCTTTGGAAGATCGTGGACACGTCAGAAAACCACGGAAATATGAGAACCACGCCAGCGGAAGTCGTGGTTTGACTGAAGATCCACGGAAAATTTGCCCAGTGTAATAGCCCCTTTAATCGTCTTGCTCGGGTTTGCTATTGTCCTCGTTCTGGGATTTCTAAATGTGCCACTGGTTGTTTTTTTTATTTATTACTTATCTATCTATCTAACTCAATATGCCTTTTGCTCTCCTTCATAGTTCTGTTGATCGCTTCCTTGTCTTGGGTTCTCAATAATTGCCTATGGTTGTCGTGTTTCTATGTCTAACTTATTTACCCTTTGGCCTATTATTTTAGTGTCGTTAGTACATATTTTTCCCCATCACTGTTTTTCCTGGCTCTACCTTCGCTGCCTTTCATCTCTACGTTTAACCCGGTAGCAACAAGGATCATGTTTCTTAATGGTCCCTCTAAGCGAGAAAAATGAGAAAAAATCATCTCACGCAAACCATTTCATAATATATATATCAAAGCATTTGTGATCAGTTTATGCATCATCTATTTTTGGGGGGTTTATATCATGGCACAAATTTGGCCCGTCGCTGCTACACGGTAAAGCCACAAATTTGGCCCGTCGCTGATACACGGTAAAGCTACAAATTTGGCCCGTCGCTGATACACGGTAAAGCCACAAATTTGGCCCGTCGCTGATACACGGTAAAGCCACAAATTTGGCCCGTCGCTGATACACGGTAAAGCCACAAATTTGGCCCGTCGCTGATACACGGTAAAGCCACAAATTTGGCCCGTCGCTGATACACGGTTAATCTTTCATTTGGAGATGCCCTAGTTTTACCTTTTGATTTATCTCCCTTTCGTAGTCCCTCTGTACCTTAGTTGCGGCTCATGTGTAACTCTGACCCAGCCTAACCTCCATTGTGTAAGCCCCCGACGTGATCCTGTATAAGTGTCCTTTCTAAGCTTCTTCCTTATGTTTCTCGCTTGTCCTTTTGTATTTATTTCTGTCCAACGCAGTGTATATTTTTGCTCTGGATTCGACCTCCATTTCTATATCCGTCGTGTCCCTGACCGCTGTATATCCCTGTTCCTGAGCCTTTTATACTCTTGTCCATTCTCCTGTATAGCTAACTCAGTCCCGACGTTTATTGTCTTTACCCTTATTAAGTTTTCTCCAGGACCTTGTTTCTTCCTACCCTGCTTCCTCTTCCTCTTTGTCCTGCTTTTTTGCTTACAGTCTGCCTGGCCGCTCTTCTCTCGTCCTTAACTGTCCAGACTTTTATTGTATCATTACCATTATTTCTCCTCGCCCTTGTTTTATTCTTAACCTGGTTCCTGTTTCTCTTCGTCCTTTTTTTTTCTTACGTTTAAGCCTATGACGCCGGTAGGCTTTCTTGGTGGGGCCTGATGGTCAGCCCCAGCCCGTTGTGGCGCAGGTAAGTGTTTATAGTAGCGCCATCTTGCTTGGCTCATGCTGCCCCCGGAGCTCATCAATGACCCTCTCTTTTAGAGAGAGAATCTAAAGTCCGGGTTGATAGATGGTCTTCTGGAGAGCATGTGGGTAGTCGTGGGTAGTTGGGCCACTCGGCGGTGACTAAAAAAATCCCAGCTTGCGGCACTGGGCGGGGCGAGAACCCGCGTCATCCTTCACGCGGCGCCGTCATGCTAACCACTCAGCCACTGCCTCCCTTCACTTTGTATTCGGCCTAGCCGCTCCTCTCTCGTCCTCAACTATCCCGACTTTTATTATATCATTACCCACATTAAGTTTTCTCCTCGGCCTTGATTCTTCCTATTCTGCTCCCTATTCCTCTTTGTCCTGTTCATTTTTTGCTTTTATTCCGCCTGGCTGATCCTCTCTCGTCCTCAACTGTCCCGACTTTTATCGCAATATCACCCTTAACAAATGTTCTCCTCGGCCTTGTTTCTTCCTACCCTGCTTCCTCTTTCCCTCTGTCCTGATTATTTTTTGTTTGTATTCCGCCTGGCCGATCCTCTCTCGTCCTCAACTGTCTCCACTTTTATCGCATCATTACCCTTATCAAATTTTCTCCTGGGCCTTGTTTCTTCCTCTCCTGCTTCCTGCTTCCCTTTGTCATGTGTATTTTTTGCTTGTATTCCGCCTGGCCGCTCCTCCTCTTTCGCTCCTTGTTTGCCTGTGTCCAGTGGCTCTTGTTTGGCCAGACACGCACGTCAGGGCCGGACAAGCCTCATGGTGGCCTGTGTATGTGCTTGTGGACAGGGCTTCACGTGGCTTTCAGGTTAATTGTGCGAGGCTGCAATTATATTTCAGGTGTGTGTGGAGGGCGACGGGGAGGAAGGGAATGGGGTGTAGGTGAGGAGGAGGGGGGTGGGGTGTAGGTGGGGAGGAGGGGGGGAGGGGGGGGTTGTGTTCGTGGATGAGTGTTTGTGTTCGTGAGTGAGTGCGTTCGTGGGGGGTGGGGGTGTATGTGAGTGGGTGGATGAGAGAGAGAGAGAGAGAGAGAGAGAGAGAGAGAGAGAGAGAGAGAGAGAGAGAGAGAGAGAGAGAGAGAGAGAGAGAGAGAAAGGAAGGAAAGAAAAATCAAGAAAGAGACAAACTGACATATAATTAGACACACACACACACACACACACACACACACACACACACACACACACACACACACACACACACACACACACACGGCGCAAAACAAACAAACACTAACAAACAATAAACATCGCTTAAATAATGAGCCCTTTTTTTTCATATATATAATAGCACACCACGCTCCCACCAGCAATAAACAAAAAAATAAAACTCAATTATAAAACACCATAAAATAGAACGCCCCGTCACCATTAATCACAAAGCAGAAAGAACAACGACGCCCACATATTATTATTTTTTCCAGCGCGCCGCACAAAGAGAAACGGCTGACGGTGACGCTGGCTGCCGAGGCTTCACACACGCGCACAATAACCAAGACCTTCCTAGTCCTTGCGTGGCGGTGGCGGCGCTGCTGGTTTGCTGAAGGTCATGCGCTGTTTATATAAGGCGGGCGGGACAATTTTTACAGCTGATAAGAGGCGGGGGATCGAGGGCAAAAAAAATTAAAAAAAATAATAAACATATGAATAAAAAAACTCACAACAACAGCCAGAGAATAGGAAGATGTAGCCAATTTATTCACAGTTGCCATGTTGTTATCCAAAAGAGCGGCGCAAAATGGAAATTGGTGCCTTTTTTTTTTTTTTTTTTGTGTGTGTGTGTGTGTGTGTGTGTGTGTGTGTGTGTGTGTGTGTGTGTGTGTGTGTGTGCTCCAGTTACTTCGAGATCCTGACGACACCTAAAATAATGAAAAAAATAAACTAAAAAACACTTCTGCATCAACATCAATTTGAATTTCGCGCGTTTCTTTTGGTACCAACATGACGCCTGTGATGAAGCTGGGCAAATTAACTTCCCTATTTTATGCCTCTGCTCATAACATGCTGCTCCGACATATAGAACACACAGGGAGATGCCAAAAAAGTGTTCAATAACTGTTCTATTTAGCCACCCTTGAGATGTGATGTATGGATGAAACACGGCGCAAAAGTAAACAACAATCATTAAGTGTCACGGTATCTATAAGCCAAAAAAGTGTTCAATAATTATTCTATTTAGCCACCCTTGAGATGTGATGTATGGATGAAACACGGCGCGAAAGTAAACAACAATCAATCTAGTGTCACGGTATCTATAACCTTCATTCCATCGCAGTGACGTAGAAATCGTTGACGTGAGATACTTACTGAACACTCTACACTCTACAGGACATAAATATTCAGCTTGTCCTTGTCAATCTGTTTATATCTTCCCTTTGAGCTGCAGTGCACAAGATATATACTGCGCAATAGTATATAAAAATCAATCATACATATGTTATTTTTAGCCCTTCTTCCAACCCAGTGATCTGCAACCAACGTCTATTAGCAACTGCAAACTCTGTAAACAGCTAACAAATACACTTGTTTGATATTATCTGGGATTGCAAGACAGATACTTAAAACTCATTATCCTCAAATATATGCAATCGATTTATGAGTTTTGGAATCCAAGCTTCGGACACTTGAACATACCAGGGTGTGATAATTATACTAAATTCACACGTTTTCAAATATATGCAATCGATTTATGAGTTTTGGAATCCAAGCTTCGGGCACTTGAACATACCAGGGTGTGATAATTATACTAACTTCACACGTTTTCAAATATATGCAATCGATTTATGAGTTTTGGAATCCAAGCTTCGGGCACTTGAACATACCAGGGTGTGATTATTATACTAACTTCACACGTTTTCAATACCAACGCCAGCTACTGGTAACCCTTCATATACTTCAAAAAAATACTCAGTTTATGATGGGCTTGGATTTCACCCTCCTGATACTTGAATACACTGACTAGCGTGTGCTTATTGTATTTGCTTATCAGTGTTGCAACGTGATCGCTGTCTGACTTGTAAAGGAAGGGTTACAGGTTCGGTCCGGGCGAGGGAGTGTGAACTGTAAACACGCCTCCTGTGATAAGCTATCAATCATCTGACTGGCCTGTTTATCGCACAAGGTCACGGTCGTAAAGTTTATACTATTGCATATGCGCAGCCTGAGGGGAGTCCGTGTACAAGGCGGAGCTCTGTGCGGGTATCGCGGTCAAAATAATATAAGTTGTGCTAAATAAATCTTTACGGGATCATATAGCGATGGCAAACCACTGCGTCCTCTTGCTCTGCTGCTCTCAACACTTACTACGCAAACCCAACCAAGTCATGTAACCTTGCATAAATAGTAACCTAGCACCCCATTGAACGGTAACTTAGTCCGTCTCCAATGGTAACTTTGTCCCAATTAACCATAGCAAAGCCCCCACAAATGGTAAACTAGTACCCTTAAATGGTAGCCTAGTCTCCATTAAACGGTAACCTGGCCCCTCTCAAATGGTAACTTGCCACCATTAATCATAACAAACCCCCCACAAATAGCAAACATAACCTAGCACACTCAAACGGTAACCTAACCTCCATTAAACAGGAACTTAGTCTGACCAAAATAGTAGCCTAGCCCTCTTTAACCTTAAATACCCACCCCCACTCCCAAATGATAACCTTCTTTTAATGATAACCTAACCTCCTTAAACGGTATCCTAGTCCCTCTCAAATGGTAACCTTGCCCCCCATTCACCATACCACCCCCCCACAAATAGTAACCGTAACCCCCATAAATCGTAACCTCGAACTCACATGGTAACCCAGTCCATCATTAGGTACTAACCCCCTTAAAATGATAATCTAACTACCCTTAAATGGCACCACCCTGACCTTCCACAAATAGTAACGTAAACCTCCCTTAATAAATGGTAGCCTAACACTCTCGAATCGTATCCTAGCTTCTCCCAACACCCAGGGATAGTACGCATAATATTTAAATGTTTACTGCAAAATATCTGTTACCCAAAATACAAACATGGCGTAACTATGCCAAATATGCGAGTACTGGCCACTGATTTCACTGACTAATCCCAAACGCCTTTATCTATGCGCTAACTCCCACGGTAGCTGATATCCTCCCCGGCTGCTGGGACAACAAACTTCGCCAAGCCCGTTAACACACACTATGCCATGCTTCACGCGGACTATACACGCCGGGTTGCCGAGCCAATGAATGCGGCGAGCGACCGAGGCATATTTACGAGTTTGTATTGGAGAGTTTATGTACCGCTCGATAAAGAGAAGCTCAAGTGGTGCGATATTGCAAGAACGGGTTGTGCGTGGGGGAGAGATTCAACACTGGAGAGAGATGTGTTTATATATATATTTGCTTTCATGTGTTGCCCTCGATGAAAAGTGGTTGTGTACTTTACTGTGATTATAAATGTTCATCAATCCATCAATCAGCAATTAATTAAAAGTCACAGTGATGGAAATGCTGTTTATTTGGAGGGGAAGGGGTTGTGATGGGTAGGCTTTAAGTGTGTGTGTGTGTGTGTGTGTGTGTGTGTGTGTGTGTGTGTGTGTGTGTGTGTGTGTGTGTGTGTGTGTGTGTGTGTGTGTGTCGGTGGAGGGGAGGGAAGTGTCTGTTTCACGGTAACACTAGAACGTATTCCTATTTTCCGCTTAAAATTCTAATGTGTTTGTTGAACTCATGGACCATAAATGCCAATACTTTTTGCTACGTTGCATACCTAAACTATAAATTATGCTTAATAGTAACCTATCCAATCTGCGTGGTATATACGCATATACAAATATCAGGTCAGCCAGTCAGTCAGCCAGTCTTCTTGTCTATCTATCTATCTATCGCTGTCAGTCTACCTATGTATCTATTAGGTGGCACATGCGTAAGATGGTGAAGCGTGGAAGGAAGGAGAGTCTATAAGGGCCATATTCATAAACATTTCGGGGCCCTGGCACACACATTTGACAAGGGTTTCATATAGATGAGCATTTTCTTCGTTACTTTTAGGCTTCTGGTGGTAGGTTAACAAAGATTATGTACAGAGAAGTGAAAACACACTCATGAGAACCCGATTAATCTCCTTTTCGGCCTTAGGAAAGAGTTGACGTGAGGCGGAAGCGTCTGAGAATCAAACCCACTCGCCACGGCAACAAGCTGGCGAGTGTGATAACCACCGCTCAGAGAACCACCAGCGAGCACACGGGGGAGCAACTAACACCAGGAGGCTCTTTTTTTTTTACAGCAGAGGAGACAGCACAAAGGCACACAAAAAAAGGAAACAATAAAAAAAGCCCGCTACTCGCTGCTCCTGTAAAGAATCCGAAGAGGTGGCCGAAAGAGCAGTCAATTACATCATTTCTTCAGACTATTGTTACTGCGACCCAGTTTTCTCTCAAATGTCGACCAGTTTGCAAGCGAGTTACATTACAAGGACATGAAGAAAATAATTTGTTTACAGGTTAATTTATGTTTGGATATTCCGTGAAAGAACCCGGGCGTGCGAGTTGTGTTTTGCAACCCCTGCACGCTCTTCAGAATTTTTAAGCGTGTTCGCGCTAATGTAAAAATACGCGCAAAATAAGATTTGTGTTATTTATATACGTCATGAAAAAAAGGCTCTTACTTTGCATTCGCGTAAATGAGAGGTGTTTGTACAATGAAGACATCTTGGGTCATATTCTTAATTAAAGGTGACGAGATCTCATTATGACTATTACCCAAGGCCACAGAGTTGTAACGGGTGTTGTCCTCTTCAAGGTGCAGAAGACGTGTAAAACTGTCGCTGGCATCATAAAACGGTTAGTGGAAATCATAACTTTTTCGAGGCCTTTCAAACAAGCGAGCGACTGAGGTGCTGGTGTGTTTGAGACAACGGGTCGTGGTGTACAGTGTGGCAGCGGACCCCAGCAGGACGTGAGGGCGGACTGGCGTGATAGCCGCCCGGAGTCCCCGGACACCCAGCACCCTGCTCTCGTCCTGTCGGATGAAGCGGGTGCCCACTTGCTACTTACAACTACTACTACTACTACGTCCACAGAACGCGACGCACACACACACACACACACACACACACACACACACACACACACACATACAAACTCTCTCTCTCTCTCTCTCTCTCTCTCTCTCTCTCTCTCTCTCTCTCTCTCTCTCTCTCTCACAATAAATACTCCAGCAAAGAAAGCATTCAACAAATCTATAAACGTGAGTGAAATTGATTTAAATTGACTGCTATTATGGTGGTGTCGGGGAGGCTCCACCTCGCTGAAGCTCCTGCCACCACGAGGACCCGAGGAGGAGGTGGTGATGGTGGTGGTGGTGGTGCAGGTGGCATTCATTCTGCTCGGTGACATTCACAATGGACGGTGTCACTACCAGGAGCAGCAACGTATAGCGGGTTTTGTCAGCTCTGCGGCAACCTTTACAAGCATTGGCTCCCACCATGCCTCCTTAGGGCCATATTTTTAAACATTTCTGCGCCCAAGGACACGTAATTTACTAGTCTTTCGTGGGAGTTTAGGGCATTTCCAGGGGTACTTTTATGACCCTGGTGGTAGTCTGAGCCTTCTTCTGTACCGTGAACCTAAAAGAACTCGATTAACCTTCTTTTTGGCCCTTGGGATTAGTTGGAGTGAGGGGTGGGAGCATCTGACAATACCAACCTTAGCCCCCACCTCCACCTCACCCCACACCCACACACACGTCCACCCACATCCACCCACTCAACTACCTACCACCCACATCCAAACCCACACACACATATGAAGCCCTAACTGTGATGCTGTCCGCTACTATATATATCCAGCCTTGCCGTTGCACCTTTTATTTACCTATTTGCTTACTATGTTACTCTAAGCCACCACACAGTCACGCTACGTTACGGTTCCCTTGAGTCCAGGCCACGAGCTTGACAGGAAGAGCAAGATATGTTGAAATTGATCGCAACGTGCTGCTACCACAAAGAAAACTGAGCCAGATGTGGGAGAATTACTGTTCGCGCAAGTACATAACTCATCCGGCTGCAATTGCCCTTCTACCAGTACGTATATTCATTAGCCTGGTCGTTACACGCTGGAAATACACGCTACATAATTCACACGAGCACAGGTGAACTAAATCGACTTGCTGAACACGGTGAACGAGATATACGGCGCAAACTTTGAAGGGTGTGTTATTACGAGGAGAATTAGGGAGCGGAGAGAACATCATTTTACTTAGTGTATGCCTCGAACGCTGGCTGGTAAGGGTAAGGACTCGGTATTTCGACGAAGCTGGTTGACAATTAAGGAAGTGGATGAATGGAACTAACTAAGCTGTCATGTAGTTGATATAAATATGTGTTTCAAGCCCACATTCCCAAACATTTCGGGGCTCAAACACCCACACCTGATAAGCAAAGATAAGAGTAAGACGAAGCTGGTTCACAATTAAGGAAGTGGATGAATGGAGCTAACTAAACCGTCGTGTTGTCGGTGTAGGTATATGAGTTTAGGGCCAATATTCCCAAATGTTTCGGAGCTTACACACCCACACCTGATAAGCAAAGATAAGGAGTATTTCGACGAAGCTGGTTTACTTACAAGGAAGTGGGTGAATGAAACTAACTAGACCGTCGTGTTGTCGGTGTAGGTATACGAGTTTAAGGACAATATTCCCAAACATTTCGGGGCTCAAACACCCACACCTGATAAGCAAAGATAAGAGTAAGACGAAGTTGGTTCACAATTAAGGAAGTGGATGAATGGAGCTAACTAAACCGTCGTGTTGTCGGCGTAGGTATACGAGTTTAAGGCCAATATTCCCAAATGTTTCGGAGCTTACACACCCACACCTGATAAGCAAAGATAAGGAGTATTTCGACGAAGCTGGTTTACTTACAAGGAAGTGTATAATTGGTACTAACTAAGCTGTCATGTAGTAGGTGCAAATACGAGTTTATTGACGACCACATTCCCAAACCTTAGGGGGTCACATATTCACACATTTGATAAGGCTTTCGTAGAGATTGTGGGTATTTCCATAGGTAGTTTTATGACCCTGATAGTGCAGACTGTAGAGAGTATGAAAAGGAGTATAACATATGTATCCTTGTAATATAATAAAAAGAGAAGGAAGAAATGCATAAATAGAAAGGGGAGAAAAGAGGTAGAAAAAGGAGGAAAAGAATAACTA
>NC_066540.1:10871799-10889299 GCF_024679095.1 Eriocheir sinensis | reverse complement strand
GAAAAAGAAGAGGGGTTAGAAGAAGAGGGGTTAGAGGAAGGTAAAGAATGGAAGGGAGATGAAAGAAGAAGAGGGGTTAGAAGAAGAGGGGTTAGAGGAAGGTAAAGAATGGAAGGGAGATGAAAGAAGAAGAGGGGTTAGAAGAAGAGGGGTTAGAGGAAGGTAAAGAATGGAAGGGAGATGAAAGAAGAAGAGGGGTTAGAAGAAGAGGGGTTAGAGGAAGGTAAAGAATGGAAGGGAGATGAAAGAAGAAGAGGGGTTAGAAGAAGAGGGGTTAGAGGAAGGTAAAGAATGGAAGGGAAATGAAAAAGAAGAGGGGTTAGTAGAAGGTAAAAAATGGGAGGTGATAAAGGAGACACAAATGGACAAAGAACGGCGTCACAATTGCACACACAAAAAAAACAGTGGAGATCAATGAAAAGGAAGGAAATGTACAGTGGAAGTGCCTGTTTCGAGTGTGTGGTGGTGGTGGTGGTGGTAATCGCAGTCTGAGTAGCAGGCTTTTTTTTTTTTACATTTGTTACCTTGTTTTATGCCCTTGAACTGACTCCTCTGCCGTAAAAAAAAAAAATAATAAATAAATAAAAGTCTGGAGGAGCTGATATACTAGACAAAGTACGGCGTCACAGTCACACCAAAAGAAGTACTTGGGAGACATGAACGAAACGGACAAAAAACGTACGTAGGGTGGAGGTGCCTATACTAGATGGTTCGAGTGGGCGTGGTGGTGGTTATCGCACGGTGGAGGAACCGATATGTATGATGGACAGAGCACGGCGTCACAATCACACCAGAAGAAGTACTTGGGAGATATGAAAGAAACGGACGAAAACGGACGTACAGCGGAGGAGTCTATATACAACGGACAAAAGGGGGCGATGCACTTCCCTCTTAAAAAATGTAGAACTGACGAAAGAGTGGAGATGAATGGAATGGGCGAAAGGGAACGTACAATACAGGTGCCTATAGAACTGACGAAAGGGGGCGCTGCACTCCTCCCCCCACTCCCCCTAAAAAAATAAACAGCTGACAAGAGAATGGACAAAAGGACGGGGACACTGGCACATAAACATAGTGTGAAGGTGCCGACCCTACAGAAAGGACGAGAGCGGCGTCACACTAACACACAAATGAAAAAAAAAAAAGACATAGCCGTGAATACTGAACAAAAGGCAACATCACACAGCCCCCAACTAAAAAAAAAGATTAACGGTGGTGTCTGTCAATAGCATGAACAAAAAAAAATAAGAGAAACAGACACCCTCAGCCCAGAAAAAAAGACTTACAGAGCAGACAAAAAGCGGCGTCACACTAGCCAAGAGAAAAAATATGAATAAATCTTCCCAACATGCTGAGCCACTACGCCAAGGCTTTTCTTTGGAACTTTTGTTGGGCAGTAGACGAGCGGGGGACGTTGACGCCGGCTCATTACTCTTTGTGTGGGGCCGCGACTGCCGCCCGAGAGCCACAATGAAGCAGACGGCGCTGGCTGGCAAGAAGGACAGGCCCGGACGACGTAGAACAAATTGCGACATGAATGTGAATACCAACGTGCACGAAGCCTCAATTACCTCTGTTTCTGCATAAAGTTGGTATGTGTACTAACAGACCAAGATTAAGAGCTATCTTCAAAAAAATAATTGCCTGCAACATGCTACTCAGGGAAAAACGTTGAAAAGAAAGTATCAAACGTCCAGAGACAGAGTAAGACCTTGCGAAAAAAGATCCCTGTAACATGCTATTCCAAAAAAAAAAAGTACTAAATTAACTATCAAATTTAAGTCCAAAACTCTTCTATTGAATGAGTTTGACACAGGAGAGAGAAAACAGAGTTGCATAAGGAAGGCTGTCCCTGAGTTTACAAATGAGAGAGGAGAAGTAGTTGAGATACTGGTTACCTCTTGCACTGATAAGTTGGACGGCATAAGGATGAGGCCGCGGTCCATGCTTTTGTTGGCATGGGGCATAGAACAGTGGATCTCACCTGCCGAGAAAAAAGATGCAATCATTAGTGGCAAGGCTATGGAAACACTCAATAGATTTCGTACTTGTAGAGAAACATTATGGGAAATTTAGCACCAAAACCATCACTCTTGACATTCATATTACTAATCTGCAAGGAATGATACAACGAATATTAAAATTACACGTCTTTCGCAAATCAGCTTAAGAGAATGTGGAATAAATGGTCTTGTCATGTGGTCTTGTGTTGTATATTACGTAGTTTTGGTTAGTTTGGGTTCAAGAGATTGTGATAAAGAAAAATTTGGAGAATGTGAATAAAGAGCGTTGTGTTATATCCTTCTTAGTTTTGTCACTGATGTACGTTTCTTCCAACATCCTAAAGAGAATCTATGAGAATGTGGAAAAGAAAACCTATGAGAATGTGAAAAAGAAAACTTATGAGAATGTGGAAAAGAAAACCTATGAGAATGTGGAAAAGAAAACCTATGAGAATGTGGAAAACAAAACCTATGAGAATGTGGAAAAGAAAACCTATGAGAATGTGGAAAACAAAACCTATGAGAATGTGGAAAACAAAACCTATGAGAATGTGGAAAAAAAGCCCATGTGTTATAATGTTTCTAAATTTTCTCAATGGCGCGCGTTTCTTAATTTCTAACCTCCCTTCCTTCACGGCCGATGTCTACATACCCTGTGACGTGGGTGAGGATTTCCGCGTCATGAATAAACTTTAATACCCATGAAAATTAATCAGTATTACATTTATCACACTAAGTCCAACCGTCGCCGTGAGCCCGTGACTGATGTTAAGCCTGCTGACGAAGATGAAAAGATATGATGATGATGATGATGATGATACTTGCTGCTTTGGCTAATACTGTGGCTGAATTTAATGTTAGTGTAATGTGTGTGTGTGTGTGTGTGTGTGTGTGTGTGTGTGTGTGTGTGTGTGTGTGTGTGTGTGCAAGCCTCTGACCTGTACGATTTGAGATAAGGCACTTACTGTTCGCTCTTTGTAACCTGTTTGTTCGTTGTGACCTAAGAATATTTTCACATTTCCAAGCGATTCAAATTGTGATGAGTCGAAGGGAAAATATATAGGGAATAAATGGAGTGGGTCGGGGGGTGGATGTTTTCGATGGCGCCACTATAAACACTTGCCTGCGCCATGACGAGCTGGGGCCGACTACCATCTAGCACCTCAAGAAAAGCCTACCGGTGCTATAAGCGTACACGTAAAAAAAAAAAATAATAATAAATAAATAAAAATAAGTACGGGAAGCAAATTTTAAGAGTGGTTAATCACGAGATAACTGTACAGCTAATACGATATTCTTGTAACTTTGCATATACCAACTTTTAACTATCCCTCGTAAGGGATGTGAAACTATTCCTGTATGAGAGGATTTGAAACGACTGCAGGTTCCGTGAATATGAAGGAGACGGCCTCTGCAAATGACAATGGGTGGGTGGTGTGCGTGGGTCCTACTGTGTTAATTAGTGAGCCCAGCGAGGGAGGAGAAGGCAGGGGGGAATGAGGGAAGGGAGGGGAAAGGTGGGGAGGACACGATGGGAAGGAAAGTTAAGTAGAATAGAATTGAGGAGAGAGAGAGAGAGAGAGAGAGAGAGAGAGAGAGAGAGAGAGAGAGAGAGAGAGAGAGAGAGAGAGAGAGAGAGAGAGAGAGAGAGAATTATTGTAATGGATCGTGCACACAAAGCAAAGCATGGAGCCTAAAAAAAACACTGCATATTTATGTACTGCATTCTCTAAGAGGAGGGTACACGTACCGACGCATTATTAATACATTTATCATTATTATTATTATTATTATTATTATTATTATTATTATTATTATTATTATTATTGACAGTGCTATCATCACCATCAGCATGAAGGTTAATAATAATAATGGGACAGTATCGCATCATTGGAAGTAAGTAAGTAGTAGTAGTAGTAGTAGTAGTAGTAGTAGTAGTAGTAGTAGTAGTGGTGGTGGTGGTGGCAGTAGAAACAATAAATGTAGTTGTTGTTGTTGTTGTTGTTGTTGGAGGTTGTGTTGGTGGTGGTGGTGGCAGCAGTAGAAACAGTAGATGTAGTTGTTGTTGTTGTTGTTGTTGTTGTTGTTGATGTTGTTGGAGGTTGTGCTGTTGTTGGTGGTGGTGGCAGTAGCAAAAACAGTATCAGTATATAGTTGTTGTTGTTGTTGTTGTTGTTGAAGGTTGTGGTGGCGGTGGTGGTGGGGAGGCAGGCGGCGGCGTGGGAGGCGTATCAGCAGCAGCAATAATGGTTTTCTATACCGCCTGATTACCCTGATATACGCATGCGTCACCGGCTCCTGCCACGCACCGGTTATGGCGAGCAGTGTGTTCTCCTTCAGGCGTTTCTCAGTACGACGCAACTTCAGAGCTTCATAATCTAATATGAAGCCTCGTGAGAGGACAACTAAGTGTGTGCCTCGCGAAAACTGGTATTATCGAGTTCACCACTTGTTAGGTGGCGGCACAATGAACAGCCACTCGGCGGTTCTTAAAAATATTGAAACGACGCATGCCACCCTCCCGACCTTCCCCCTCTCTCTCCTTCCATGCGAGTACACGACCGCACTGTACGACCCCTAGGCTAATAACTAACTAAGCGAGCGACAAGATACGCGATACACAGGGGAGCCTCAAAAACAAGGAGCTCAACAAAGACGGTACACTGGGAGACAAAGCCCATAGACGTCCACAGCCAGGTCTTGCACCAGCTCGGGTTTCGGGGGAGGGGGAGAGGGGGTGGGAGCGCGACGTCACCACACAATGTTTTTCAGTGGAAGTATTATGGCAGGACAATGTGTGGCGACCTATAAATAATGATTATGCGCCACCTGCTCCAGCGCCTGACAAAAACAACGGTCTCAATATGGCAGCAGCCCCGTCACGCCGCTCCTCCAGGCAAAATAATAACACCAGCCTTGAAATATTTCCCCCCAGAAGGATAAGAAGGTAATAACATCTTTCGTTTATCACCAAACACGTTATGGTTAGTTATTATTATTATTATTATTATTATTATTATTATTACTACTATCATTATTATTATTATTACTGAGATCCATTAAAGGGCATCAAGGGAAAAGATAAATAAATAGACCTTTGATGAGCAGACACGGAAATGAAAAACAGTGACAGTAAAGTAAGACGAGGGAAAAATAAAGGAAAAAAAATAGAGGACAAACAAAGTGCCTGATGAGTTGACAGGTGGATGTTGACTTCTGCTTTAAACTGATCACCGTCAATAATATACAATCTCATCAAAGTACATTCCACATTTTCATCAATTTGGGGCTTATTTTATTATTGTTTCCTTTTTTTGTGCCCTTGTGCGGTCTCCTTTGCTGTAAAAAAAAAATGAACGTGAAAATTGGTTAGTTGCGTAAAATCCACTTCATGCTGTCACGATAAGCAGGTTGGAGGTAAATGCATGAATGAATGGCAGTAAAGAAGTAGCAAAAAAAAGACGCTGGGATGGATTCTGGCACTATTTTCTGAAGCATCACATGGTGGGAACCGAACCAAATGCTGATCCCACGACTACAGGCTACAGGAATAGACTTGGACACGATGATTTCACCCATGCAAAAACCAGAAGTAAAGGTCAACAAATAACACAAATAAATATACACACACACAAAGCATCAGCACGTATATAAAATTAAAACTAGCGTGTGGCAGTAACAGAGAATGATAATAATAAGCATTGAAGTGGATATAATTAGCGGCCCTCCAATTATGTTATTACGAAAGGTATGTATATGTTCGTACCTCCCACTTGACGATTAGAACATTTATGGAAGTATGAGTTAGCGATAAAAATAGATCAAAATACGTAGTAGTAGTAGTAGTAGTAGTAGTAGTAGTAGTAGTAGTAGTAGTAGTAGTAGTAGTAGTAGTAGTAGTAGTAGTAGTAGTAGTAGTAGTAGTAGAGGTAGTAGTAGAAGTAGTAAAGACAATGGGGAGGTCCAATTATGATTCACAACAGTTTTAAAAGTTATTGATAAATAATCTTACAAATGTAGTAGTTGGCAACAAAAGTAGTAGTAGTTGTAGTAGTAGTAGTAGTAGTAGTAGTCTACCTCCATTCTTCTTTTGATCGATCCTGCCCTTGAATGGCACAGCACAATGACTCAGATACTCGTTTTCTATTCATTCATCACCTTGTATGGTCATGGATGTATTACTATTACTACCATCATCATCAACAATATCACCGGCCGTGGAAGCTTTTCTCCAACCATTTTCGTGACGCCCCTCCGTGTGTTTCAGTAGGTTCTTCGTGCGGTAAGAGGACACAGATCATGGAAAAAGTTGGAAAGTTTCGTTTAGTCGGCGCAACATCTGTGGTCATATGCCGGAGAGAGACAGAAGGGAAAGGAGTTATAGGAGAAGGAAACAGAGCCCAGGAGACGGGACACAACCCCGGATTAATACCTGGTACCCATTCACTGCTGGGTGGACAGAGGCGTAGGGTATCGGAAAAGCCGCCCAAATTTTTCCACTCCGCCCGGGAATCGAACCCGGGCTCTCTCGGACACAGATCATGGGCTAGATATATAAACACGACAGAAAAAGAAGAGTTGGGTATGAATGCGAGGCTCTGTATGCGAGACGAGTATCAGCTCAGTATTGGTAACATTTTTTTTCCCATGCGTGTTGCTAGAAAAAGGTTCATGCATACCAAAGCCTTTCAGGTGACTGGCACTCGGTTGTATAAGCCTGCTCCTTTTTCCCCCATACACGTCCTGCCTATCTCATCGCATCTCATCCCACACCCAAACCCACTTCCTAATACGGTCACATCCTCACCCTAACCTATCCCATTCTTCCATCCCATCAACATTCACAAGCCATACTTTTATCTCTTCCTGTCCACTTACCTCGCCCTCTCCATTCTATCCCGCCGATCCATCCTTCTACTCCCCACTTACCTACAACCAATACCATTCTTGTCTTCCATTTCTCTTGACCCCACCACCTGCAGCATGTCCTTCTTATAATACTTTTTCAATACAGCATACGCTCAAACCTGATCCAATCTTATACCACAGTTTTATGCCATGCACACAACCCCGAACCCTTCTTGCTATGCGTTTCCAATACTGCACCTGACCTCATTCTAGCCCTTACCTTCCCATCCCTCTCACCGAAAAACTCATCCTATCCTCCCAACACACACAAAAACCTAGTCCTTATCAGCAATCCTTTTTCTTCAGTGCCTTCACCCATCCTCCCTTGCTTCAACTACACCCAGCATCCCCCACACACCCGTCCTACACCATCCCATCCCATCCCGCTGGCCTACCCACCACGCCCAACCACGTCCGAGAAGGTACTCACTCGTATAAGCAGAGAAAGGCAATCATGTTTAGACTCTTGTGACGCAAGTGTCGAGCAAGGACGCCCTCACCCTTACTCTGCAGCCAGCCAGCAAAAACCTGAGCGCCCTGGGCATGTGTGGCAAGGATTCGGTCTTTTTTTTTACGGGTTGTTATTTCTAAACTTCTCCTCCTCCTTCTTCCTGCTCCCTCCTTCCCTCGCTAGTTCCCTTCTTGACCGCCTTGTTGTTATTGTTGTTGTTGTTGCTATTTTGGGGACTTCGTCTGATTGTTGGGTGGGATTGAAGTTGTTTGCAAGTTAACCCGCGCGTGTGCACTTTACACACACACACACACACACACACACACACACACACACACAAACACACACACACACACACACACACACACACACACAAGGTGACTCCCAACCAATAAGGAAACCAACCCAGCCTCCGAGAAGATCGGTAGAGTAATTGAGTCGGATCAGGACGCTAGTATTCTCCAAGGTGAACTCAACAGATTATATGACTGGGCGGATAAATGGCAGATGGAGTTCAATGAACAACCCTCACATAACTATTGCTTAAATGACACTCTCATAAGTAGGTCTGGGTGCGAGAGGATTTAGGTGAGCTCTGATCTCCGTCCAAGGGCACAATGCATTCAAGCTAGAAATCGAGCTAATAGGGTACTGGGATTTATTTCAAGGAGCGTAAGCGAAGTCTTCCTCAAACTATATTTAGCATTAGTTAGACCTCATCTTGACTATGCGGTTCAGTTCTGGTCACCCTACTATAGAATGGATATCAAAATGTTAGAATCGGTGCAGAGGAGGATGACTAAGATGATTCAGGGGCTGAGAAACTTGCCATACGAGGAAAGACTCAAACAGTTAAACTTGCATTCTCTAGAAAGGCGAAGGGTGCGTGGAGACATGATCGAGGTTTATAAATGGATGAAGGGCTTTAATAAGGGAGACATTCATAAGGTTTTGTTGGTAAGAGAACCGGGTAGGACACGAAGTAACGGGTTTAAACTGGATAAATTCAGATTCAACAGGGACATAGGCAAAAATTGGTTTACTAACAGGGTGGTGGATGAGTGGAATAGTCATGTGGTGAGTGCCAATACAATTGTCACATTCAAAAATAGACTAGATAAATTCATGGACAGCGATATTAGGTGGGGTTAGATACACGGGAGCTTAGGGTCAAAGGAGCTGCCTCGTACAGGCCTACCGGCCTCTTGCAGACTCCTGCGTTCTTATGTTCTTATGTTCTTATGAATTAGGGACAACGTGAGCCGCTACCACTAACCTTAATACTGGTACTCGTGGACACACACACACACACACACACACACACACACAATCAAAACAGACACTATAAACAGACACACACGACAACAAACACAGACAAAGCAACAGACAAGGAACACAAGACAGACAGACAAACAGCTGCAGCACTGACATTCATCCCGCAGTCACGTGTTCGTCTTGTGGTAAGCTGACGACCTCAACTCCCTGGACAGTCATGCTCCTAACTAACCTTACCTTACGTCACCTCCAAACCCCAAACTACGTCCCTACCTAAACTAACCTAACCACAGTTCTCACCTCACCTAACTCTTTAAATTACGTCACCTACTAACCCCAAACTACGTCACTACCTAAACTAACCTAACCACACATATTCTCACCTCACTTAACTCCTTAAATTATGTCACCTCCTGACCCCAAACTACGTCCCTACCTAAACTAACCTAACCACACATATTCTCACCTCACTTAACTCCTTAAATTATGTCACCTCCTGACCCCAAACTACGTCCCTACCTAAACTAACCTAACCACACATGTTCTCACCTCACCTAACTCCTTAAATTACGTCACCTCCTAACCCCAAACTACGTCCCTACCTAAACTAACCTAACCACATATGTTCTCACCTCACCTAACTCCTTAAATTACGTCACCTCCAAACCCCAAACTACGTCCCTACCTAAACGAACCTAACCACACCTGACCTCACCACCTAATCAACCTAACATTACCTTACCTTACCTAATCGAAACCTAACAACACATACATTCATAACTAAACAAATCTAACCACACCTATCCTCACCTCATATAGCCAACCTTACCTTATCTTACCTTACCTTACCTTGCCTTGCCTTGCCTTAACTGACCTAATCTAACTTAACCTAATCTGAAGAAACTTAAAGCCTACACCCCTACCTAACCTAACCTAACCCAGCCTAACCAGCCTAATTCAACCTCACTTCCTTTCCTGTCTAAAACAAAACGTTGCTGCTCCTTCTGACATGAAACGACTGGGCTGCTTGGGAACACACACACACACACACACACACACACACACACACACACACACACACACACACACACACACACACTTCCTACCCCCCCCCCCCCCCTCTTCCCGTGTAAATATCCATAATTCCTCCAACAAGGTAAATACACAAGTATGAAATAAAAGAACAATATTAAGGATAGAAGTCTGTAAAGGAGTGAAATACACGCATACGAGAAGTTTGCTTAGGCTCATCTTTTTTGTCTCCCGTCCCCCCCCATACACACACTCAGTTGAATATACATACATACATACATACATACATACACAAATAGGTAGATAGAACGATAGACAGATATGCTTATTAATCCCACATTAGAATATTCAACTATACAACTGAAAGGGAGAAATTCATAGTTTGAGTGTACGATGTAGCAAAGGTATTAGCAAATGTGGCCCATGGAGTTAACAAATAAAACAAACTAGTTGCCCCAAAAGATTACCTTTCCAAAATAAGGCTTCAAATATATTTTAAGAGAGAATGGGAGGTGGAAGTTTTGACACTTTAATACTTTTCCGAGGAGTTTACCTTCAACAAAAATCAAGAAAAGTGAGCTACAAGAAGATTTTAAAAAGAACAAGAAGAGGGATTTAAAAAGAACAAGAAGAGGGATTTAAAAAGAACAAGAAGAGGGATTTAAAAAGAACAAGAAGAGGGATTTAAAAAGAACAAGAAGAGGGATTTAAAAAGAACAAGAAGAGGGATTTAAATAGCTCCAATAAGACGGAAGACCACCACCCACACCACCTCACACACACACACACACACACACACACCACCCACTACTTCACACATACACTAACCAACAGGCAACAGCAACCACCACTTCAATAATCACCCACACCACTACTACCATCACCAACACTAACCGCCAGTAACCACACATATGAAGTATCACCACCACCCCCTTCCCCCCCCCCTCCCACAAATACAAAACAGCTGCGAGAGAGAGGAGGGAACAAACAGCAGGTTATACAGTCTGCCACAACCACCTGATGGCAAGAATGAATAATAATGGTAAACTCAGACCCACACCGCGCCGGCTGTATATTTATAATGCAAACCTACGGGGATATATACAACTCAGGGGGGGGGAGAGAGAGAGAGAGAGAGAGAGAGAGAGAGAGAGAGAGAGAGAGAGAGAGAGAGAGAGAGAGAGAGAGAGAGAGAGAGTGTGTGTGTGTGTGTGTGTGTGTGTGTGTGTGTCGGTGTGGTCTTTCGAGAACTTGCTTCATTCGACCTTCCTGCCATATTGGGTAAGGTCACGGTCATTCTCTCTCTCTCTCTCTCTCTCTCTCTCGCTCTCTCTCTCTCTCTCTCTGTCTGTCTGTCTGTCTGTCTGTCTGGTCACTTTTTTCCTCTCTCTCTCTCTCTCTCTCTCTCTCTCTCTCTCTCTCTCACACACACACACACACACACACTCAAGGATTCGATAAATTTGGAAGAAATGTCAACTTATGTAACGGAAACTGAGGACTCGACGCTGTTAACCCTTTCACTGGATGGTCTTGCAACTTAGGGAGACTTAACTACTGACTTATCCTTCGAGACTTGATTACGGTACCCCTCGATTAATCCCTCGAAACTTTGCCAACTCTTGAAATTAATCATCATCATCTTGTAAAAATTGTAACAGTTTAGCTCAATCCTCGACTTAATGTACTCCTGAAACGTACAACTGACTGGACTATCGACTTGACATTTGATATTTGTGACGTCTTTACCTTCCTCTTATCATGTGTGACTTTCTTGACTTACCAATGAAGCAACTATCGATGTGTGTCTCTTCAAATATTCCACCTAACTCTTGACCATCGACTTAACCATTCAAACAAACTTACCAACAATGAATGGAGTCTGCTTGTTATCATTAATGAGTTTCTTCTATTTTTGGCTACACTTGTGACTTTATAGAACCAACTATCAATTTCGCTGTATAAACCTTCGACCTGACTATATCCCTCACCGAAAATAACAACATTTCGACCGTCGATTTGACTCTTCACAAACTAACTATGACTTGGACTTAATAAAACTTGGTATCATGTGGCTATAGGTAAGCTCTCTTTGGCCGACTTCAAAATCTTGCACCATGACTTGTCCTTCAAACCCTCGACCTCGTTTATAAAATCTTCATCATCGACTGAACTGATCATTCAAACTCGTTACGATTGGACTCACTATCGATCACGAATATTAAGTTCTTTCTTCGCTTTGACGGGACTTGAAGCTTACCACCTCACTTCACACGTGTTATCTGTACATGTAAAAGTCTATCCCGCCGTTCCGTCCCTCTACTCCCCACCTACCTACAACCAATACCATTCTTGTCTTCCATTTCTCTGCTCAGGGGTGTAGGTTTTGTTAGGTTTCTTCATATTAGGTGAGGTAACGTTAGGTTGGTTGATGAGGTGAAGATACGTGTGGTGAGGTTTATTTAGTAAGTGACGTGTACTCAAGGATTTCAATTAGTGTCAGGAAAGCATAACAAAAGAGCAACAATAAGATAATTATACAAGTAACGTTATACAACCCCCGCCCTTTAAAATAGCGCTGGATGCACGCAAATACCAAGAGAACTCACACTTGAGGTATAAATGAGGAACACAAGGGATACAGCGGGAGTGATATTTAAAGATTCAACCCGATAATGAAGCCTGGGAGTTTTTGTTCATTAAATCGATGCAGAATGAAGGCTGAAGTAGGTTATAAATATACTGAACGAAAAGAGCTCGCATATGACATTTTCCCTAAACTGGAGGCGAAAAAGGAATAAAGTGAAGTAAAAGCTAATAATGAAAATAGATATTAAAGAATAGCAATAAAATGAGAAGAGCTCGGAGGCTGCATGCTCCCCCATACTAAAGAGGAAAAAAGGACTGGTGGAGTAAAGTTTTAAATAACAATGAAAAAAAAAAGATAATAATAAAAAGCAATAAAAAGAGAAAAAACTCGCACACCACTTCACGCACCTATCAAAAGAAATACTGAATGTAAAAAATAAAAAATAAAAATGAGGAAAACTTCAGCCAAAAAAAAATATAGCTAAAGTAAAAAATAAAATAACGTAAATTCAATCAACAAAGATTAAAAAAAAAGAAAACGGCTCGCCCACCACTCGCGTAGAAAACACAAAATAGGAAGAAGAAAACAAGAAGAGTGAGGCTGACGGAGGACTAAAGTAAAGTAAAAAGAAGGATAATAATAGAGAATAATGAATGAAGAGAAGACGTCGCCCACCACGCACTGCTGCTCCTCTATAGCGAACAGGATACAAGGAAAAAAGTCCGTTCCCAAAAGAGCCAATGTAATTCTTGACAGCTCGGTGACTCCTCGTCTTAGGGATCGCGTCAGCACCAACGTTGCCAGATTGTCGTACTCAGCCGATTATATTTCCCGACTTCCTACCCCTAAACTGTCTTCTGGGCTCCATTAACGAAACTAATTTGTAGTTTTCGTTAAAAGAGTTAGATTCTGATGTTTCGTGGCAATAGGTAGGCGTCAGAAACAGGTAAATACTATGCTCTGTGTACGACAATCTGGCAACGGTGGTCAGCACGTCCCAACCTATTCCTGTCTTTCCGTACCCTGAGTGACAGACAAAACCTTCCCTAGCTTTATACCCCATTCAACAGGAGCACGAAAAATAAGAATAACAATGAGAAAATAAATAAAAAAACATAAATAGGAAATAAACAAGAATGACATAAAAGGAAAATAAATAGGAATAACATAGGAAAAATAAGTATGATAAAAAAAGAATAGCATAGTAAGTAAATAAATCAAAACTAATAAGATTTACATAAGAAAATAAGTGAGAAACTAAAAAAGAATAACATGGGAAGAAAACAAATGAGGAAATATTCAAGAATACCATAAGAGGAAAAAAATAAATAAGAAAATTAATAAAAATACCGTACCATAATAATAAATTAATAAGAAAATAGATAATAAGAAAATACATAAGAAAACTAATAACATAATAACAGAAAAAAAACAGAAGTATGTATTGGTGGTAGTAAGCATGACTGAGCAGGAAAAACGGTCCTTTAATAACTGAGCCAGTTTTCGAGTAAATCTTCAGGACGGAAAAAGATATATATATCCACCGACATAATTATAACACACACACATACACGCAATGTTATCAAGAAACTCTCGTAGTCGCCCCATTGGCCAGTTTATGCTGTGGTTAAGACAACAACAGAGTAATTGCCTTCATTAAGACAGTAAGTACTAGAGGGAGTGTAGAGTTACAGCCTTCGTCAAAACACGCCCTCAGTCCACTCTGGTTTTAATGAAAAGGATGTGATAATGATGCGTGCTTACTTAGGAGGGAGAGGGAGAATAATAATAATAATAATAGTAATAAACGACAATAGTAGTAGTAGTAGTAGTAGTAGTAGTAGTAGTAGTAGTAGTAGTGTTAGTAGTAGTAGTAGTAGTAGTAGTAGTAGTAGTAGTAGTAGTAGTAGTAGTAGTAGTAGTAGTAGTAGTAGTAGTAGTAGTAGTAGTAGTAGTAGTAGTAGTAATAATAATAATAATAATAATAATAATAATAATAATAATAATAATAATAATAATAATAATAATAATAATAATAATAATAATAATAATAATAATAATAATAATAATAATAATAATAATAATAATAATAATAAAAAATAAGAATGAGAATAAGAAGAATAGGAATAAGAAAACGAAGACGATGAAGACGAAGAAGAACAAGAACAAGAACAACAAGAACAACAAGAACAACAATAAGAACATACTTGCATGACTCTCAGGTTATCTAACCCATTACTTTTCACAAGGAGGCGTTATAACTTCCGTCTGATAAAAACAACATACATAATTATGACGAGTCACTTCCTGGATTTTGTCACATTACTTCTTACAAGGACGAATTTACAACACAGTGACAAGGAATAGAGAAATAAAGTAACATTAACAACCCAGAAATTGTAGGAAAAGTCGGGTCAGGCAGTGGACCAGATGGAAAGATGAAATATGAGCCTTTGCCGGAGCAGGATGGCGCACACTGACAACAGACAGAGGTGAAGAACATTGGGAAAGGCCTCTCTTCTGCAGTGGACTAATAATGGATGAAAATGACGATGATGATAATAACAATGCGACTATCAAAATAACTTCTTTAGCTACCTGTCCCATATCTCTCACAAGCAAAAATACCAAACCCCTGACATAATACACAAAAAGTCATGGGTAGGCAGAGGACCAGGTGGAGAGATGAAATTACACTCTACATCAGATAAGTGAATAACGTAGGCAAAATAATTCATCTATACCTGTTCCGTCACTTTCACCAGCAAGAATACCAAACCCCGCGACACTAAACAAAAGCAGCACGGCCCAGGTCAAGGAAAGAATGTGTTTTAACGTATGCATGGAGGTGTGCGTGAGGCAACTGAGGAGTGGGCGACAGGAGGTGCATGCAAGGAGGCCCCCAACAAGAGGTGTGGACATGGCGGAGAGAACTAATGGTAGGAGCACCGCCCGTTGCCTCATTTAATTTCACATTTTTGCCTCATTTTTGGCATGCATTACATCTGCCGCAACATTCTCCACGTTTTACGCGAAGTAGGTGACGCTTTAAGAAGGCCATATTAAAAAATTCCTCTGGGTTCATTTGATATTATATACCATCTTTTTTTTTCTCATTACTTTCGTACATTCCTTCAGAAGCGATATGAATTGTTTGACTTGCTGCCTCTATTATCTTTAAAAAATATATATAATCCTATTTACACGAATTGCGACTTGACTCGTCCTGAAAGCAGTGTGACGGGGAAAAAAAGGAAAGTTTCGTTTAGTCGGCGCAACATCTGTGGTCATGTGCCGGAGAGAGACTGAAGGGGAAGGAATTAAAGGAGAAGGGAACAGGGGACGCGTTATCGTTTTATTACTTTTTTTTCTTTTTTTTTTTTAGTTTGTCCCGATAATAAACAAATGAGCAAATCGTAATGAAAATAAATGAACATCTTGAGGGGCGCCATCAACTTCAATAATACTTTTACACACACCCAACTTCAAGACTATGTAAGAGAGCGTTGAAACACGTAATGAGATTAAATCCTGCAACACGCGATTCGAGCATCAGCAAACACGAACATGAGGAATTCAGCTGAACTCAAAATAAACAAGCTCGTAAAAAATTCGTGTGTGTGTGTGTGTGTGTGTGTGAGAGAGAGAAGAGAAGAGAGAGAGAGAGAGAGAGAGAGAGAGAGAGAGAGAGAGAGAGAGAGAGAGAGAGAGAGAGAGAGAGAGAGAGAGAGAGAGAGAGAGAGAGAGAGAGAGAGAGAGAGAGAGTGTGTGTGTGTGTGTGTGTGTGTGTGTGTGTGTGTGTGTGTGTGTGTGTGTGTGTGTGTGTGTGTGTGTGTGTGTGTGTGTGTGTGTGGAATCCTGAATCATTGTACCCCAGAAAGTTAACCCTGTCACTAAGTCTGCTCAAGTGACTAGAATCAGGCAGGAACCGAATGGCTCGCTCGCTTTTTTATCTCTTTTTCTTTGTTTCTCTTGTAAGGGGAAAGGGGACAGAGTAAGGGCTATAAGA
Organism: Eriocheir sinensis; assembly: GCF_024679095.1. Lineage (NCBI taxonomy): Eukaryota > Metazoa > Arthropoda > Malacostraca > Decapoda > Varunidae > Eriocheir > Eriocheir sinensis. The sequence goes on along the minus strand of NC_066540.1, from coordinate 10,873,031 downwards.
ATGTAAGTACAAAAAAAATACATGCAGCTTCCATAAAAAAAACACTAAAATAACAATAAAGCGTCAAATTTGGAACGTGTAACTGATTGGTCTTAAAATATTACCCTGTTCCCTTTTTGCCCCCTTCCTTACCCTTAAACACACACCTTACAAAAATTTCACCGTTACACTTAAAGACACAACAACATCCACCATCACAATCATCCAGTCAGTCAGTCAGGCAGTCAGTCAACCCAACCCAATATTAGCCTGTTCCCCTTTTGCCCCCTTCCTTACCCTTAAACACACACCTTACAAAAATTTCACCGTTACACTTAAAGACACAACAACATCCACCATCGCGATCATCCAGTCAGTCAGTCAGTCAACCCACCGTACCTCCTGACACATAACTACTCGTACGCTCACACTCGCACGCAATTAAACTTTACAAATTAAGTTTTATTACCCAACGCAGTTTTTTTTTTCCACCCGTCCAACTGAAATTTTCCTTAACAAGCGCCTACCTAATATCCAAATGAATCAGGGAAACAAATGACGGCCATGCAGAATAATGAGTGCACTAATTAATGGCGGGAGTTGGATGTTCTGTGTTGTATATGTTGAGGGTTGTGGGAGAGGTGGGGAGCGTGTTCGTGAGTCCACATTAGTTCTATAAATTAATAAGGCAGGTTGATATTGCAGGACATGGTATTCAGTAGCCCCATTCAGACGAGTCCCATTCAGGCCTAACACCGGAAAAGTAAAGCTTATAAGTAGATAAAGGCTATAGGTACTATCCTAGTCGTACGTGCGAGCTATGGTAAGTCCCATACGTTATAACTCTAGGACTACCTGTACCCACATATATATAGAGGGGCAGGAACATGAGTTTTTCACTGTTAAAAGGCCTTGGCAGGACTAGTATATCCTCAGTGTTTTATACAAGTGTTAACACGAGTGTGACCAGTTTTAGTGAGTCCTAAACTAAGAGCAGACAACTTTAATAAATAGGGATAGAAAGGGAGGAATGAGATAGGGAGAGAACATTGGAGGAGAGATGAAGAGAAAGGGAGGAATGAGATCTATAGAGAACATTGGAGGAAAGAGGAAGGAAAAAGTGAGAGAAAGAGTTGGAGATAAATTTTAAAGACATCAAAATCTAACATAAAGACGCCGACTGATTTTAATACCACGGGTTGACAAGGGGTATAAGACAGGCATAAGGGGGTCGGGGGGGGGGGGGGGACGAG
>NC_066540.1:10854299-10866799 GCF_024679095.1 Eriocheir sinensis | reverse complement strand
CAACCTTACAAACTAGCCTAACTCGCAATACTTACATTCTACACTAATCCGAACACTATATGAGACGAATTTAAGAGAATTCACCAATCATAAACAACCCGAGACCCACGTAAACTGCCTCAAACAAGGTGAACCTAAACAACCAGTAATAGTGAAGAATCCAGAGTCTGAGCAGGCAAACGGACAGGCAGACAGAGATGAAGACAGGAAGGCGGACAGGCAGACAGAGATGAAGACAGGCAAACGGACAGGCAGACAGAGATGAAGACAGGAAGGCGGACAGGTATACAGGCGCCCTTACGATAGGTGTGTAGGTAAGGTAAGGTAAGGTAAGGTAAGGTAAGGTAAGGTAAATTTAAGTAAAGGTAAGGTAAGGTAAGGTAAGGTAAGGTAAGGTAAGGTAAGGTAAGGTAAATTTAAGTAAAGGTAAGGTAAGGTAAGGTAAGGTAAGGTAAGGTTAGCTCGACACACAAAACAGGTACATAAGGCCTATTAGTTTTTTTTTTTTCTTGAGATTAAGAAACGGACAGGTATCAGACAGGCATAAGGGGGAGGGGGAGGGGGGACGAGTGAAGGTGGCCTATGAACTTAATCTCTTAAGGTAGGTAATGGAAAATGCACAACTGTAGGCAAGTAGATACGAGATTCAATAAGCTCATAACCTACATTTTCAAGGAAGATAATTAAACAGGAAGGTAAGACAGAAAAAACATGGTGGTGGCAAGGAGTGTGCTGGTGAGAATGGTATTGTTGTTGTTGTTGTTGTTGTTATTGTTGTTGTTGGTGGTGGTAGTACATAAGAACATAAGGAAATCGTTAATCCACTTCTTAACAACACCTGACGTTAACAATACCACCACAGCACCATACCCTTCAACACCACACCACGCCCACAATCCCTCCTCTTACCTCCCGCACCCCTACCACCACCATGCCCACGACCCCACCTCCCACCACCACCACCACCGCCTCACAGCAACCATCACTACCACCACCTCTTGTTTGTTTATCACAGCTACTTCCTCCTGCCAGCCAAACACCTGCTATAAACCGACCCCCGTGCACTCACTCTTCCCACCTAAACCAACCACCACCACCACCACCACCGCCTGCCCGCCTAACAACAAGAAATTCTAAGAGTTCTAGGAAAGGGTTATTCTACGTCCCCCTTCACACACACACACACACACACACAACGTCCACCCCCCTCCGTGTATTAAATATAAAGGCACTTCCCCCCCCCCCGCGCACACACACAAATTATACACACACACATGCACACAAAGATCCCCCCCTGCAGCGAATATACAAAAAGGGACCCCCTACACACACACACACACACACACACACACACACACACACACACACACACACACACACACACACACACACGGGGTTTGCTGAATATGGAAGAAAAACGTCGACATATTTTACACGCACCAAACACTCGCCGTGTCAAGCGTGATGGAAAGTTTACGCTTCAACTCTGATTTATTACTTTTTCCTCGTTTATTTGGGGTGTAAAAGTTAGCACCATTTTTTTCGGTAACTAATTGCTAAAGATTCGTTGATTGCTCCGTCAGCGGCTATACAAAGCGTGGGGTTACCAATTTCCCCCTTTCAGAAAAGCCTGGCACGTTTTCCGATTGACTTGACTTGAACTAATCATATCCCAGCACCAGGCATCAATGGCCTTACACAGGGTTATTGTGAAAAGTCAGAGAAGGGGAGCGGATGTTGTGCCAGTACCAGGAAGTGATATGGAGGGGATCGATAAGGAAGGATAAGAAAGGAAAAGGAAGCCATGCCAGATTGTTCGAGTCGATGAATGGTGAATTGCCTTAAGCTTATCATATCCCACAGAAATAACACAGAGCTAATAGGATAAGTCAGAGAAGGGGAAGGGATGTCCTGCCAGTACTAGGAAGTGATACGGAGGGGATCTATCAGGGCGATGAAGTAAAGAAAGGAGAAGAAAGCCATGTCAGACTATTCGAGTGCTTATCATATCCCAAAGAAATTTCACAGAGCTGATAGGATAAGTCAGAGAAGGGGAAGGGATGTCCTGCCAGTACTAGGAAGTGATACTGAGGGGATCGATGAGGCCGCGGAAGTAAAGAAAGGAAAAGGAAACCATGCCAGATTGTTCGAGTTGAAGGTTGGGGAGTTCGAGGAAAGGGGCTAAAGGTAAGTGGAGGTGAAGCAGTACCAAGAACGAGGCAAGAATATTACACACTTCAGGATTTACAAGGCTTTGCTCCCTCCATCTTCCTGTTATTGAGACTTTTTCATTACTGTATATCCTCCAGCACGTGCATAGTCCTTGATATGTTATAGTATTGCTCAAGAACTTAATGTATATATAGTGTGGGACTGATGTGTTTACTGTGGTGTCTATACATGGCGTGATGGTGGAGGTTATGATCTTGGTGGTGGTGGTGGTCGTGATCCTGGTGGTGGTGGTAGTGGTGGTGGTGGTGGTGGATTAAATATACACTTTTATTGACGTAAGTATATACACTGTAATCTATAAGGGACAAGAGGTCATGGTGGATGTGATGGTGGTATCATGCCATCTCACAACTTCAAAGTGTTAAGAGAATGCTGGGAAAGCCATCTCTAATAGAACCTAAATCAAACACTCTTACATCTTAGCCAATTCATCAGTAGTACCCTATAACGATGCCTATTATGCAGTATATATATGCCTTTTCTATACCACTTCACCAAATACGAAAATAAGAACATCTCTGAGAGGCTTACTCTTCATTTAAGTAACGCAGATAGATAGATGGAGATAAATAGATAGTGTGTGTGTGTGTGTGTGTGTGTGTGTGTGTGTGTGTGTGTGTGTGTGTGTGTGTGTGTGTGTGTTTGTGTGTCAAATATAAACATTGCTCTAGAGTCTAGCGCATATCAGTGTTAATAAACGTTGCGCCCAGTAAAGACAGAAAACAACAACAACAAAACGTTCCTGGAGTCCACCGTGAGCCTGCGCCTCGCCTCAATAAAGCCACGGGTCAGGCCGATCATTAAACGGGTATCGGACAAACAAGTCAGTCTGTCAGTCCAGTGGGGCCAAACACACACACACACACACACACACACACACACACACACACACACACACACACACACACACACACACACTCACAAAATTAAAAATAATGAGACTTTTCATGTAACATACGGCTTCCACTGGCAATAAACTTAACGGCACAAAAACATTCTACACGCAGATTATATATTGTAGCTGACGACTCACTAAATGTGTAACCGAGAAATAGGTCAGTCAGTCAGTCAATCAGTATAGTTGACAGGAGAAGAACAAAGCACACAAAAACATTTTCGACATGCGTGACGGTAACTGAGGACCTATTAATTGTGTATTGGAAAAAATAAGTCAGCCAGTCAGTCCGTCAGCCCAGTGGAACCTTATACACAGTACACAAACATCATTAACACGAGTATTAGGGACTAAAAATCCATAAACAGCCATATCACTCCAGACTGCCTTTGGGAGCGGCCTTATCACTTCAGGACCACAAATCAGTCAGCCAGTCAGCCAATCATTCAGTCCAGTGGATACACACACACACACATCTTCCACACGGGTGCATGAGGGTGACTATGACTGAGGACCCATGGCGACTTTATCACAGCAGGACAAAAAGCAAATCAGTACGTTGCTCAGTCCACTGGTGCCGAACAAACCTCGTAAACGCGGGTGACTAACAAAAGATGACCGTGACTAATGCCCCATCAAATCCTTATCACTGCAAGGAAAACAAAGAGGGTCATCGCTGATTAAATTTTATTCTGCTCCCCATCCCCGAGGGGAAGCCGTAAATACACACGGCAACAAAACACCCAGAAACCAATATCACGCGTGACCTTTTCGGCAACATATTGAATAGAGAGCTATTGAAAAATCTGTGTAATCTGAGAGAAACGGATAACTGGTGAATGGTGATACATATATGACTCTTATATACCAGATGAATAACCAAGGTAAACAGAGGCGACCCAGGAATTGTAAGCAAAGTCAGGGTCGATGGAAGACCAGGTGGAGAGATTAAATAATACATTACCGAACCGTACCGAAGCAGGATGTAGGATACTAACAGACACAGATGGGTGGAGGACGTTGGGAGAAGCCTTTATCCCACGGTGGACTAATCAGACTGACATAGGACAAAGAGGTTCAGGACGCTGGGAAAGGACTGACGTGAACTGACAATTGCTGAGATGACATAAGAGCCGAAGAAGTATTGTTTCGTAAAAGAAATTAATGTAACCTGTAACTGTAGGACACGTTACTCAGAGCTACTGATCCGATAGTTCCCAGTGTATATCGTTGTACTAACCCAAACGTACTTGATAAAAGAGAGGGAGTTTCCTACGTTTATAACTATCAAGGGGAGAGATGGAGGGTAAAATTTAGGAGGAAAGTAACCATGGGAAGGTTAGGGCTGAAGGAGAGGTGGAAAAGAATAGGAATAAAACGTAGAACTAACCAATATATTGATGAAAGTGATGAAGGTACCAATATTACTTTCACGGAGATAATACGGAAGATTAGGTTAGGGGATGGAAGAACAAGGTAGGGTTGGGAACGGGAGGGAGAGAGGGGAGAGGAAAGGCTTTTTCTCTCCTTATACAACCCAACAACCCGGCTGGCATAAAAAGAATTCCCCGTCTAACAGTACTATCTTCTTAATGAAAATCTTTAACCTGAGCATCCCATTATTCCTCGCAGAGAACCGAAGATCAATGATGCTCCTGTTAATTAACGTTCACTGGTGTGTGTGTGTGTGTGTGTGTGTGTGTGTGTGTGTGTGTGTGTGTGTGTGTGTGTGTGTGTGTGTGTGAGAGAGAGAGAGAGAGAGAGAGAGAGAGAGAGAGAGAGAGAGAGAGAGAGAGAGAGAGAGAGAGAGAGAGAGAGAGAGAGAGAGAGAGAGAGAGAGAGAGAGAGAATGCACTAGTTTCCCTCTTATCTCGCCTCACCAGTATAAAAAGTGACTTGCAGCGACCTACACCACCCTTTGACCGCAAGTACCGTCAGCATCAAAGCTTCACTCGCTCCACCAGCCAAGCGCTTGGACATAAAAAACTGGAAAAAACATGCCAGATAAAAGATAAAAAAAGAGACCACTGACTAACAGGAATACACCAGGGAAAAGCCATCAACGTACACACAAACAGACATTACATAACCAGACTGAGACGACGCACTGGAAAAGAACAAGTAGCGCTAGGAGTATCAGTCATCTTTCTTTATGGTGGATTATTATTTCTAGTATTTCCGCTGTGCTGTTGATGTGGCTGGCTGGCTGACGTTGGTGTGCCGTACTAATGCGTGTCGTCGAGTCAGGCTTCCCTGCATCAATCATGGAGTCGAGCTATACGCAGGCGCTTGCTCGCTCGCTCGCTCCCTCCTGCCCCAGCCATCCCTTTTGATCAGCTTATTTTCTCCACTCATCTCGGCCCGCCCGCCAACCGCCCACCCGCCGCAGTCCCCGGGAGGCTGCTCTGGGAGATTACCTAGGCGCGGTGTGCTCCATGCAGCCACCACTTTCCACCTAGCGCCCTTGACCTTGTGGGATCTGGGCTACGGGAGGAGTGAGTGAGCGGCCTTGTGACTTCTTAACCGCCGGCACAGAGAGTGAGGAAAGTTGGGGGCGGTGGTGGTGGTGGTGGTGGTAGTACAGTGACAGGCAGACGTGTTTCCCAGACATGCATGGTGGATTATGACTCTCTGTCTGTCTGTCTGTCTGTCTGTCTGTCTGTCTGTCTGTCTGTCTGTCTGTCTGTCTGTCTGTCTGTCTGTCTGTCTGTCTGTCTGTCTGTCTGTCTGTCTGTCTGTCTGTCTGTCTGTCTGTCTGTCTCTCTCTCTCTCTCTCTCTCTCTCTCTCTCTCTCTCTCTCTCTCTCTCTCTCTCTCTCTCTCTCTCTGTGTGTGTGTGGGGGGGGTAGGTGAGTGGGCGGGTGTGGGTGTGGATGTGGGTGTGATGATGGGTGGGCGTGGGCCTGCCTGGTAGTAAAATGCAGTTGAGGAACGGTTATATGTTTATGCCGAACACCTGCGGGAATAAATACCAACACCTGTGAGCACCGCACGTCTTTCTAGGACGGGGACACGTTACGGTAAAGGCTCGCTCACCGCCCCTTCCTTTCCGGCGGTGGCGCGGAGCAGTGCCATCTGGCGGTGACACACTTCCCCTTCTCACTAGGCAATGCACGGGGTGGATGATCATACTTCTTAGTTATTTACTGATAAACTTAACTAATCCAATAGTCACTTAATCAGCGACTCAGATATCCTTACTAATGTTTTACCAGTAAGTTAAGACACACCCTTATTTTCAGAGATAATGCATGGCGTCGATGGTAGAGTTCTTATATATAATACTGAACTCACAGATTCATTACACTCACTTAATTGGCAGCTCAGATATCCAAACCAATGTTATACCCCTGAGTCACGATAATTACCTTCATTACGGGATCACGTCAACCAATTATCCCATTAGTAATAGGATCAGAATACTATTATTTAAACTCCTCGCAGCCACTTTGTTCCGCCACACATCCCCACCTCCTTGTTCCCTTCCCTAACCATCACTCCCCCATTCAGTGTGGCCCAACACCACCACCCACCGCCTCGCCTCCTATACCCAACCCTCAAGTTGACTCACGCACGCCGTCCTCAGCCCTCTTGACATGATTCCCTCAATGCGGACCCAACACGTAAGGGAAGAAGGAACACTATTCTGTAATACACGTTCATGCAAGGCAAACCACAAATCCTGTTATGACATTCCACTCGACGCATTTTCTTCGTGTCAAACTCATATAGAAAAAATAGACTCCCGACAGCAGTACAAAGACGCTAAAAAAAGGTTAAAAAAAATGAGTCGTAGTTGTGGTTCATATACAAAGATGAGCTTCAACGTCAAGTATTATAACCTACACCATAGTTAAGTAGGTCGTCTTCCTGTTCCTGGTGCATTACAACAACGATAATAATAATCAGAATTTTTCTTCTTATACTAGAAGACTCTGGTAGTTCCTCCTTCCTCTGTTTCAAAAGGAGACTAGACTTGACATCTCGAACTAAATTTATCATCTCTTTCTTCTGTAACCTTTGCGAGGAACAGAATGTTTTAGCTACGTGCATTTTCCTTTTCTATCATTTTTTCCTTGTTCTGACCGTGACCTCTATCTGTTACCATAAGAAAGAACAACAGCAACGAGGACGACAGCGACAGACAGCAAGGAAGTGTGGCATGAGAGCACAGTGACGCAGGGAGCAGGCCGTGGCGAAGGCAGGGGTGGCAGGCTGGAGGCGGCACAGCGGCTTTACGACCTATGAACACACGGCAGGAACCTGAGGCGAGGCAGGGGAGGAGTGCGAGAGGCGGGAGGCGTCCGGGGTGGCGGAGAGTGAGAGTGGCTAGACCAGTATGACCAGTTTTTTGTCGTCTTCTCTGTGTCAAACGAGGGTCAGGTATCTATAAGTGTGTGTGTGTGTGTGTGTGTGTGTGTGTGTGTGTGTAGTCACCTCCGTAAGCTCAGTGCCACGGCCCGCTGGTGCATGCTGCGAGGCTCTTGCGGCACCATCCTGCTGTGTAGCGCCCTTGAGAGCTCCTCAGACTGATATTTCAAGTACTCTTGAGGCCGTGCCCCCGGTGTTCGCACAGGCTCAGACCTTTTCCCTCAGTGTGACGATAAAGACTTCACGCTGCTCAAGCCACATTAATCGTCACCACCGTTCACATGCATCAGTAGGTACACGCCTCCCGCCCTGCCCTCTCAGCGTGTTGAATAAGCGTGATGACAATGTTCCCAGGCCCGACCTCCTCCTCATCCCTCACACGTCACAAGAGCATTATCACCTCCTCTCCCGGTCACAACAACATCCTGGTACTGCGTTGACGCCATGCTTATTGAGTCAAACGTCTAGTCACTCTAGCACGCATCCTACCTTAACGCAACCCCTTTTCATCCCTCCCATAGACGCCACAAGTGTACCAGGAACATCCACCGCTTCTCCTAGCAACAGCCTGGCACTACGTCGGCGCCATGCTCACTACTACTACTACTACTACTACTACTACTACAACTATTACCTTATGTCCTAACGAAACTTAACCTAGCCTATTAAGTATCGACGCCCCTCATCCTCCCTTAACAAATAATAGCACTGTAGCATCACGCTCACGAAGACTTCTATCATGGACATAACTTTATCAGACCTAACCTAACCCCCCAAAAAGCGGTGGGTCCTCCCTCCTCCTCCTTCACAAGCAAGTCACAGGAACAGAAGCACCCCCTCCCCGAGGCCTATACTCTAGTTCTGGTAGCATAGGGTTGCCTCCATGCTCACTAGGGTAGGCCCATGTCGCCCCGCTACACCCCTTCCCGGCCTCCACATGGCCTAAAGGCACCTGTTCTGTAGCAACTTAGCCTCGCACGGCGCCAGTCACTCAGGAAACACACCGCACCAGCTGATCAGTGAACAGCTGTTCGTAAACATACTGGCTTTCCTTGATTAGGGGATGACCTTGTTTGAACTCCATGGTAGCCTTTGCATAAGATATGGGGATATATTGTGTGAACTCCTTCGTTGTGTAAAAAAATAGGGAAGACCCATGATGGTTATTCCCGTCCTAAGTGCATTGCCTATGTATTACAAGTATAATATGACATACTGGTCAACTTTCCAAACCTTACATGGATCAGTCATCGGCAGCTCAATGTAGGGTCATATTCCTTCTCATGTCCACTCTTTCACCTACCGAAAATGGTTAGGGATCGAACTCTATAAGTAGCCTATATTGGGTTCTTAATAAAGAAGATTTGTCATTACACACAAACAATAATGATTAGTACAGAAAGGTGTGTGCGCGCGCGTGTGTGTGTGTGTGTGTGTGTGTGTGTGTGTGTGTGTGTGTACAGCCACAGAAATAAACTTTTTATCAGATGGACTCCGGGTGGTCGGGATCCTCCCTTTTATGGCTAAGTTCCTTGAAACTGCCATTTACTATATAGACTTCAATAGTTCCCTAGATTCTGCATGCACGCTTTTAACAGTTGATAACCTAAAAAAAAAAAAAAATTAAGAATATATGACACTCCTTAATCTAAAAATTACAAGCATGATGAGAGAAATTGTGACTTTCACATCAATACTTTGCTTGCACAAAATGATACTCAAATCGAACCAACCCAAAAAGTTCACTATATCTATTATTCATAAGTGTAGATTAATATTTATAAACTATAGAGTATGCCCTCAAGTTTATGGTACCTTTACCTTTAAATAATGTGAAAATGCTAATCACCAAAACACTGTCAATAATAAAATAATAACAAGCACAGAAAACACAGGTCATAGCAGATACCGCAATAAACATTAATAATTGTCATACCTAACAGTACATGGGTGCATTTTTTTATGATGCAAAATATATAGGCCTATAGTAGCCTATTTTTTATTTTGCAAGCCTATTCATTAAAAAGCTTTATCGAAATATCTAAATCATCTATTGAGCAGGATAAAGTCAATAAATTGCATTAGAGAACTTATGTAAGAACAGCCATGATTCACACATTAAGCATGCTACTGATAAGGGTCTATATACTTGTTGCATATAAAATCCTCACTCCTTATCTTTCGTGATCCCGCAATGCTCTTATTCCAAAAAAAAAATCACTCCCATCAGTCTACAATACTTCTCTATTTATACATAATCCACTCTAGTTCTTATAAGGTCCCCCATATTATACTTCCCTGGCTCTCCCTCGGTGACATCTGACCTTAGGCTGCTATCCAAACATGCTACTGGTAAGTCTCTTTATAAAGGTTATTCTGACATTAATGCCTTTATCATACTAAAATGAGCTGTTACGAGCAATATATTCAGAGATCCACTGTGCCATGCAAGTACATAATTTCACATGTGATTAACTTGGTAACCCTTACCTGGAGCAATCATAAAGTGACAAATTTTGAACCTCACAAGGATGAAATATAGGATTTTATGTACCTACAATGTATACCGTACTTATCTTGAAAACTACATGGATCGTATTTGAAGACTGTACCATTACAATGGGCATGAACATGAAATCCATTCATACATGTAAAATAAGCGGAGACCATACAATAATCATCATCAGTCATCATTAGGATAAAAGGCCTTTCCTAATGCTCCTTACCTCTCTGCCTGATGGTATTATTAATCCTACTAATCTCATCCTACTAATCTCATCTTCCCAATTGTTCTCTGTCTGCCCTGACTTCAAAATAGCTATATATATGAGGTGACATGTGCCAGAAAATGTTGACTTTGTATCTAAATTGATCTTAATTGCTTTTGTTTACAAACTCAGACCAAGGTAAATATTGAGCAGGATTGTTTAGCTGGTGGACAGAACAGCATGACGACGAAGAACAGCTGGCTAAGCTGCATGTTGACTATCCAAGCTGGGATTCAAACACTGGTCAACAGATTCGTAGCTAGCCATACTAACTGTTTAGCAATCGGCACTAACATGTGGTGGCCAGAGTGCAATTTTGAGACAGACACCTCTTTAGGCTTGTGATATGCCACAGCACTCAGCATTATGAAGTTAAGGTTACTGAGCAATATTTTGGTAACCTTTGCCCTTTGATGAATGTTGAACTGTCATCCATTGCTGTAACTTGAATGAAGGCCCCCACAAATACTAGTTCCAAGAGCTAACTTATAAATTCAGCTTCCACCTCCCATTCAAGCAGATTTTACTATTAGCTGTTACTGTAAAATCAAGAAATGCAGCAGTGCAATAGCCACTGAAAGACACCAATATTACGACATGCCAGGGCAACATCAAACACTGGAATTGGCAAAGTGTCACATGATATATAAGTGAGGTATAATTTTCAGTAAGAACCAACCTTGCTACAGCTACTTTTAAGCTATCTCACTAACCAGTCCCTATGATATCAATAATGATAAAATTGCTAAGAAATATGAGGGTCCTATGACGATTTGCTTCTGGTTGGTAGCTGTTTAATGATAGAAGTTTAAAAGAGCTTGAGACATAAGTATGAAATTTTTAGCTTGCTACTATAATACAATGAATTGGTTGTACAATACCTAGCTCCATGGATTACTGACAAAACATGATTTCTAATAGGCCTATATATAGGAAAAATCGAAATACAGTGTCCTGACCTAGTGACAGCATCTCTCTCTCTCTCTGACACACACACAAACACACACACACACACACACATACATACATACACACACACCACACCACACACTTCTTCTTTTTATCATAACCTAATGACTATTATGAATGGTCACACAACAGCTGTGGACCGCTGGATGTGTAACAGCCCTCATATGACGTGGCATATGTTGACTCATCTTTTTTAATTCTGTACAGGACAGGTAAGGGAAATATGGCAGGTAAGGGGAGGTTAATAGTAACCAATCATACATTTACCACAGGATGACCATGACACCCTGAATTTTCCTTGGCCACCCAAATGGCCCCTTCACTTAGATGGGGTGAAATCTGGACTGCAAGTGACATTCAACTAACCAGAAACTGCAATGCCATAATTAATGAGGTAGATACATAATATTTCACTGAGTGTGTCTTAACATTAGGAAAAATGTTTGATCAACGGATAGTCTTCTTATGTTACCAATTATTTATTCCAAAAAGCATCTGAAGAAATAGATGAGTCCAAAGCCACAAGCCCTGGGACACACAAAAACCCACTCCTGGCTGCACTACTCTGACTTTTCCTAATTACAGAAGGAGGACAGTGGCATGAATCCAGAATTTCTTTCTTATTAATCACTGCAATAGGGATGGGAGAAAAACTAATATGAAGCATGATATCCATTGAACTACTGTAATAATGGATTTCTACCACAGAGCATTCATATTCCTCCTACAGTGTAGCAATATGAATGCTGTGTGATAGAAATCTATGCTGTGTAAAAGAAATGGCTGAGGTTGGACAGCAGGAGAGGGACAGTGTAGGACCTGCACTCCCTCTACTGCTGTCTAACCTCAGCCATCTCACCCAAACTGCCCAGGATAAACCATACTTTGAACCTACACTACTAAAACTTCTTCAGGAGCAACACTGAACCAATTACACAGTAACATAACATCCAAACAGCATCATGTTCAAGGAAATTATTTGCTTCACCAAGTGTATGGCAGCAACAAGTTAAGAAAACAAACTTTAAGGAAAAGTGACACTGGCAGATATACACAGCTGGCAGTGACAGGTGGTGGGGCATAAAGGTGTTAATCTGCCATTATCATTCTGCACCACATCCCCTCACTCTCAGGCTGTATTGTGAGCCTCACAGAAATGTTTTGTCAGGAACAGACAATGACTTTTGTGGGGCTAAGTTACTGCTCCATGAGTCTGGGTTACTATTTTCATGCAATTAGCTTACTAATATAGTGAATTGCTATTAT
>NC_066540.1:10793512-10846585 GCF_024679095.1 Eriocheir sinensis | reverse complement strand
AGAGCTATCAGGTAGCTTTGCCTCCCCTCAATCTCATTAAGGTTTTTTTTCTCGCCTGCTTCAAATTGATGTTTTATGGGTATGCAAGCATTTTTTGGAAGTCAGGGGAAAAAAATGGAATTAAACATAAAAGGATTCCTGTTTGCCATATAACAATGTGAATAAATCGCCCCTTTCTTTTCTGCCTCAAGTTGTATGCATTATTTATATCATAATTGTCTATGATATTTTTCATTCTTATTCCTCCAAATATTATTTTCAGCCTTCCTTTTGAGTGGTTAGGATGGATTTCATTGGCTTGACTGCCCTTTTGCTCTCAAGCGAGTATCATACGGCCGTGCGAGGCACACGCTGCCCACCCAGTATCCGAGGCAAGCAGGTGCCACTGTGGGGACACCTTCAATAACACACCATCATTAGGCTGGCCCTGCGAGCTGGGCTTCCCCGTCGCCCTGCCAGCCACCTCGCCAGGTATGCCAACCTCACCCACACCTGCAATCAATACCACAGACAACACGGCCGCCACGTACCTGGGGTCCGGCAAAATGATCTTCTTGCTCGCTCTCGCCGCTGGAGTAGATTTACTTTTTTCCATGGCCATCAAATAGCTGACATCAGCCAGCACTGCCTCCAAGTCGGCCATCTTGACGATTTCTTACTCGGTTTACCACTAAATACAGCAAACACTATCTTGTCAAGGCTTGACTAGGCCGACGCTGGCAGAAACCATTAACGGGGTTGACACCAGAAACATAAGAGAGCATCACATTTTTGGCATTTAGCAGTTACTGTTTCATTCCACACGCAATCTCCAAGCCTCGAGCACGGCTCCTCCCTGTCCCCCGAGAGCACACCCACTGCACGCAGGGCGGGAGGAGAGGAGGCTCAAGGGAAGAGCACACTTGCCACACGCCGCCGGCCGCCGCGGCCGACAACACTGATTAATACCGTGAATACAACTGCCTTACATGTCCTGCCACTTCATTCAATGGATGGCAGGTTTTTCTTAAATCCTAGATATCCAGTTCTAGTACCATGAGGCCCACCAGTATCGAGGAACCAATCCAGCCGCGGGGCGCAGACGCAAAGGCGACTCCACAGAACTTTGATAAGTTCTCTGGTGACGCCCATTTACACATTTTTCTATCTTATCCTTTACGTGTTCCCTTTCTTATTGCTTGCTATAAATACTATCTCGTTAGGGATTAGGAGAGGTAAATACTGTTACATATATCCCTGATCATCACTGAGAGCCACTCCCAGCACAGACAGTCTGTGCGGCTGAGGAAGAGACAGACGACACGAAATCAGCTGATTTCTGTCAACCTTCGATCATCGCCGTGCACACCTACATCTTCACCTGTTGAGGCAAGACGTCTCCTTCGACACCACAATTTCTTTCAAAATGAAGATTTAAATATTTACAACTAAGTTTAAATCAAATAGTTATCACAATATATCAATAGGCAGTTGTGCGCAATAAGTAAGTGACGGATTAACAAAGCGGGACCCGTGTCTGTTTCTGTGGAATAAAAGTCGGAAACTGAGGTAATTCTACAACATTAATAAAATAACGTAACACAGTCGGTCGACCAACAGATTTCACTCCTCGCGTGGCTCGTCCTACCTTCCTTGCTCACAGGTTCGTCCTCTCCTTGGAGGAGATACGGGTTTCTGTCTCACGACGGCCCACTACGAGTTTTCGAGACTGCTCTATGAGATAGACAGGAAGAGAACAGGAATAACTGTCCTTCCCCCTCCTACGTAGATTTAACGTCTCCAAACAACTGGTTTATCTCTAAAAATGTCGGTTTATTCTTACGTCTTTTTCCTTCGGATGCACGATCAAAGCGATATGAACTCGGTACGTGTACGTGTACGCCTTAATGTTGTCTCACGATCTTAATTTTCAGCAATACTAAAGATCTTCACTGAAAAAAAAAAATATCAGTGGCAATCCAGACAAAAGCAGGTTTATATGTATGTATGTATGTATGTTTATTGAGCGGGACGTCATGGGTCTCAGCGAGGTTCAGAGGCCACACGAGGCATTCCTGGCCTTGTGCTGTAAAGGTCTTGCAGGAAGGAACGTGAGTTGGTTTCTCAAACAAGACCATCTGGGAACGTAGAATAATTCTTCAGCATCAACGAAAGAGGAGCAGAAATCAATATAAAATTTTCAAAAGAAAATAGAAAATTAAAATATTTCACGCTTTTGTACCAAATGCCAACTTATACTTTTTTTAAGGAAAGGAGGCTGCTCAAGGACAAAAAGAAAATGCTCGTTGGCGTTGCTCCTGCAAACAGTGTGTAGTATTCCAAAAGAGAGGGTCAGCATCATTTGGCGAGGTGTCTGAATACTCCCCTCTTGAAAGTGTTCATGTTGCAGGCAGGCGGAAATACAGATACAGGAATGCTGTTCCAGAGTTTACCAGTGAAAAGTATGAAAGGATGAAGATGGTGGTTAATTTCTTGCACAAGGGATTTGGACACCATAGGATTAAGCGAGAGTAGAAAGTCTTGGGCAGCGATGTCGCAGGAGGGGTGGAGGTATGCAGTTAGCGAGTTCAGAAGAGGAGTCAGTTTGAAAATATTGAGAGATAGAAAGGCAACATTGCGGCGGAGAAGTAAAAGACTGTCAGTAAGAGGAGAGGAGTTGATGAGACAAAAAGCCTTTGACTCTACTTTGTCCTATAAAGGGCTGTGTGTGTGGAATCCCCCTGTACACATACATGAAAAGCATACTCCATACGAGGGCAGACATGACCCTTGTATATGTATAGGATCTGGGATGGGGGAAAATGATGGAAGACGATACAGAACATCAAACTTCGAAAAGGCTGGCTTAACAAGAGATTAAATAGGAAGTTTCCAAATGAGATTTTCAGTTAACGACATACCAAGTATGTTTATTGTAGAACAAGGGGATAGCTGAGTTTTACAAAAGAATAGGGGATAGGTGTTTGGAATACAGTCTCGATTTATCAGGTGAAGAAACTGAGTTTTCAGGCACTGAAGGACACCAAGTTCTATCTGCCCCAATCAGAAATGATAGCAAGGTCAAAGGTTGAAGGTTCTGTAGCGTCCGGTCTTGAGTACAGTAATTTCCGTTTTGGAGGGTCTTGTGTTGAAAGATGGTCAGTAATGTAGTGTAAAGTCATCGGCGTAGGAGTGGAGAGAACAGTTTGTTTTGGAAAGATTATTAATAAACAATAGAGAGTGGGAGATGGTACAGAGCCTTGCGGAACACCACTATCAATAAGCTTAGGGATACTGTACTGATTGACCATCTTCCACGGCAGAGATAGTTCGGTCTAAAAGGAAACTGGAGACAAAAGTACAGAAAAGGGGAAAGAACTCCTAGGAAGGTAGTTTAGCAAGCAAATATTTGTGTCAGACTGTCAAAAGTCTTCGGGTTGTTTTAGGCTACAGCAAAAGTTTCACCAAAATGGCTAAGAGAAGATGACCAAGAGTCATTTAAGGAAGCAAGCAGATTATAAGCTGAACAGCCATAGCGGAATCCGTACTGGTGATCAGAGAGAAGGTCAGAAGTTGACAGATGCTTCAGAACTTTCCTGTTAAGGATTGTTTCAAAAGCCTAAGAAAGACAAGAAAGCAGAGCTACAGAGGGGCAGTATGAAGGATTAGAGCAGTCACCCTTTCTTAGGCACAGGTTGTATGTAGGCGTACTTTCAGCAGGAAGGAAAGAAAGATGTTGAAAGGAAGAGACGAAAAAGTTTGACCAGAAAAGGAATCAGCACTCAACACTCCATCGGGTCTATAAGCCTGCTAAGGATGTAGATCAGAGAAGGAATAGAAACATTACCCTTTAGGATTTTAATAACAGGCAGAAAGAAACAGACTAAGAGTAATTAAAGATTTTCCCACAAAAGTGAGCTGGAAACTGACCTGGAAAACCTTTACTGTAAAGATGATGAACGAAACTGACTTTAGCTTTATTGGAAATTCGGACATAGCAGAGGGTGTAATACGGCAATGGTGCTAATCAAGCTCAAATACTGTGATCACCATTTGATAAGATGCAAAACGGCTTGTATCTGAGAAGAGAGGGGAAAGTTTATGAATACGAAACAGCTCAATAATCTTGCACTCGGGGAGATTTTAGTTATGAAATTCAGAGCGAATTCTCGACTCTCGTACCTGATAAAGATTAAATGATAATTAGAGAAGGCAAATAGCCTATTACTAAAGATTGTAATGGAGGGAAAGCTAGAAGCAGGAGAAAAGGCACAGGTGAACAGCAACAGTACACAAACAAAGGAAACAAAAAAAACTTATAAAGGTTTGCAAAGATATGAAATAAAAAAAACTAAAAGGAATGAAATGACTGACAGAACGAACAGAACTTGACAAAAGGAAACCTAGTGATGTCCTTCTTTGAATATGGACAAGATCAAAGAAATTATAAAGGCAAAAGCATGAAAACAACAAAGAAAAGACTGGACATTGGCAGAAAGCATTTGTTCGCTAAAAAAAAAAAAAATGCAAACGGCAGGGTCAGGATAATATGAAGTTGGTAGTCAGAATTGCGTCAGACTTTTATAAATATTTGCATACTTATTAGTGTGGTCAGGATGAGGGGGCGATGATATGAGACGCTGAACTTTGAAGTTCCCGGTGTAACTGTGGAGGACGTAAAGAAAGCATTGAAAGGAATGAGTAAGGGTAAATCAGGAGGGAAGGATTGCCTAACTATAGACTAATTAACGATGCAGACGATTTCATGATAAATAAACAGATCAAACATGTACAAAATGGTTGCAGAATCACAAAGTTTCCTGAGTCTTGAATATGCTACCATTGTATCATTTGAAAAAAAAAAATAGCGATATAAAAGTCAGGCTAGTGTTTTGGAGCTCTACTACTGGTCCCATGTAATCCAGAACGGCCTGTTGAACGGTCGTCAGAGACACGCCAGTCCTTGTCGACAGACCGACTTGGTGGGCTAGATTTTGATCGCCGATAGAGTCGGTCTTTCGGCACCCTGCTACGGGCCGCCTTTGGCAATGGCCCGTGCTCCCCCGTGCAGGGAGGGAGCAATCTTCTCCGGAAAAGGGCCCGTTTCCCTTAGTGATACTAGGGCATAAATGTTTGATGATGATGCACGGTCGTTGCATCTTCGGACTGTCGGCCACTAAAGCGGCTCCTCCACTGTGCTATCCAGCGAGGAGGGTGACTAGACATACAGCAGGGCGAAACATAATAAGACAAAAAGGCTGATGAGCTTGCTGGCCGAAGGCTATCTAGTTCTAGAGTGTGGATTCGAACCAAGGAGACTATATTAGTTCTTTAGTCTCCTTGATTCGGACTCATAACCTGTCCCCCCTTTGTTTACCAACAACAAGCGGATCGCTATGACCACGGATCCGTGTACGCAGCTGGTCGCGTGTACATGGCTGTCCCCCCAGTGTTTTCCTGCACGGGAGGGAATACTGTTTTATTTTTTCATTGGAAAAACATTCATGAATCCAGTACGGCGCTTTGTTTTGTATTAAGTAAAGTGAAAGGCCAATAAATAACCTTCATGCAGTGATTCAGGGGTAAATTTACGGGAAATAGCATCTTGGTATTTTCAAAACAAAACTGGCTTAATGTGCACATGCAGGCCCGTAATATTGGCAGATATTTTTGGGGGGCTAGAGGGCATCATAGGTACATGAGGGGAGGGAGCGAAGTGAGCATAGCCATCCTGTCAGGGGATCCATGAGAACAGCTCTGTTTATCAACAAGTCTTTATTTGATAACATTCGCTTCTGAGCATGCGCAGATCGCGGGAGGGTAGCTAGGAGCAGGGGGGCAGCCAGGAACACGACACCGGGGTCAGGGGGGGGGGGGGTTGAGGGGGCTGCAAACCTCCCAGATTTGGGCAGACAAAGATTTTTCAGGCAGAGTAGCCATCGTAGCAGCCTAACAGGACTACTGAACTGGTGGCTCGTAACCCAAATACGGCCCTTGAGTGGTAGATTTCAGTAACAGCTATTATGTAAGCAATATTGCATTAAAATAAGTATAGCCCATACTCATTACTCAGTTCCATTTGATATTTCAGACTTTATGTAATACTTGTATATATGGGTCAAATTTAGCAATTAATTAATCTTCATGTGTGTGTGTGTGTGTGTGTGTGTGTGTGTGTGTGTGTGTGTGTGTGTGTGTGTGTGTGTGATTATATATATATATATATATATTAATATATTTAAAAATAAATCAATATATATATATATGTTTATATATATATATATATATGCCTGTTATTAAGATTCTTCCTAACGATGTTTTCTATGCCCTCTCTGGCCTCAACTCTCAGAAGGCTTATGGACCTGATGGAGTGCCTCCTATTGTCCTTAAAAACTGTGCTTCTGTGCTGACACCCTGCCTGGTCAAACTCTTTCGTCTCTGCCTATCAACATCTATCTTTCCTTCCTGCTAGAAGTATGCCTTTGTACAGCCTGTGCCTAAGAAGGGTGACCGCTCCAATCCCTCAGACTACCGCCCAATAGCTTTACTTTCATGTCTATCTAAAGCTTTTGAATCAATCCTTAGCCGGAAGATTCAAAAGCACCTTTCCACTTCTAATCTTCTTTCTGATCGCCAGTATGGATTCCGCAAGGGGCGTTCTACTGGCGATCTTCTTGCTCTCTTAACTGACTCTTGGTCATCCTCTCTTAGTAGTTTCGGTGAAACTTTCTCTGTTGCGCTAGACATATCGAAAGCCTTCCATAGAGTCTGGCACCAGTCTTTGCTTTCTAAACTGCTCTCTTTCGGATTCTATCCCTCTCTCTGTTCCTTTATCTCCAGTTTTCTTTCCGGCCGTTCTATCTCTGCGGTGGTAGACGGTCACTGCTCTTCCCCTAAACCTATCAACAGTGGCGTTCCACAGGGCCCTGTCCTATCACCCACTCTCTTCCTGTTATTCATAAGTGATCTTCTTTCCATAACAAACTGTCCTGTCAACTCATACGCCGACGACTCCACTCTGCATTATTCAACTTCTTTCAATAGAAGACCATCAAAACAGGAAGTACACGACTCCAGAATGGAGGCTGCAGAACGCTTAACCTCAGACCTTGCTATCATTTCCGATTGGGGCAGAAAGAACCTTGTGTCCTTCAATGCCTCAAAATCTCAGTTTCTCCACCTATCAACTCGACACAATCTTTCAAACACCTATCCCCTGTTCTTCGACAACACTCAGCTGTCACCTTCTTCAACACTAAACATCCTCGGTCTATCCTTAACTCAAAATCTCAACTGGACACTTCACATCTCCTCTCCCGCTAAATCAGCTTCCTCGAGGTTGGGCGTTCTGTATCGTCTCCGCCAGTTCTTCTCCCCCGCGCAGTTGCTATCCATATACAGGGGTCTTGTCCGCCCTCGTATGGAGTATGCGTCTCACGTGTGGGGGGGCTCCACCCACATAGCTCTTCTGGATAGAGTGGACGCTAAGGCTCTTCGTCTCATCTGCTCTCCTCCTCCTACTGATAGTCTTCTACCTCTTAAATTCCGCCGCAATGTTTCCTCTCTTTCTATCTTCTATCGATATTTCCATGCTGACTGCTCTTCTGAACTTGCTAACTGCATGCCTCCCCCCCTCCCACGGCCCCGCTGCACACGACTTTCTACTCATGCTCATCCCTATACTGTCCAAACCCCTTATGCAAGAGTTAACCAGCATCTTCACTCTTTCATCCCTCACACTGGTAAACTCTGGAACAATCTTCCTTCATCTGTATTTCCTCCTGCCTACGACTTGAACTCTTTCAAGAGGAGGGTAACAGGACACCTCTCCTCCCGAATTTGACCTTACTTTTGGCCACCTCTTCTGGTTCTTTTATGAGAGCAGCGATTAGCGGGCTTTTTTTATTTTTTTTTCCTGTGCCCTTGAGCTGCCTCCTTTGTTGTAAAAAAAAAAAAAATAAATAAAATATATATATATATATATATATATATATATATATATATATATATATATATATATATATATATATATAAACTCTGGGAGGCAGCATGAGCCAGTGCAAGATGGCGCCACTATAAACACTCTGCGCCAGAACAGGCTGAGACCATCAGGACCACCGGAAAGAAGCCTTGGACCGACCATCAGGACCTACCGGGAAGCCAGCAGCGCAATAGGTATATATATAAAAAAAAATAAATATATATATAAATATATATATATATATATATATATATATATATATATATATATATATATATATATATATATATATATATATATATATATATATATATATATATATATATATATATATATATATATATATATATATATATATATATATATATATATATATATATATATATATATAATGTAAAAAAAAAATATATATATATATATATATATATATATATATATATATATATATATATATATATATATATATATATATATATATATATATATATATATATATATATATATATATATATATATATATATATATATATATATATATATATATATATATATATATATATATATATATATATATATATATATATATATATATATATATATATATAGATAGATAGATAGATAGATAGATAGATAGATAGATAGATAGATAGAGAGATAGAGAGAGAGAGAGAGAGAGAGAGAGAGAGAGAGAGAGAGAGAGAGAGAGAGAGAGAGAGAATAAAATAATAAGATTTAACAAGACTAACTAGATACGCTACCCCTTTAAATACTATTTTCTTTCAAAAGATTAAGAAAGTGTAAATAGTATGGTGAACTTAGATGAATATACACCGTAGTTTTTTTTATTTTTTTTAAGAAATTATCAACCTAGCCACATCTGGAACACAGGGATGTGGCCATCTCCTTGGACTCAATCACCTTGCGCAAGAAAGGAAACCTGCAACTGTGCCAGAATTATCGCACAAAAACCTTAATTAGCCACCCAAGCAAAGTTATGTTGAGGGTCTTACTGAACAGACTGTAAACCGAAACTGAAAGCATCATCGATAAATAAGCAGGCTTTAGTACAGAGCGTAGCACTGCTGAACAGATATTTTATAAGACCCTAATATGCGAAAAATATCTCTAGCAATAACAAGACTTGTACCACTTTTTCGTTGACTTAAAAAAGTCCTTGACAGGGTGTGGCATGATGTCTTGTGGGCATCCATGTGAAATTACATTAATGATAACCTAATCAGATTAACCAAGCAGCTATACGGCAAGGCCATAAGCGCCATCCGCACTGCTGTTGGAGTGAGACTGAATTGTTTGTTTTTACCCACCATTTTAAATATTTTCCCAAAGATTATGGAGGAGGCTTTGGAAGACCACAACAAGGAACAAGGACCATCACCAACCTATTTTTTGCGGGAGATATCGACAGTCTTGCAGAAGCAGAAAAGGAGTTGGGAAGCTAATATGATCGGCTAAAAAAAAAAAGCCTCTGCTTAGGCCTTAGGGCAAGAAGATCAGTGCAGAAAAAAACCAGTAGTCATGATTATCATCGCCCAAAGCATCACTTCGGATATACGTCAACGGAACAATGAAACAGCGAGTCTCCTCAAATATCTCGGCTCCATCATATCAGATAAAGGCATAAAACCTGAGATTGTGGAAATCAAACACACAAAGCTATTATGGCAAAACTAAGAACCATCTGGAAAGACAAAATCATTAACATGCGCTACAATATACAGCTGTTGGGCTCCATCGTCCGGTCAATCTTCCTACATGCCTGTAAAAACTGGACGCTCACGGCAGAAATACAAAAAAGGATCCTGGCAACCGAAATGAGATAGGAGATACTACCGAAAAAAATATTAAGCATTTACTACACAGATCATGCGACAAAATATGAGGTACGCAGGAAAATACATCAGTCAAAAGGGCCTTATGTTGACCTTACAACTGTAAAGAAACGGAAGCTGAAATGGTATATGACCAAGTCTCCTGCTCAGCGAACCTGGCAAAGACAGTCCTGCAATGGACAGCCATAGGAAGCTGCCGACGAGGAAGACAATGAAAGAAATGAAAGGACTGAGCTTTGCTAAAGCACTGAGAGCAGTGGAGGACAGATACGTGTGGAGACGAGATAGTCACGTTTCAGTGGGGCTCCAACGACATCAAGATGTCACGCGAGAGTGAAAGATCTACGTCCAAAATTCGTATTCAATGAGGCCCCAACGACAGTAAAATGTCATGCGAGAGAGATCTACGTCCAAAATTCAAGTGCCTTTTATTTCACTTCCTAGTTTTCATGCCTTCGTGTGAGAGTCAATGATTGGGGAACAAGTCCCTGATCACTAATAGGATAGGAAAGGCTCGCACGTTGGCTCCAATAGAAAAAGCTTGTATTGGTAAGATGTGTGAGGGCTGCTAAAAGGCAGTTAGCTAGGTAGAATTATGGACGGAGAACACATATGGTAATAACCAGTTCTCAGGGGCTGTCATGGGCAGACCAACTTGCCTCTCCTGTTTTCTCATATTGTTGTATATCCTTATGAAAACTTAGGCGTCTTCGGCGCAGTATAATGCCCCCGAAGACGCGTCATGCAAATGGTGTTCCATTGCATTAATTTTTGTGACCCCCCCCACCCCTCTGACAATATACACACGGGGGGGAAAAACTCCAGGAAGTATCCAGCTCTAATAAAAAAAAAAACCTCCAAAGTAAGAGAAAGGAATCCAAGAAATTAAAATCATTCATCCTTATTCCCACATCATCTAGACAAGTCAAGTGTTAGATTTCTTGCGCCCCGTACGAGCACAGCCCAGCATGAAACTTGCGGCTCTTCTTCTTCTTGCTTCTCGACCAAGAAAGTAAGGAGTGGAGGAGGAGGGTCTTTCACATGATTCAAGAGGAATTAAGAATTCAAGTATAATGTAATTTAGAGAAAAATATTGAGGGAAATATTTAGTAATAGCAGCAACTGGCATTTACATTAATGAGATCCAGGCGGAATAAAGAGACATGCGATGGAATCCATATGCCACTGCTGTTACATAATTTTGAAGGAATCCTAAAATTTACATCCACATAACAAGGGGGTGGGAGTAATAACGAGAATTCGCACCGCTGGGGGCGCGGGGCAATGACCTAACCTTGGCAAATACCGCCCCCACGGGAGGGACACATACTCGTTCAAGCTCTCTCGAGAACCCCAGCCGTAACGAGGGAGGGCCTTGACCCCGAGTAAAATGTTAGCTTACAACTAAGCACTTACATCATTCCATTAAGGGCTAATACACTGTGGACTTGAAGGAACGCAATGAAACCACGCAAGATGATTGAATTGGTTGATTATGAGAAGGCTGGATAATGCATACCTATGTATGCATGTATGTATATACACGCACGCACGCACGCTAACACTCACGCGCAGGCGCACACGCACGCAGGCGCGCGCGCGCACACACACACACACACACACACACACACACACCGCTCCCGTGGTGCAGTGGATGACAACAGAGTAGTAGTAGTAGTAGTAGTAGTAGTACAAGTAGTAGTACCATGCAGTATTTTTTTTTTTTTTTTTTTTTTTTACGTCGTGGCCCATTGCGCCGGTAGGCTTCTTCCCGGTGGATCCTGATTGTCGGCCCAAGGCTTCTTCCCGGTGGGGCCTGATGGTCGGCCCAGCCCGTTCTGGCGCAGGCGAGTGTTTATAGTGGCGCCATCTTGCACTGGCTCATGCTGCCCTCCTGGAGCTCATCTTTAATCCTAGAATCTAGAGTCCGGGTTGATAGGTGGTCTTCTGGACAGCATGTGTGTAGTTTTAAGCTACTCGGCGGCGGCTGAAAAATCCCAACTGGGTGGCACCGGGCGGGGATTGAGCTCGCGTCGTCCGGAACGCGGCGCCGTCACGCTATCCATTCAGCCAGTAGTAGTAGTAGTAGTAGTAGTAGTAGTAGTAGTAGTAGTAGTAGTAGTCATCAGCGAACAGAGTTGGGCCTAATGACCTCCAATTTATGGAGCCCTCCATGATTATGTGTCGGGAAAATAAACATGGGTGGAGGTTAAAAAATAGTAGTAGTAGTAGTAGTAGTAATAGTAGTAGTAGTAATAGTAGTAGTAGTACACGTAGAAGTAGTACAAGTAGAAGTAGTACAAGTAATAGTAGTAAAAGCAGTAGTAGTAGTACTGTAGTAGTAGTAGTAGTAGTAGTAGTAGTAGTAGTAGTAGTAGTAGTAGTAGTAGTAGTAGTAATAGTAGTAGTAGTAGTAGTAGTAGCAATAGTAGCAGGAGGAGGAGGAGGAGGAGGAGGAGGAGCAGTAGCAGAAGTGGATGTAGTAGTATAAAGAACAACTCTATATAGTATACAGCAAGGGTGCCAGCAATCATTAAATAATTAAAGAACATACGGCCATCAGTGCCAAATGTTTTACCTTCTATTAAGACTTGATAACAGTGCAATTTAAATATTCATCGTTGGTGTTGAAGTACGAGAGTTTTAGACCCGTACTGATACGGAGAAAAGAAAAAAAAAAAAGTAACATGCCTCCATCCTATTATTCTGTCCGTATGACGTATGGTGAAGGGCTGAGTTATTCATGGCTCCGTGTGTCGCTTCGATTTCATTGCAGAGCGTGGGCGGCGGTGGGGTGTAGGGGGCTGAGGGCACGAATGAAGGGGCAACGACACCGAGCACTTCACATGGCAGACGGGAACGGGATGGGGTGGATGGATTTCGAGGGTGACTGCCTGGTAATGGAATACGGAGTCAGGCTTTTAAGAAGATGAAAGAAAGAAGAGAAATAGAAAAGAAATAAAATGAAAAGAAGAAAAAGACGAAGGAAAGAGAATAACTAAACAAAGAAGGGGCATAGTGAAGGAAAACTAAAGAGAGGCAAAGAAAGGTACGAGAGCGGACAATAAATGAATAAATAAAGGGCAAGGTTACAAGGACAGGGGAGGGAGACGAAGCGAAACACAAAAATGGAAGGAAGAAAATAATAATAATAATAATAATAATAATAATAATAATAATAATAATAATAATAATAATAATAATAATAATAATAATAATAATAAGAAGAAGAAGAAGAAGAAGAAGAAGAAGAAGAAGAAGAAGAAGAAAAAGAAGAAAAGTTAAAGAAAAAAAGAAGAAAAACGAAAATGAACAAAGACAAAGAAAAGGTAAAGTAAAAGAAAGAGAAAAAAAGAAAAAGGGAAAGATAAACAGACAGAGAAAGGAGAAAAAAAAGAAAAGAAGCAAAAGAAGGAAAAGCAGCAGCAGCAGCACCAGCAGCACCAGCACCAGCACCAGCACCACCAGCACCAGCAGCTGCCAGCACTCATCAAAACCTTTTTTTAGCACTTGTCCCCTACCATTGTATCTTTTTAGTTTCCTGGTGCTACTTCCACATGTATCCTTAGTTGTATAACCACACTCTGTACTGCCTGGGGGTTGGGATGGCATGCTCCTCCCTTCTCCTTTGTTGTTTACTTGCAAGAATAAGCTATCAATCAATCAGTCAACTTATTGGTCTGCTTCACAGCATCGAGGGACCCGAGACGGTGTTCCGCCTTACATCACAGATGGAGATTCGTTAGGCATAATATAATCATTGCGGTTTCCTTTACCATTAAACGAACCATTCACTAGAAAAAGATACAACAAATTTCTTTGTTTTAACGAACGCGTCAAAAAGCTTCATAATCAGCTATTTGATATTATGAAACCTGCTGTCAAGTGAAGGTCGCTGCCAACCATTCCTCTTTTGAGAAAGGAATAAACCTTGTTTTTAAGTTCATCCACAAGACGTGTCAGTTACTTCAGGCGTCTCGTCTAATATCTGGAGACCATAATCAATAAAGAGATGATGACGGTGAACACTTGGTGACGCAGCTCTACGGAGAACGACACTCACCAGCAACACACTTTTTCCTTATGATTCAAACACCGCAAAATAGTCGTATTAGACGGAGTGCCATAAGTACTAGACTGCTTGCTGCCTGGTGGCAAAAGTTATTTAAGTCGGTTGTTCTTGTTCTTTGCGGCAACGAAGACAGTTCAACGCCAAAGTAAACAATAATTACTATAAAGATGCTACTCTTACAAAGATGGTAGAAGTAAATGAAAGAGTGTCAAACAGATGAGTCGGTCAGGTGAGTTCCTCCTCGGGCATTGGAGCAATAAAGATGTCCCTGCCCCTCCATCCCTCGGTGCTTCCGTCTTTCCCTTTTCTTTCCTTCCTTCTTTCCTTCCCTTTTTTCTTCTTCTCTCTCTTTTCCATTAATATTTTGCTTCTACATAATCTAGATGTAAAATTACTGCATCAAAGTGCTATCAAAACCACCTCCAACGATAAACTGAAAATAAACATGTCGAATCACTTACAAAGGAAATAGTGTAAAGGCGAGAAACTTTTAAAACTGTCTTGAGGAAAACACGGATCACACAAAATAGCAGACTTCGGAAGAAATAAGCTGAAGTGCTTTTAAAACCACCTTTATAGACTAACAACTCCGTGATTTGGTGGTTAGCACTCCCAGTTACGAATCCTGGCCAGGGCAGTCGGCGCGCAGCCCACCCGGCTGTTCCTTCTCCTTATCGAGGTTGATCGTTAAATGGGTACCTTCCTGGGTAAACATAAGGTAGCTCATGTTGCTCTTACTCTGCGTCCCGGGGTAAATGCTGGTTAACTCGTGCGTAAGGGATTTGAAAAGTAAAGTGATGAGCTTGAGTAAAAAGTCGTGTGCGGCGAGGCCGCGGGATGGGGGAGGCATGCAGTTAGCAAGTTCAAAAGAGCAGTCAGCATGAAAATAACGATAGAAGATAGAAAGAGAGGCAACATAGCGGCGGAATTTAAGAGGTAGAAGACTATAAGTAAGAGGAGGAGAGCTGATGAGACGAAGAGCACTTCCACTGTCCAAGAGAGCATATACCTTTATCACACTAACAACACAAAGATATCATATATATATATATATATATATATATATATATATATATATATATATATATATATATATATATATATTATTTTTCATGCAACTGATTTTGAACTTGTTTGACACCTATTTTATTAATTTTATACACCATTTCATATTTACTTTTCTCGCACAATCGCTAAATAGATGACTCTTTTAATGTAAGCCTCTTGGCAGTCCTGCCTACAGTGCGTGCCTCCTCCTATATATAATTTATTAAATAGATTCTCCCTGGACGACGTGACCCAGTGCGCAGACTCCTGCGGCACAGCTTAGGGTTAGGACCTAAACTTTGAAGGGCCACGTCAAAGTCTGGCTTACGAACCCGAAGTCAATCAGTCAACAGGAAGCTTTGTTTTATAAGTTCCCCGGCAAGGCAAAACAATTGGATTTGCAGATTAGATGCAATACACATTTGCAATGAATAGACAGTGAGTGATTGTCTTAAAAACCCGATGAAGCGAGTTTGTGATCTTAACTGTCCAGGCCACTCACTCAACATTCATACAATAATTATAATCCATACTTACGATAAACTTGTAACTTGTGCTGACATCCATTTTAACAACAGATTTATAAACAGCCCTAGTCACTTTCTTCTCGCATGATTAAAAAAGTAAATTACCTTTCCAATATACAATAAGTCAATATATACTTATAGGAGGACAATCACAAGATCTTCCCACTTGTTTGACACCTATTTTATTATTTTTATACACCTTTCATATTTCCTTTTCTCGCGTAATCGCTAAATAGATTACTCTTTTAATGAAAGTTCAAATTACTCATTGCAGGAATATGATTATGAAAGGCCTTTGTGTGTGTGTGTGTATGTGTGTGTGTGTGACAGGGACGTTTGTAGCGCGAGTGATCAACACCTGCTAAGTGGAGGGTGGGTGAGGGAGGGGAGAGGGAGGGAGGCGGGATCAGCCAGCAGAGTATGACGTCATGCTTAGTAACCACCTTAGCAACGTGTAAACAAACGCTGAGTGGTGGTGTGAGTCGTCAGTCCTTGTTTGTAGAGGTGGAGGGATGGGTGACAAGAAGTGCCTCGCGGGGTTTTTACATATAATACGCACTTCATGATCTGAATGATGCAAAGCGTAAATATACTTTCATAGAAGTCCCTCACAGTTTGAGGAAAGTGAAAATTTTCAGTCCACCGCCACGCACGCAAGTACTGCTGCGTAATCGAAAGGAAAATCGGTACATAGTGAAATTAACTTCCAGTATAGTTTGCATGATGTAGAACAATGCATGATTTGGTGTTCTCAGAAATCAGGAAGACGCAGCCTCTCTGTTCGGTGATAGCCGCTTAAAGTCTTGGTCAGTGTGTGCGGTACTCGGGTGCTGAGGAGGTTCCTCACACTATGCTTGGCACTAAACCACTATGAACGCAAAGGCAGCCAGCAGCCGTAGTGGCGGTGGTGACGGCGGCAGAAGCAGCAGCACCATCAGCACTAGCAGCAACAGCAGCCAACAGAGCGTTAGTGAGGTCAAGTTTCGCTGCTGGAACAAAACACACGTCCCTCCTACCCACGACCCCCAAGGCCTCAGCTGGCCCGCGCCGTGATCTGTGTGGCTGTGATGGGCGTGGAAGTCGTCCTGTAGCTGTCTATCGTCATGAGTGCCAAGAGGAAACCTCGCACGCCCACGCCTCCGCCTGGCATGAAGGAGGAGGCGGACGAGGAGAGTGAGGATCTCTATGCCGGAAGACGTGTCTCCGTGTCAGAGTTTGACGGCCAAGACTTTGGATACGAAAGCGTCAGTTCTCCCGGAGCGTCCAGCACATCCTCCGAGCCAGCTTACATCAGAAAGCCTGGGTTTGAGCACCACGCTCATGAGTTCCGGACAACACCTCCCAAGACAAATGCATTTTCGCCCACGGGTGTGAGCGCTGCTGTAGGAGGGAATCTAGTGTGCAGCCATCCGATCAGAACATCCCTTCAAAAGCCAACAGGCCTGCAGTCACCCACAGGATCTTTGGGCTCCAAGGGAAGCAAGAAGAAAAAGAGCAGCACCCCGGAGGCACGGGCCGAGGGGTCCCGAGAGGGCACTGGGTCAACGTCCACTGGCCATATCAGGCCTAAACTCAAGAAAGGTTAGTCAACTCCTCTGAGCATGAGTGTATGAATATATCGACTAAAACACTTCAGCGACACATTTTCAGTTTCAATATATATATATATATATATATATATATATATATATATATATATATATATATATATATATATATATATATATATATATATATATATATATATATATATATATATATATATATATATATATATATATATATATATATATATATATATATATATATATATATATATATATATATATATATATATATATATATATATATATATATATATATATATATATATATATATATATATATATATATATATATATATATATATATATATATATATATATATATATATATATATATATATATATATATATATATATATATATATATATATATATATATATATATATATATATATATATATATATATATATATATATATATATATATATATATATATACAGCAATAAGTTTTCGGTTTTGAACATTGATTTGACATAATGAAGCAAAGAAACGAAAAGATGTAATCATATTTCCTGAAGCATGTTAAATCATTAAACGCCTGTTCATGAGCAGTATTTGCGACAAAAAAACACAAATTAATATTTCCACTGGCTCACTGAATGGAGTCACCAATAAACAAACTCATAACGCTAAAATTTTAACACCATTACAAGCGTAAAAGCTTTTCCATCCAGGTTCTTGTATCACACAAGAAGGGCTCTCGTACGATATGAGTGAGTTTGTCTCGCTTTGTGGGGTGGTATAAAGAGTAACACCTGTGTACCAGGAAGTTGATATGGTGTATGGACAATTTGCCATATCTGAATAGGAGGTTTAAAGACATGGTAAACTAGAGTCCCTTGATAGAGAAAGTCCCGACAACCTAAGATTTGAACCTGTTTTCGCCGCGCTTTTCAAACGCTAGCACACGCTCTCTTTTGTATTTCATTTTCACAGCCATACTGAAACTGAGCACACTTGTGTCAGACCTGCACACCTTCCTTTAATAGCCAGCTGGGAGCCAACAGCCAACGAGCTCTGGGAAAATAAATAAGAGACAGTTTGTGTCTACATCAACAGGTATCGCCAACCCACCATTACGCCCTTATACTTTACCATAATTTGGTCACCAGCCGTTGGAATGTGCTTTAAGAAGGTGACAGGAGATTATTATTAGCCTTACGATCAGCCACTGTCTCAGTGTAGGCAGTCAGTAACCCACGTAGCCTGTGATATAGGCGCGTAAAAGCGGGCTGCTGACGACCTTGAGAGGCGGCAGCGCTCAGAGGGTACTGAGAGACTTCACACAAGTCTGTTGCTTTTCTTTGAGTGTTGCTGCTGTGATGGATGGATTTAACAATACTTATCGCTGTAAAACATTATCGGCAGCAGTTGGGGAAGTCTTTCTATTACCTACATATCCCTTCATCGCCTGACCCTTGCCTGCAGGGAGGGACGCTGCCTCCTGAACGTCATGAGCCTTGATATACTTGTCATGGGCCACGTGGCTGACACACTACCCAGGCTCCATCAATGCAAAGGCACTTTGCTTCCTTTCCATTACCTGCTTGCAGTAAACTTTAGCATATGGAGAGAAAATGAGTGTAAACTGATTATCTGGGGATGGAGGGGGCACTGATTCTTTATTGT
The DNA here is from genome assembly GCF_024679095.1 of Eriocheir sinensis. Classification (NCBI taxonomy): domain Eukaryota; kingdom Metazoa; phylum Arthropoda; class Malacostraca; order Decapoda; family Varunidae; genus Eriocheir; species Eriocheir sinensis. Next base: position 10,827,895 of record NC_066540.1, on the reverse strand, counting down.
GTTAACACACACACACACACACACACACACACACACACACACACACACACACACACACACTAGGATGTAGTTGTTGCAATAAATGTTCTGTGCGATTCCAAGGTGTTGTGAAGATAAGTCATCAATGATTATAGTTCAATAACATTTAATTTAATTTAATTTAAATATTTAGCTTACTGTTGATTAAAAAAATAATACAGTAAAATACTAAGGCCATGTAAATGTGTTTCATTTTGCTTGAGGGTCAGAATAGCTGGGTTTAGAAAATACTTTAGGAAAATGTCTTCAGCATATTATAATGACATTGGTACCCATGAAAATGAAGACTAAGCAACCTTATATATTAGGCTATTAAATAAAGATAGACTTATAACCCAACCAAGAGGAGTTTCTAGCGGAAGACCCAAGAGGATTTGCACAAAATTTCAGCTTGGTCGGATAGACGGAAGATGCCCTTTAACGTAGACAAGTGGCAGGTCCTTCAAGTTGGAACAAGGAATAAGAAGTTCGATTAAGGACTTGGACTTGGGGGTCAAAATCTCGTCAAACCTCAAATTCTCACAGCAATGCGTCGATGCAGCAAATAAAGCGAACAGAATGTTGGGCTTCATTAAAATAAACTTTTCATTCAAGAATAAATATGTAATACTTCCGCTCTACAATAGTTTAGTCAGACCCCACTTGGAATATGAGGTACAGTTTTGGTCTCCCCACCATGCAAAGGACATTGTTAAATTAGAAGGTGTTCAGCGTCGGGCAACAAAAAAAATCCCTTCCTTGCGCAACAAATCCTACGAAGAAAGGCTTTCCACCCTTAACATGTTCTCTCTTGAGAAACGTCGCCTCCGAGGAAAACTGATCGAATGTTTTAACATTTTACGAATGTAGACAGATCAATATTGTTTATGATCGATGACACTTTGCGTACGAGGAACAATGGCATAAAACTAAAATGTAGACAAGTAAATTCAGACTGCACCAAATTTTTCTTCATCAACGTTGTAGTGCGAGAATGGAATAAGCTCCCACCTTCAGTGATCCAGTGTAACACGATTGACTCCTTTAAAAACAAGCTCGACCGTCACTTCCTTCAACTTAATATTAACTATGAGTCGAAATGCAACGTTTTGGAGCCATCTGATTAATGTAGAATCACTTAGGTTTAAGGACAAACCACCTAGTCTGGACCATGGGGTCTGTGTGGTCTGATTTTCTATGTAAATATATGTAACCATGAGCAAATAGTAACCTAACCTATCACCGCTGAAATAGTAATATTTCCCCGCATTTTTAAACAGAAATGAGTGATGATGGAAACGGTTACCAGAGTGCTGATTAGCAAATACAATCTAAACAAATAATATGTTAACTTTTAGGGTGAGTTGGGTGTGATTCTAGAGTTTTACCAAGACAGGTATGGCTCACCAAAAACTAGTTTCTGTTCATCTAAACTTTTGTAACACGTCCAGTCTATTAGACTGTGGCCTTAATGAGATTGAAATATCCATTGTGAGTCTGTAATAACAGCTAGAGCCTTGTGGGAGAGATCATATCCAATAATTCTGGCCATAAGGGCCACAGCTTCCCTCATCAGCTTCGATGGCTGGACCTGAGGTGAACGATTGTTTCAGTCCTTGTAGCTGTGCCTCTCTCACAATGATTTCCATAGACAGTACAAAGGGAGGGCGGTTATGACAGCAAGACACACACAATGGCAGTGTGTGTGTCTTGATGTCATAACCGATGGTTTCTTCCTAAGACGACTGACTGTTACCACACCTCTGTCTTCTCAGCTGCCTTGCAGTTAAATTATTCACTTTGTATCCCCTCTGTGGCATGTAGCTACAGCCGAAGGCTAGGCACCACCTCAAAAATAAGAAAAAAATGACTTGCGAGACACCGTGCTTTGAAGTCGGCGCGGTGCTCGAAGGGCCAATAATGGCGCCCAGCAGCCTTATACACAGGGCCGCCCATGTCAGGACTCTATCAAGGGACTCTATGGTAAACTAAAAATAAGTCAGGGAAAAAGACACCTCACAAATGAACAGAAGGGTAAAAGACGGCTGGTAAAGTATTGTTAAGAGAAAGAAAAAAAACCATGAAACAATTTATAATCTGTAATACCACGATGAAAAGTCGATTGTAACGGCAGCCTTCGAAAGCACTACTGTGGTTAGAGAGGCTTTGGACATAGTATACACCGAGTTGTACAAAGATGCATTAGATAGCTTCATGTAGGACGCAGCATCAGAAGCGTCGCCAGCATCACGTGGGAAGCCTTCAACGCAGCGTGAAGAGGTGAACGCGGCCGGCACTGGTCATCATGGTGGCAGTGATGGTAGTAGTGGTGGCTTGGTGGTGGTAACAATGGTAGTAATCCATGGTAGTGACATGATGGTGATGGTGACCTTGGTGAGGATTGTCGTGAATATGGTGATAGCGATATCATTCGGTGTGGTAATGATGGTGGTGGGGGTGGAGGTGGTAGTGGTGGGGCGGTGATAATGGTAGTGATAATGGTGTTGGCCATGGTGTAAAAGTGCATGGTGAATATAAAGATGGTGGTATGATTCGTTGTGATTGTGGTAGTAGTGGTGATGCTGGTGGTAATGGTGATGCTGGTGGTAATGGTGATGCTGGTGGTAATGGTGATGCTGGTGGTTGTGGTAAACGAAGTGACAGTGATGCTGGTGGTAATGAAAGTGGTTTACGTGGTGATAGTGGTGGTGAGGGAGGCCCCGGCTGATGTGTTTGGTGACGGTATGAAAAAAAAATAGTGGTGATGGAAGGAAGTGATGGTGGTAGTGGTTGTGGTGACTTAAGATGTAGTTGTGATGAAGTGGACTGTTGATGGTGATGGTGACAGTAAGATTATCAGTGGTGGTGATGATGGTGGTGGAGGGAGAGAAGGTGTTAAGAGGTGGTGTGTAGTGCAGCTGGTCGCGGGTTCGATTCCCGGCGCCGGCAAAACCTTTCCTTGTCTGGATTAATTTCTCGTGTGTTTCGTTACACGCAGTGGTCGTGTGGGAGTGTAGTAAAGAGTAAATTCTGGCGTTTCAGGTGGTGGTAATAACTCCTCAAGTGATGTAAGAGCTGTTGATGATGATGACTTCCTAATGGGATTGTTGCGAGTATATGGTGGCTATGGTAGAAAGAGAAGGTGTGTTTTATTATAGTGCGGTGGTGGTTGTGGTGATTGTAGTAGTGATAATGGTGGTAGTGATGCGAATGATAGTGTTGGAATTGTCACGCAAACCACAAAGAGCAGTAGGGTGTGTTCTCCAGTTTGTTCTCAGCAATCCGGTTTGTTCCCATCATTCCAGTCCATGCCCATCATTCCAGTCTCTTACCATCATACCAGTCTGTATTCATCATTCCAGTCTGTAGTACCCATCTCATCATTCCACTCTGTTCCCATCAATCCGTTTTTTCCCATCATTCCAGTCTCTACCTATCATTCCAGACTGTACCCAGCATTTCAGTTTGTTTTCATCATTCCAGTCTGTAGTACCCATCTCATCATTCCACTCTGTTCCCATCATTCTAGTCTACTCCGCTCATTTCAGTCTGTTCCCATCATTCCAGTCTGTTTCCATCATTCCAGCCTGTTCCCATCATTCCAGTTTGTTCCCATCATTCCAGCCCATTCCCATCATTCAAGTCTGTTCCCATCATTCTAGTCTGTTCCCATCATTCCAGTCTGTTCCAATCATTCCAAGCGGTACCCATCATTCTAGTCTGTACCCATCATTCCTGTGTGTACCTTTCATTTCAGTCTGTACACATCATGATACAACTCTATACTCCTCTGTTCACTCTCCTAGCAACAGAGGTGAAGTTGCTGCATCTCTGAATAGGGACTTGGCAATGATCACCGCTTGGTGCTAATAAAACGCATTCCATTACCATCAGTAGATCCCGTACCTTGAGTCCACCTCATCCTTGTTTGCATATTTTTGGTGAACAGAATAAGGATGTTTCTATTATCCGTCTGTTGGGAGTCGCTCGATTCTAACTGACATTTGAGAAGCACATCCGTTCCATGTCTTCTACTATTGCACAGAAGACAGGCTTACTTCGTAAGTGCTTCAAATCATTTCCTTATGACTCAACTGTGATCAAATCTTATTAAGCATTAATTTTGCCCCACTTTGGGTATTGTGCTCCTGTTTGGATGTCTGCTGCCAATTGCCATTTAAAGTTACTTGACACAGCTATCAATTCAATCAAATTTATTTCTCCGGCACTTGTTCTTGATCTTGATCAACGGCGTCAAGTTGGTGCCCTTAGCATTTTATCTAATTTTTTTTAAGAATAATCGGCATCCCTTACACAATGCTTTGCCTGATCCTTTTACTCCTGCCCGGGTCACGAGGTTTGCTCTTAGTCAAAACGATCTTGCTTTTAATCCTATGAATTTTTGTACGACACAATTCTCACGATGTTTTCTTCCGTCGTTGACAAATTTATGGAATCAGTTACCCAGTGAGATTGTCCTTTCTGCAAACATTTCTACATTTAAGTCTCGTGTGAATGTCTTTTGAAATAGTAATTTTATTTTCCTCCTTTTGGGTTTGACTGGCCAGTTTCTTAACCCGAGAACGTCGGCAGACCCTTTTCAGGGCTTTCACGAGTCGTGGCTGTGGTACGGTAGACCCTAAAAAGGGCTCGCCATAAAACATCTAATTCGAGCTAGTTGTACTACATAGGCGGTGGTGGCATAGCGCAACCCACCATGAATGCCCTAGGTCATTGTGGTGGGTGAGTGATCTTGAAGTGGGTTTTTTTGTCATAGGTGGTGATGTAAGGTCATGGCAGATTGAATTCGCTATCCATACAGTAATCACTTGTCAAATTCTCTATAGTAGACAACAAGCGACTTTCGGCTAGATGCCACGCGTCACGAGACTGTTTATTTTGTAACAATCACCACCCAAAAAGAATGGAGTTTGAGTAAAAGTAAATATTTTTAACGGTTTTATGGTTATGAGAGAAGTACTCTGATGTACGTTCCATGTCTTTTCTTAGAATTCAAAATGCAATGTAATTTTGTCGTTCCTCGGCCGCTTCTTGGCTTTCCCATAGCCTTTGCTTCTCTCCAATACCTTTTGGTATTTTGTGTGATTTAAATTGTTGTATCTGCACCCTGGAGGGAGGCTTTGGTAGCTTATCATAATAATAATAATAATAATTCCAGTCTGTTCCCATCACTCCAAGCGGTACCCATCACTCTAGTCTGTATCCATCATTCCTGTTTGTACCTATCATTCCAGTCTGTTCCCATCCTTCCAGTCTGTTCCCATCATTCCAAGCGGTACCCATCACTCTAGTCTGTATCCATCATTCCTGTTTGTACCTATCATTCCAGTCTGTTCCCATCCTTCCAGTCTGTTCCCATCATTCCAAGCGGTACCCATTATTCTAGTCTGTCCCCATCATTCCTGTTTGTACCTATCATTCCAGTCTGTTCCCATCCTTCCAGTCTGTTCCCATCATTCCAAGCGGTACCCATCATTCAAGTCTGTCCCCATCATTCCTGTTTGTACCTATCATTCCAGTCTGTTCCCATCCTTCCAGTCTGTTCCCATCATTCCAAGCAGTACCCATCATTCTAGTCTGTCCCCATCATTCCTGTTTGTACCTATCATTCCAGTCTGCTCTCATAATTCCAGTCTGTTTCCATCATTCTAGCTTGTTGTACCCATTTCTTCATTCCAGTCTGTTCCCATCATTCCAGCCTGTAGTACTCATCTCATCATTCCAGTCTGTGTCTATCATTTCCGGCTGTACCCATCATTCCAGTCTACCCATCATTCCAGGCTGTACCCATTAGTAGATTTAGCATTTACCTCAGGAAGGGAAAAAAATCATTGAGCTGACGTATAAAAATAATCAACATTTGCCAAGATTAGAAGCGGTTATCAATCTTACCTTTGTTATAGTTTTTTTTTGTACCATTATTTTAGCGAGTAAGTTACTTTCTGATTTGAAGACACGTGAATATCTTCTTGCTATTGTGAAAGCAACGAAAATATTGCAGGTAATAAACTGACAATGCATGAAATATTTAGACTTTAAATGTGAACCCTATGACATCTTCTTGGAATCTTACCCGCCTGACCTTCTATCATAATTCACGGAAAATCCAGACTAGCACCTTCAGCGGACGTCCCCACGGTAAGCAAGGAAAGCCAACCTCCAAGTGCCGCGTAATAAAGAATGGCCTTAAATCTACTCCACCAAGCAAAGTGGGCCGTGATACATCTATAAGACAAGATATTACTATGTGGCCGGCTAAGCCATGTATTGCCAACACGTGTATAACATTGTAATGTAATACTTGTTTGATCATTTGAGGCAGTGGTTCTTTTTCGGCCCCAACATCTGCAGGTTTATCTCGAAGTCAACCTGGTACCCCTTCTTCAGTAATAATATAAAAATAAAATAAAAATATCCTGTAAATACAGATTCACACACACAAAAAAAATGGAAGAAAGCCATTCCTGACTGGAAGAGGGGGCTGGTCGTCCCAATCTGGAGGGGGAAAGGGGACCGCCAGGACTGCAACAACTACCGTGGTATTACACTGCTCAGTGTGCCGGGCAAGGTGCTTTCTCACCTATGGCTGAAGCGAATTCGCAGCCAGCTGCTGAAGCTTCAGAGACCTGAACAGTCTGGGTTCACGCCTGGTAAGTCAACACTAGAGTTTCGCGTACTAGTGGAGCGCCGACGTGAGTTTCGACAGGGGATGCTTGCAGCCTATGTCGATCTCAAGAAGGCGTTTGACTCAGTGCATCGCGAGGCACTCTGGGATCCCCTGTGGCTCCGTGGGATTCCTGCGAGGACAAATGTGTCATCGTTCAGCGTGTGGGCATTTGTGAGTAGCGGCGGCGAGCACGGCGGGGAGGGCAGCTAGGGGGTGCATGGCGGGAACCAGGAAGCCGTGCTCATCCCGGGAACACAAGCGCTCTCATGTTCCGAGATCCATGAGACACATTAATATCGCAGATAATCAATGGTGTTCCGCCACCGCTCCGCCCCCCGGTCGGCAGCTACAGATCGAGGTTATTCGTGACTAAAACTCACGTATCGGTGATCAATACGACGAAGCGAGGATCTACTGTTTGTTTTTCTACGACGGGAAGTAAAGATAAACAGCCGAGTGGGATGTGTCGGCACGTTTTGGTTTGGTGCAAAATAATCTCATTTGAAATTAGACTTGAAGTTGTTTGAGTGCTACAACATTAAAACCTACAGATGGCATAATTGTTTTCCTTTATTGTAGCAATTTGCATTCAAGTGAGAAGCCAGTAAGTACAGGAGTAGGTGAAACAGGGCTCCGGTAGTGGCGCGGTGCTTAATTTTCCAATATATTGATTGCGACGCCACCAGCTGCAAGCCGAGCAACGAAGGTGACGCCTTTTCAAGGAACTTGTTGCAGCCGCTAGTTATTCCTTGACTGTGGAAGGTCACTGTATGTTGTCCTGAAAACCAGCGGCGAAAAAAAACACAACATGCAAAGCATCAAAAGATTAACCGTAGATATGATGCCATTGCGAGCCCGGTACACGCCCTGTTTGGCTGCGTGCACAAAGCAGGCCTGTTCGGCTGGGGAAAGTGAATGTATGGGCAATCAATTAAGGCTGACTGTGCAGGGCGCCGGAGAGCCGCCTCAATAGCCTGGCACTGACGGCTGATTCAAGCAGGCCAGCGATCAGTTTAGATGGGTCTGAGCAAAGACAGACCACAGCTCTTTAACATGTTCAGGGACTCAGCAGTGTACCGTCAACAGGGACATTTTACTTCCCATCGATTGATACATAAAGACAAGATAGTTCTGTCTTTCATATTTTTAGACTGTATTATTTAGAATAAGTAATATTGAACTAATTTGTCCCTTTCCTTCACAACACGCGACCGAAAGGGCGGCGGCGAAAATGGCCTGCGATGCAATGTCGGGTTGCCAGAAACAGACATAATAAAGGCATTGTTTGGGAGTGTTAAAATAGAATAAAAAGGAACGAGTCATGTTACAGGTCGAGAAATAAACGATTTTTTTTTTGTCTCAGGTTTTGGTTTCAAGTATTTTGTCAATCTCAAACTCAAACCCAATGAATTCTATTTGTTTCCTTGAAAATTGGAGTGACATTATAAAGCTTCAAAGCATATAATTAATTTACCTATTTACAAGAGAGAAACGAAAAGATCTTGTTCTCTTCAAGTTGTTTTCCTGGCTTACCCATGCATTGTAGACATGACATTGTATAATGACATTTGTTAGCCCTGATGAACCCTACAACATGGCATTATAAACAAAGTCAGCTTTTTTATACGCCTTGGCCTGTGGCGCCGGTAGGCCTTCATAGTAGGGCCTGATGGTTGGCCCCAGCCCGTTGTGGCGCAGGCAAGTGTTTATAGTGGCGCCATCTTTACTTTTCAGCATTTTCCATTTTAGACCCCTCGTTGCATAATATAAATTGTTGGGGCGTGTTGGAGGGTCATGCGACGCCGATCTAGCACAGTTTTTTGTGCTATTAACACTTGTTTATCGTTTGTTTGTTTTACTGATGATATCATTCATTTTCTTGTCAAGCATTATTTGCTATTTTTTACTACTCGTATTGCCATTACTGCGCACTACAGTAAAAAAATATTATCCATAACGATGATAATTGTAAAGATCATTGTTGTTTTAATAGTAAACAAGTTTGATTTCGGCAGGACATGTTTATCATGCTTGCAGTGCACTGACCATCTGCCACTAGATCTCATGTTTTATGTCCTCCTTTGCTTAAGATATTCCTACACTTGAAGAACGCCTCGGCGCTATTTGTTCTAATTTTGATAGTTGATTTTAATCAGTATTTTCACTCTTTCATCCCTTTCACTGGTAAACCTTGAAACATCCTTTCATCCAATTCCATTTCTTCCTTCCTTCGACTTCATATTCTTTTGAGAGAGAAGTATCATGACGCTTTTGTAACTGGATTATTATTTACCAATCCCCTCTGCTTTCTTTGAATAGGACCAACATGCTGTAAGCATTTTTTTTTTCCAAACCATATTTCTTGTTTATTCTTCAAAGTGAAGTGGATAGCGTGCCGAACTACGAATCTGCGGGCGTGGGTTCGAATCCCGGCCTGGGCAGTCGGCACGCACCCCACCCAGCTGTTCATCCTCCCTTTCGGGATGGTCGATAAGTGGGTACCTGGGGAAACCTGGGGAAGGTTAACTGTGGTAACCCGGATACTGCACTTGTCCTGTGTCCCGGGGTAATGGGTTCTCACCCACCACAGGCTCAAGGGCCAATGGTACGGAGATGAGCGCCGCGGTCAAGCGCAGCTAATAGCGTGTGCTCCCAACTTTACCTCCCATTGTGGTGTCGTTAGCCCGTGCCCAAAGATCCTTACGAATCCGCGGATCCGGGTTCGCGTCGGCGCGCATCTCATCCCTCTGTTCATCTTCCCTTTTGGGATGGTCGATAAATGGTTACCACTTGTGGAAACATGAAGTGTGGCAGCTCAGCTCAAATGTCACACTTGCCCTTTATCCTGGGGTAATGGATTCTTATACACCGCAGGTTCAAGGGTCAGTGAGGCAGATGAGCACTGAGGCCATGCACAGCTTAGCATTCCCCCACTTTATCTTTATCTTGGTTTGTCTTCTTTGTCCCCCAAATGCACCAGAATACCTTACGCACTTGACTATCTTGTTTTCAAGTCATTAGCAATTAATGTCATTGCTTTCATCAGCATGAGCAGCAGCAGCCAGCAATAAAAGTCTTTTACAAGAAAAAAGGCCTTTCCAATTTTTTTTTAAAGTTTTTTGTTTGATCTGCGTATTATATAAAGTTTACGAAAAGGTTTTCATTTCATCCCTTCACCTGACTCTCTATCGGTCTTGAATTGTCCTACAATTCTTGACATTTTGCCATATTTTTTATCAATAAGTTATCTATAACTTCCTTCCAACAGGTGAGTTACTAAGTTCTCTCCTTCCTTCCTAGATCCGCTGCCGATGAAGATGCGTGCCTTCCCCCAAAGCTTCTGGCTCCAGCCCAACAAGAACAGTCTGCCTCCCTCCTGTTCCACGTTGCCGCCGCTTATCCTCGGCAAGGACTGCAGCGACGTGCTCGGTCAGTCTGAGTATAGTTCGGGGGTGTGGCACAGCGACGCCGCTCTAAATTCTCGACTAGGGGATACGGACGTACAAGTGCAGCCTCAAAAACTTATCTTGCACACAAACACCATTTTGATCTCTGTCATTTCTATACAGACTATCATCAATTCATCCAATGTCATTGAATGGTAATTATTGTTGTTTTCTTTTTTTTCTGAATAGATTTATTCACTTAGGTGTGGAGCCCTTCCGCTTTCTTTCCCGCCCTGCTCCTCCATGCAAATAACTCCCCTACCAACATTCTTATTTTTCTTTTCCTGTTTACATATCCGTACCTATTTGACCTTCCCTAAATTTACTCGAGCTTTTTTCATGTTCCTCTGATTCTTTCATTCTTGTTTTTGTCCAAATTTATAAACACGCGACCATCATACCTTTTCATTTCCGTTTTTACTTTCTTTCATATAACCAATATCGCATGTATGTAACTGTCATAATTTATAAACACGCGACCATCTTACCATGCACGATAGTTAGAGGTCTCTTTTGCACTGTGCTATAAACAAAAGATGATGACTGCCTCGGACTTTATTTTTTTCTCTATGGGCTCTGCGGTGGTCTCGATGGTCTTGGTAGAAATTCACACATCGATATAAGACACCGGGTTAACCCTACAAGTTCCGACCCGATGTGAAGCCGCAAGGAGTATCTGAAGTAGACACATGGACGTGACGACATGTATCTAAAAAAGAAACAGACCCCCCCAAATCCCCCACCACCACCACCACCACATACGCTCCATAATGCAATGGTAGAGCGCTCGCCTCACAACCTGGGTTCGATTCCCGGATGGAGTTGAAACGAATGGACAACCTCCTTTCATCCGTGCCCCCTGTCCACCCAACAGTGAATGGGTACCGGGTGCCAGGAGGTGGTTGTGTCCCGCCTCCCGGGTGTGTTGTGGGAGTGATCCGTCATATGTGAGTTTCATTCTTATTCGGGGAGGGGACGGGCTGGCGATCGCGAGTCTATCGCGTGGTCATACTATGGTGAATTACACACACACACACACACACACACACACACACACCGCACTGTAGCATAGTGGTTAGCGTGCTCGGTTCCCAACATATATGTTCAGTGTTCGATTCTTGGGCAAAGACTGGATACCGGGTGTCACGTCTGGAGTTGGTCACCGCCTCCTGGAGGGGGAGGTGGTGTGAGATTCCAGCCGTGCCCAAAGATCCTTTACTTGAGCTCCAAGCTCGCTCGGGGAGGACGCTGGCTGGCAATTGCGAGTCTCGCGTAGTCAGACCATGGTGGATGACAACTGCTCCATAGCGCAGTGGATGCCATCTATTTCTGTTATCCGGCAGGCCAAGGTTCGAGTCGCGCTCAGACTACCAAAGATTTATCGCTAACAGGAACAGTTACTATCCCCCTTTGAGCAACGAGGGGGGAGGGGGTTAGTGTGTGAACTTGACCTCCACACAACCCTCGTCTAGCACCTCCGCCTGGTTGTCGCTGGAACTGTTCACTTATTGATGACGCGGAGTTCGCCGAATCCCTGTAAACATGGCATGTACGTAGAGGTGCAAGTCTTTTGACGCACACAGACAAGTGAAGGCAGACTAATAAACGGAATTAAAGAAGTGAATTGAAGAGAACATTGTTATTCAACATTTCATAATCATAATTTTCTGAGAAAGAGTAAATATTACCAAGTAAAACATGCAATTTAAAAAAGAATATGCTGGAAAGCCGCTCACAAATGAGTGTGCTAAAAAAGCAGCGTCTCACAAAAACAACAAAGAGCCGCATAAACCACTGCCAGCCGGACAGAGTTATTAGCGGGCGTGTCCATGGCGCATGAACACGAACACCCACTCGCTGCTCAGCCAACGAACACAGGGCTCGGCGGAAAATTTATTTCTTAAGGTCAATAAAATTCAAGGCCAAACCACGATTCAAGCCGATTGTGAACGATTACAAAACAAGAACGAAGCTGAACAAAATACGGAATTAAAGTGATGTACTAAATTTAGAAACTGCACTTTATTCTGTGAAGGACAAAGAGATGAAATTATGGTTATCAGACATAGAGATGAAGTTATGGTTATCAACAGGGTCGTGAGTTGAAAAAGCTGGCCCAAAATGTGGAAGTCTTCACCCTCCAGACACACGACAGAAAGTGGCTGGTCGATGGGTTGGCGGCAGACACGGGGTCGCTCACCTCACGGCTCACACTTCTCTCTCTCTCTCTCCACTTATGTAAATCTGTGTGTGTGTGTGTGTGTGTGTGTGTGTGTGTGTGTGTGTGTGTGTGTGTGTGTGTGTGTGTGTGTGTGTGTGTTATATCACTTTTATGGTATTTTGTCTATAAATTAACATGGCCCTATAGATATAGAAGTATTAATAGTAGCAGTAATAATTGTTGTTGTTATGGATTTATTATTTTAGCAGTAACATTCGTCGTTATGATGCTTTTATAGGTATTGCTATTGTTGTCGTTGTTATTGTTGCCGTTGCAGCTGTATCTGCTGTTTATTTTGGTGATGGAGAATTGCTCCAAAAACACTGAAATTTTAGCATCTCATTATTATGTTTGGTAAATCCCCCGCAAAAAATAAATAAATAAATAAATAAATAAAAAAACACGAAAAATTTAGAAACTTGGCGGCAACAGCCAACAGATGACTGGCAGCTACGTAAAATTTACAGAGACTGGTTAAGGTTTAAAAAAAAATCATCGGATGTTATTGCTTAGATGACCAGCAGTACACTGCATGAACAGCGGCCAGAGCCACGTCATGGTAATGCTGAACATGCTGATTTTATTTATTTATTTTTTTTTTTAGAGCGGAGGGCGGTCACAGCCAAAACAACAATAAGAGAAAATAAGACCGCAAAAGTACTGCTCCTAAAAAATAAAAATAAGATAAAAAAAATCCGAACTGAATATTCCAAAATGGTTAGAAAGGTGTCTTGATACTTCCATCTTGAAAGTGTTCAAGTCGAAGGAAAGAGGAATTACAAAAGAAGAAAGGCTGTTCCATACTTTACCAGCGAACGGAAAGAAATAATGATGTTGGTTAACTCCTGCACATGGAATCTGGACAGCATAGGGAAAAGTCAGAGGAAAAAGTCGAGTGCCACAAGACCGCAGCAAGGGGTGGAGGTATGCTGTTAGAAAGTTCGGCAGAGAAGTTAGGGTAAATCTTAGGAATAGCGCCTCCTAGCGGGTGAGCGTTTAGGGCACGGTGTGGTGGTAATTATAACATTTCTAGCACGTACGACGGGATTTTGACAAGCGGACAGGCGTGTTTATGTCACATGGGGTGTATTTTTCCACGCTGGCCTCACGATTTCTTCCAAGTCGATGGGCAATGAGACTGCGAGCTCCGGGGTGAAGAAAGGGAAGAGCCCGCGCGGAAAAATACACCCCTTGTGACATAAACACGCCTGTCCGCTTGTCAAAACCCCGTCGTACGTGCTAGAAATGTTGTAATTACCACCACACCGTGCCCTAAACGCGCACCCACTAGGAGCCGCTATTCCTAAGATTTACCTATAAATATATATATATATATATAGAGAGAGAGAGAGAGAGAGAGAGAGAGAGAGAGAGAGAGGGGGGGGGGGGAGATTGGTGGCAATATAGATCTTTAGCGTAAACAAACAATTTCTCCTTTCGAGACCGCTGGCGACACGATATTTGCCCAAACATATACTTATAACACTCCTTATATATAAATTCAGTAGAATAATCACCCCTATCCCCACTACATATAAACTTGAAAAGAAGTCTCACCTTCAATGGAACACATGCAAGAATAACTGTACTGACGAAGTAAAGGCGTAACAGATCGGCAGGAGTTCCCACTTCCACCAATTAAAGATAACTGACCGACCGGGAAGAATCGCCTCCCACAGTGATGTCACGATGAATCCCTTACTTCGAGACCCGAGCCTTGTGGTCAAGGCGGCCTTCGCTCGGGCAGTCTACCGCCTGACACAACCACGCTCTTGTCCCTAAGATTGTTACATAACATCGACTTCTGCTATGTGCTAAGCACCATGAAAACTGCCAGCGAACTTTTCTTTATGATTCCATTAACAACGATTATTTTGCAGAGATTCGACCGGTGACGCCGCCCGAGGAGGAGCGAGTAGGGAATACGGAGCACGTCAAAAGCGAACCTGTGAACGGGGAGGAGGCGGAGCTGAGGACCATCAAGGTGGGCAACCCTGACCTGCTCTCGAGACTCTTCGACTCTGTGGAGCAGGGAGACAGGAAGAGGGTGGCGGTGGTGAGGAGGGGAAGGTAAGAGGATCTCTCTCTCTCTCTCTCTCTCTCTCTCTCTCTCTCTCAAAAACGGATATAAACAACTGGAAGCCTACAGAGTTTATATAACTTCAATACGAAACAAAAACCTACGTGGATAATGTCTCCCGGAGTGTTAACACTGTGAGTCTCTCGGTGGAGGATGCTACATATTCAGTTCCGGTCTTTTAACGCCACCAATCATCCACTGACCAACAGAGACACGCCAGTCCTCGTCGACAGACCGACTTGGTCGGCTAGATTTCGATCGCCGATAGAGTTGGTCTGTCGGCATCCTGATACGGGCCGCCTTTGGCTAAGGCCTGTGCTCCCTCGTGCAGGGGGGAGCGGTCTTTTCCCTCTTAACGGGCCGTCTTCGGACAAGGGCCCGTTCCCCTAGTGAGGGGTAAATCTTTAACAACAACACTGACCAAAATTTCCAGGAAAATGTTCTTGTAACGGTCTATTTATTAAGTTTCCGTCAACGTGCGAGTGTGTGCGTGCCACGGCCTCATCCTCGTTAACAGTAATCACGCCGGTAGTGAGTACGGCGGAGTGGCTCAACGATGCATCCGGGAGCACGGGAGGGGTTACTCACTGATATGTTCAAGGTTAAGTGAGGGGCCATGTATGTGTGCAGGAAAGTCCAGTGTGACTGCTGAATCCCAAAACAATAAACCATAATAAGTCTTGCTGCCAAGCGCTGAGAGTGGTCAACTCAGTAGATAAAACCACGCACCACCAAAATCAAATTATAATTAAATTTTGCGCACGACCACCCCAGGCTGTGACCGAGTCCACGCATCCCCGCCTAGATTCGAGGAGTGTTATGGTCTCGTTAGTTCCTTTGAATTTCTTCCATTTGTTACGAGTGTGTACGCCAAATATGAGGTTCTGAGCGATAACTATCAAAATTGAACGAAAATGCAAACTGCGGGCTGGATGGATATGCTCAGAGCCTGGGTAAATTTCAAACTTGAATAAGTCAACTCCGCTGAAGCGTACATGGCACGTTAGACTTAAAATAATATCAGTTAATGGTGTGTCTGAATTTTTAATGAGACATAAATATAAAATCCTCCATTATGGCTACATTTTTTTTAAGCTCCCCCAGTTAACATCTTATGCACCCCCAGTTGCTACTCCGGAGGGTTCGTAGCCTAATAGTAATGGCCTTCAGCTTTGTATGCCACGCAGTTTGGGCTTATACAGAATCCCACATTCCCCTTGCAAGAATATTGACAGCACTACGTTCAGTGTGTGGTCCCCTATCTATTATTCATTTACCTGTCCACTGGAGGTGGCCTGTTGCGTCGCCACCCGTTCTTTGAAGAACCCTGGCCTAATGCCATAATATAATTATTTAGCGTGATTGTAAGCATGCCGGCGTCAAGGGTTTCAACATGATGGAAATGACGATGCCACCAAAGTATGTACCACGTACCCGGCCTCTCCAGTGCCACGTTGAGTTCTGCAGTCTTGTGAAGTAATAGCGGAAGGTGTCCACGGTGATTGTAATGAAATTAGATACGGTTGATGTGTGTATTGCAGATCATTAACGTTGCTTTATTGTTTACAGTTCTTCAACACTGTTTTACACTGTAGATAGATTAATCCGAGGACTCTAGGCCGACAAGGTGTGGTATCGTTGTGTGGAAATGAACAGATCAACTAAATGCGAAGGAGCGTGTATTTGTGAGAGTCCACTCTCTGGCGTGAGGAGATCCGGTGTGGTGGTAAGTCTCTTTCCCCTGATTTGATTTGTCCGGGCTTTGTTTACCTACACAGGATGGATGAATTTCGACACGGTACCGTGTCTTTTGTCGGGATCTTCTGTCCCACCCAAGTTTATTTATATTTTTATTAAAGTAAATGATGACGTATGTATGTATACATAACTAGGATATCAACAATCACTCTTCTTCTTCTTTTGACCTGTTCCGCTTTGCATAGCTTTTCAGGTTCTCCTTGGTACTTCTTTACACTTAGATACTTCACTTAGTTACTCTGTGATGGTAAAGATTGGGTTCCGCGATGCGCGGATCAGGATGAGACAAACCAAATCAGGGGGACGAGATTTACCGCCTCACCGGGGTTACTAGCGAAGGAGTACATTGGTCTTTGTTATGTCAGCCGCGATATCTTCCTTTCCATGGAATTGCGTTACCTATATCTGCATGGTGCTCAGGGCGATAACGATCACGAGGAAGGAAGGAAGGTATAGCGAGTGCTGAATGACCTTCTTGACGCCGGCCTTGCCACACGCAAACCCGCGTTCAATGAAACGGTGGTGACGGCGGTGGTGTGCACTAGTGAAGGAAGCATTCCAACTGGTAACCATCCAGCCGGAAAGGGTTAAATAGAGTTTTGGGAAGTTGCATCTAAGCCATTTTAGCCTCTCTCTCTCTCTCTCTCTCTCTCTCTCTCTCTCTCTCTCTCTCTCTCTCTCTCTCTCTCTCTCTCTCTCTCTCTCTCTCTCTCTCTCTCTCTCTCTCTCTCTCTGCCAGTTGTGTTCCGGAAAGTCTTCCTTCCAGGAATGCATGATCGGGATCACACATGAAAGGTATCGAACGTAAAGTAACAGATCGACACCCACTGCAGGTGTTAGGTAATTATTCAGGGGAACACAAACGTGAAACACTCGGGCACATGCGACACATAAGCTCAATGAATTAATTTGTGACAACACCTTTCCTGTGTCGCATTATGCTGGAGGCAACCCAAAGACTGGCGTCATACAAGTAGTGGGTCTATAAAGTTTACTGTAGAAATGAGACACAAAATGGACTATATTTTCTGTACCACAAACAATTTAGCCATCCCCCACTCCGATAAGTATATTCATACACTCCGTAAAACACATTAATTACAATTTTTTTTTATCACGGTACTTTAATTAAGACTACTTGATTTGCAACTTCGTAACCATGACATATTACCTCAAAGACATTGCATGTCCTTTCAGTATTACCTTGCAACTTTTATCCATATACAACCCATTATTAGTCTGATTACCTTACTTAGAACCAAGATTAAACACAAGTCAGTCAATCAATCAGTCAATGCGGGCATACTCCGGGGCGAGATGCTTCGCCTTCACTACCCGCGTGTTCCTCCGAGCAAGCCTCCGTGCAGGCGCCTTTGCCACACGTCTCAACATGATCCAATGTCTTGCTTTAGTCACGAAATTCAGTCTCATGTGGCAATCGCCGATTTGACACATTCATTACGTGCAATGCTATTCAATTATTCTGTTAAAACACTTATTACCGAAGGCATCGATTCGCCTTTCCGTCACCATTTAGTGTCCAAGTCTCACAGACATAAAGAAACAGGGAACACAACTGACTTGAAGAACCGAATCTTTGTCCTTCTGCACAGGAAGTAACAACTCCAACAACTCCACATAATTGTGTTGAGGGAGTCTTAACACCGCGAAGCCAATCCTTCGGGGAGATTCCTTGACGTGACCTGCCGTTGTTTTGCACTACACTACCAAGGTATGTGAAATTTTCTAAGAACTCGATATCTTCGTTACACGCATGAATAAACTGTACTGTTTCATCCACCTGTACCTTGGCCTTGACCCAGTGACTTCATCTCCTCTCGAAGTGCCTCGAGAGTCATCACCAGAACCTCCAGTGACTCATCGAGTTAATGCATCATCAGGAAAATCAACTCGTATTGATTGGTCATTATTAAGGTACGATGGGGAGATGTTTTATTTTCCCTGGATCAGTTCAGCTGAGAGTCGGTGGGGAAGTGCTTAAAAACGGCCTCCCCTTCCTGATTTATTTCCTGTACATTCGTGCGATTATTTTCCGGTGTTTATTCTTCACCAAACTTCGTATGTGTGTACTGCTTCCCCTCCTCTACGTACTTGTTAGAAATGTAATTCCGCTGCTCAGCTCTTTTTATATGGCAGGATAAATAAATAAATATATATATATATATATATATATATATATATATATATATATATATACATATATATATATATATATATGTATATATATATATTATAAATTATTCTCTCTCTCTCTCTCTCTCTCTCTCTCTCTCTCTCTCTCTCTCTCTCTCACACACACACACACACACATATAGAGCTTTCCAGGAATTCTCACCCAACGGAACCAGGAAGGAAAGGAGGGGCTTAAAAGAAGATAATTATGAATTAGGTAATTGGAGGACGAGAGTTATGGCGAAGATTCTGAGGTATTAAGATGGAGCTTGTGCGTAGTATACGTAAGGTGAGGCTCTGGATGAGGACGCCAGTGGATGCACGGCTGCCATTGGTCGGTGTGGTGGCGGGGCCTTACCATGATTCACGCTACGGGTAAGGATGACTCAGCACATGACTACATGGAAATCACGGCACTAGAGGCACGCTGAGACGAGGTGCGGCATTCCTTCGAGTGTTATGAAGGCCATATCCTCAAACATTTTGCTGCCCAAACTCACACATTCAACAAGGCTTTCATAAAAGTTTAGGCCACTTCCTTGGGTAGTTTCATGACTCTAGTGGTAGTATGACCCTTCTTCTGCACCATGAACCAAAGACAACACTCATTAGAATGCGACTGGTCTCCTTGTTGGCCTTTTTAAATAGGTGATGTGGAAGGCGGGAGCGTCTGAGAATACCGACCATATATATATTTTTTTTTTTTACAACAAAGGAGACAGCTCAAGGGCACACAAAAAGGAAACAATAAAAAAAAAAAGCCCGCTACTCGCTGCTCCTAAAAAATTAAAAAATTAAAGGAGGTGGCCGAAAGAGAGACTTGTTACTGTTACCCACACTATCCCTGTTACGCTCTTAAGCTTGATTTTCAGAACTTTTATTTATCTTGTTTGCTTGCTTCGGTAGACTGCTTGACTGATTTCAGTAATGTCTAGAAATGCTGAAACGAGGAATTCCACCAAGTGCTTCAGGATTGTTATTTCAACACAAACTTTTCCTTACACATTTTACATTATGCTTTCATTTACATATATATCTAATCATTTATATAAATCAATTGTAAGAGGTTATTTTGCCATCATTAATTAAAAGCTTTCCATTGCACACCAAGATCGCTCATTGACTATAAAGATTAGGAGACTTCAAATATCTCGTTATAAGAGAAACTGGTATAAAAGAATCGAAGGAAAAAAAAAGATTACTCAAGCGAACGTTGTACCTATAATATCTCTCTCTCTCTCTCTCTCTCTCTCTCTCTCTCTCTCTCTCTCTCTCTCTCTCTCTCTCTCTCTATATATATATATATATATATATATATGACAGTAACTTTGATTATGCAAATTTTGTTGTGGCTTTTGATGTGTGTGGTTTTGGCCTTTTTTATTGTTACCTCAAATTGGCGGGTAGAAGGTGTGTGTGTGTGGGGGGGGGGGGGTGGAGGGGGCGCCTTATGTGACCGAGAGCAATATTCACCTGTCTAGTACCTGTCTTGAGTAGATCCTTGGCGTACATTTTTGAGCCAGTGAGGGTTTCTTTCACTCAGTTCACGGCCTGTAATGAACAAGGTTTATGAGTGAAACGACGCAGCAGTATTATCGACGCTTGGAGTCTTCCGGGTGCTGTCTCATTATCGAGGCCATGAAAGTAAAGGTGCTGGAAGGGGAAAAGAGAAAAAAATATAGTTTGTTCCCATGACCAGTAATGAAAAATGTTTAAGAATAAATTACAAAACGCTGCAGCTGTATCCTCGACGCTGAGGCGTCTTAAGCAACCTAGCTCAGGTGATGATTTTAGTGACTAGAGGACAGTTTGTGCAACATACAGCACTGGCGGACTTGCACGTTAAGGAATAGTGTTGTTACTCTATTACTCAATAATCATGAGGAACAAAAAGAGTGCGATAAACATTAAACACCTATGAACTTACGTAGTAGTACCTAGCGTACACGAAGAGGTATAGAAACGACGGTATGTGGGTAATTATATACAGATAGGAAGCTGTTGGACAGGCACTTTGCATTTTGAGAAAAGTTGGGAAGTAAGTAGGTATCTGGATAGACAATTATTATTATTATTATTAGTAGTTGTAGTAGTAACAACGGTAGTACTAAAACTGCTGGGTAGGTACATACAAGACTACTATCAACTTATTATCTACGCTGCCTACAGAAAGCAAAAACGATGGGGGTGCCAGCCAGTGTGGGTTGTAGCACACTTTCGTCACTTCACTATTAACTTCAGGGACGGGGTGCAGGCAGAGCCACTATGACATTTAACAGCATCGATTGTGCCTTGCAAGGTCACTTGGTGAAGTGGTGGCGGCCTCTACTGGCGGACAAGGACTTCAGGATCTATATTTGCCACGAGACAATAAATATGCGTAGCCTTAGCCACCACGTACCCTATACATGTCCATTCCGAAACCTCTCTCTCTCTCTCTCTCTCTCTCTCTCTCTCTCTCTCTCTCTCTCTCTCTCTCTCTCTCTCTCTCTCTCCTATTCATAACTTTCGAAATATTTTCCCCATAAGGATCATCAGGTATTACACGTTTCGTATTGATTCATAACAATCACATGTTTTTTTCAGGTTTCCATGAAAGATCCCTCTTTTTGTTTTCCCCGCACAATAGAGATAATTACTATTGACTGACGTATTCTAGACACATTCTCTCTCTCTCTCTCTCTCTCTCTCTCTCTCTCTCTCTCTCTCTCTCTCTCTCTCTCTCTCTCTCTCTCTCTCTCTTAAATTATTAAGGAAATCATGATCATCCCCGGCCTCCAGCCATGCTTTCAACGATCTGAATCCGTGCCCGGTGTGGCGTCGAATTCCGTCCGTCTTTCGGGAAATGTCCGAAATTGTACTGCACATGCGCGGGCTTTGCAATTTTGTCCATTTCATTCACTGCACTGTCATTCAGTAACTTAAAGTAAATTTACAGTTGATCTTATGATAGTTTTCATGAAAAAATGGCCACATTCCAGGCTGAATTGGACCTCGTAGCGCAGCTACTATTGAATGGAGAGCCCATAAACCTGACCTTGAATCAGAAGAAAAAACTGAGGAGACAGAAGGACAATCATAAGATCAAAGGTAAGCTTAGCATAAGCTATTAAAAATGAAATGGACAAAATAGCAAAGCCCCCACATGCGCAGTTCAATTTCGGACATTTCCCGACAGACGGACGGAATTCGACGCTACAAGGGAACCCAGCCTAATCAGTCCCAAGACTCGCCGAAGGAGCTCTTATCAATGAAACTCATGCGTCCTGAGATACTTTGCTTCATCTATTTGTGCTCCTCCGCATTTTCTAGAGGTTGGGTAAGGACTGCTCAGAAAATAATAATGAACTTATGAAATACAGAAATGAGAAATGGCAGCCATTTTGCATAAAAAAAGTATTATCAATTGCGTCATATTTAGATGAAATGTGACTTAGATAATGTTGGCTCAAATTTGGGGAAATATTTTTCAAGGCGTTAAGGTCTAAAACATATGTGGTACAATGCTTGTTTTAAAAAATCTGAGAGGCATAATTTAAACAGACGGGAAAAAACTGCTACAAACTGTCTACGGAACATTTTGCCCACATTTCACCACCCCGGTTCAGCCACCATACTCGCTGAGGGCGTGGGATCCATAAACATCCAAACGGCGCCTCTGGGGCACAGCCACGCACCGAAACACACTTCATGCCCCTAAATTAGGCAACCCTGGCCGGCAAACAAAACACCTGAAGACAAATGTGACAACAACTCGTCATCCATATCTATCTATCTATCTATACGTATGTAAGTATATATATATATATATATATATATATATATATATATATATATATATATATATATATATATATATATATATATATATATATATATATATATATATATATATATATATATATATATATATATATATATATATATATATATATATATATATATATATATATATATATACACACAGTGGTGGGATTCATTTTTTTTTAAGAACAGGTTATCTCACTCCAGGACTCGCTAACAACAGGTTCTCACTACTTTCAATAAATATTTTGTTTTCGTCATGTCAGCCTTGCCTCTTCCACTTTTTGTTCTATTTGACCCCATCCATCAACACGACAATGTTGTCAATAACTATACGGTTGATCAGAATGCATCAAAAGTCTCTTGGTCTTATTTTGCGTCTCGGCCCTGTGCCTATATATGGCATATTTATAGATTCAAACGGTTATAGAAGTGATCTTGACATATTTAAGATCACCATTCCTTATGTCGTTATGCGTGACTACAGAAATTAATAGCTACAGCCTCAAAAGAAAAATTCTACCAGCTACAGTGGTGTCTGCAGAAATTATTATTTTTTTTTTTTACAACAAAGGAGGCAGCTCAAGGGCACAAAAAAAGGAAACAATAATAAAAAAGCCCGCTACTCGCTGCTCTTAAAAAAAGAATCAAAAGAGGTGGCCGAAAGAGAGGTTAATTTCGGGAGATGTCCTGATACCCTCCTCTTGAAAGAGTTCAAGTCGTAGGCAGGAGAAAATACAGATGAAGGAAGATTGTTCCAGAGTTTACCAGCGTGAGGGATGAAAGAGTGAAGATGCTGGTTAACTCCTGCATAAGGGGTTTGGACAGTATAGGGATGAGCATGAGTAGAAAGTCGTGTGCAGCGGGGCCGCGGGAGGGGAGGAGGCATGCAGTTAGCAAGTTCAGAAGAGCAGTCAGCGTGGAAATATCGATAGAAGATAGAAAGAGAGGCAACATCGTGACGGAATTTAAGAGGTAGTAGACTATCAGTAGGAGGAGGAGAGCTGAGTAGACGAAGAGCGTTAGACTCCACTCTGTCCAGAAGAGCTGTGTGAGTGGAGCCCCCCCACACGTGAGATGCATACTCCATACGAGAGCGGACAAGGCCCCTGTATATGTATAGCAACTGCGCGGGGGAGAAGAACTGGCGGAGACGATACAGAACGCCCAGCCTCGAGGAAGCTGATTTAGCGAGAGAGATGTGAAGTTTCCAGTTGTTTCGCTTTCAATCGTTCTTCTTCCTTAGTCATTGGCAATCCTTATACAGCTTTATAATAAAATGTAGACCATGTTTCTTGTGACGGTGGGCAAAAATCTGGCAAACACAGCAAGTTTCTTTATGAATTCAGCACTGAAGTTTGTGTCTGAAAGAAACTAGTAGCAGGCAGTTCAAATTTCCATCCTTCATCTCATACCTTAATGATACACATGTATAAAATTTTACCAAATTGAACTCCTTCATATTAAAATCAGACCAGCTGTCTGAAAAGCTCAGGCGCTGCATATCATTTTCTTTAGAATCATAGAATGTCTCCAGGCTGAGCCACTGTTAAAACACGCGAAAACATCATCAGACTCCACACAGGATAGCAACATGCCTTACTCTAGGCCAGCTAATGTCTTGAATTCGAGGAAGGAAGCCTCCAAAATGTTTCTTTTCACTACAGATTAAGGCAACAAATATATAATTTCAGGCCACGGAAACCTCCATCAACAGTGCTGCCAAGAGTGCTGCGGGATGAAGACCCATGTCTTGTGAGCACTGTCACTGAATCCATCCTGCCACTACTTCCTGATAAAACACCAGTATCTTCAGGCTCATCCACTCCTTTAGGTATACGACAAGCTCCCCAAGTAAGTGAACGATGGTTCATGTATGCTGCTTGTATAATGAGGAAGGGTTGTCTTTAGGATATGATGACAATAAGCTAAACTGGTTCACCTTATTCTCTGACAGTGAGACAAACTAAAACAATATTTACTACACACTTCATGGGGAAGAAGTAATACTTCAAAAGAATAAAGAGGAACCTTGTTGCAAAGGTGACCTAGGAAGAGGTCTAGTTACATGATGGGAGGAAACAGAGGAAGGTAAGCAATTACAGACCTATAAGTGAAATGGATGGCAGAATAATAAGAATGATGATATTTGACATTCTGGTGGCAATTTACAAATATCGGGAAGTGTCAAGATAGTGCTATGTATATGAGTTACCAAGGGAATCGACACTGGAGAGTATTTAGAGGCTGAGAGTAGATTTATATGGATTACTAAGGATATTGTCCTTGGACAAATATTCCTTGGCTTTGCCCTGGTAGGAAGTGCAAAGTAGAGTATCAGGACACCCCTCCACCCGAAATTGACCTTCTTTCGGCCACTCCTCTGAATGTTTTTATAGGAGCAGTGAGTAGCGGGCTTTTTTTTATTTTTTATTATTGTTTCCTCTTTTTGCCCTTGAGCTATTTCCTTTGCTGTAAAAAAAAAAAAATAATAAAAAAAAAAAATAAATAAATAAAAAAAAAAACTTCCTCCCCCCCATGCAGGAAGTACTGTGTCAACCTGTGTATGAATCACACACAGGGGGGCAAAGCACTTGTGCACTGAGATATAATCTGTGGCAGGTGGAGAGGAATCACCAGATTATCAAAGAGCCAAAATTTCAAAGCGTCAAGGCACACCTCCATAAGGCAAAAGACACTTGACAGAACCTGCTGCTAGCAGAACCTCTATCTTCATCATGGTAGCCCTAGTTATATTATGATTCTAGAAGATTAAATGCACAAAAACTACATACAACAATTTAATGAATTATTTTTT
Organism: Eriocheir sinensis; assembly: GCF_024679095.1. Classification (NCBI taxonomy): domain Eukaryota; kingdom Metazoa; phylum Arthropoda; class Malacostraca; order Decapoda; family Varunidae; genus Eriocheir; species Eriocheir sinensis. The sequence goes on along the minus strand of NC_066540.1, from coordinate 10,802,869 downwards.
GGATGCATAGAGATAACAGAGACTGAGTTTCCTTTTACTTTAACCCGGTAGCAGCGATGGGCCAAATTTGTGGCTTTACCGTGTAGCAGCGACGGGCCAAATTTGTGCCATGATTTAAACCCCCCAAAATAGATGATACATAATCTGATCACAAGTGCTTTGATATATATTATGAAATGGTTTGTGTGAGGGGTGATTTTTTCTCATTTTTCTCGCTTGGGGGGACCGCTGCTACCGGGTTAACAAAATGTCTAATAAGCTAATGGTTAAAGATAAAATAAGATAAAAATCAAAAGAGAAAAGTTCACTCAAGTAAGTTAAAACAAATTTCCATTTATAACTTTCTAGATGCTGTTAATATATTTTACAGGATGTTATTATAGGCAGTAACTGAGGTACGTAGTCTTGCTTTCAGGTTCTGGAGATGGTGAACCTGCGCGATGGTGACAGAACTATCTCCCTACCATCCCTTAATGTGGAACACAATTATAACCAAATACTATCAGAATTAGTACTTAAGCTGTAGCAAAAGTTATTGGTCCAAGTTGTTCTTCACCTCTTATTAAATTTATAAAAAAAATGTTTCAACTTTTAGAATGTAAGAAAATTTGCATTTGGAAAGTAGTGTAAAGTTATATTTGATTACAACAGAGACATAAAGATTGTTATGTAGGGACAGCCTACATAAGAAATATGTGAAAACATTTATCAAAGAGGGACTGATTGAAGTACCCTTGACAGCTCAGAGATGATCTACATTTCTGATTGTCAAAGTTTTCAGCTTTCCAACCAATTTTCTATGGCTCCTCATCCAGTGTGTCACATAGAGCCATTGCTCAACTCTCAGGTAAAGATTTAATGGTTAGAAAACTTCCCACTCAGGAAGGTTTTTGTTTTTATGAAAGATTATTAGATTAGAAAATGCTAATGTCTAGCAAGTATGGGGGTCATGAGTTGCCCCTGGCAAAAATGATCACAGTTTTACTTAAGGTCCCACAGTCTCTTGCATGAAGAAATAAATGAGTGCCATATTTTTGTATAAAAAATATATCATAATTATTGGTGTATAAGATGCACTTTTGACTTGATTTTTTTTTCAATAACACTATGTTCTTAACACTGACACCCACATAACCCAAGAAATTTATCTGTATCTTATACAAAGGTGCATCTGATACACTGAAAATACAGTACATGCATAATTTTTATATAATATCAAAAAGTTTATTTGAATGTTTAAGATTTGATATTTTGAGTCTATTCATTCCTTAAGTTGAATAAACTGAGAATTGAAGAACTAGGACTGGGGATGCATATATGCACCAGATTTTCATGTTCCTTAAGTGAAACTAATATATATATATATATATATATATATATATATATATATATATATATATATATATATATATATATATATATATATATATATATATATATATATATATATAATCCCCAAGGTTAGAAATTAATGATAAAATTAGACAGACATTGCTTTCTCTTGTTGGTTTGCAATATCTTCACCAGTCCTTGTCTTATAAAACCCCAAATTAAGTGCTTTTTGGTCGACTTGAAATCTGAATTGACAAATAATATCAAAAATAAATCATAAACAATGAATGTAACTATTTTTTTTACTTAGCATCATAGACATATTACATATATGCATTAGAGAGCAATGTTATGGCATTACTCAGACTCAAGGGACTGGATATAAACTGAAGAGGTTTTACGGATCTGAAACTAAAACCTTTTAGTGAATGAGCCTCTGCCTCTGGAAGCTGCAAATTTTGGACTGTGATATTAGTCCTGCACACTGTGATAGCACCATCCACTTATATATTAATTTATAAGTATATGTACTTAAACAGAAAATGTTGTAGAAGTGTAAAGATTGCAATAAGTTTGTACACAATTACCTAAATGTGGGAGCATTTAGATAGCACTTTTATTACTCAGTAATCATGTTTTGGCATAGATAAGCCAATTTCTTATTTCAGAAATATACCTAATTTATTAAGGAAGCATGCCTTTACCAACTTTGGGACCATCTATACTGAGATACATTTGGTGAAGGTCTGGTCTGTACAATTCCAAACTTTTCATCCTTGTATCTTGTTGCACTGAAACTGTGTGTGACAACCACCTATGAGAGGCTAGTCACATATCATGACCTTCACTTCACCTTTGCTGGTACAAATAAAATAAAAAATTGTGCCTTGTGATTTAGAAATTCTGAAAACTAGTAGGTCATTGCAATTCATAATGAAGAGTTGATAGTACCCAAATAATTTCTCTAAGCAATAAAATCCTTATAAAGCATTTTTTTACAATGTGTATTGTAGATGAAATAAGTAAATCAATAATTAAGTACCTTTGTGTAACTTTGCAATTTTCGGGGGTAATTATCTGACCCATTCAGTTCTTATGATCAGCTGATATTATTTAAATCTAAAAAGATGTTCATTTATTATTTGTTAGTAATCAATATATTATTTCATAATCTGACCCAAACTTCATTATCATCAGTACTATTTAAATTACCTCTAGTGATGAGATTCTCTATATAATTCAGCACAAAAAGATATATTTCAGTAACATTTGAATGTATTCGTACTTGGTCTCATAATGAATCATTATAAAATGTTACATGTTTGCCTTGTCCAGTAAAAAGAAAACAATGGAATATATGCAACTAACATGATTCAAAATTGCACTTTTGTGATATGGTACATGAGACTTGTAGATTATCTATTGTAAGTATTTAACAATCCTGAATATTCCATTTAATTATTAGTACAAAATTATGCATTGGAAAGGTATTTTCCTCAAAAAATTATTTTGCTTCACCTGGGAGATGTACCACCCCTAGAGGGTATGTGAATTGCAATGACCTTAAATGAGTGTCACATGTTCACTAATACACATAATTGTATTCTATCACAATTTATTATAATTTATGTGCAAATTATGTTGGAAAATCAAAATTATAGACATCTTCATATTTTCGAGAGAGAATAAAGATGATGTGAATTTATGAATGGTGCTAAACTTGACAGGCAGTTCTTAATGGTCTTGACGTCAAAGGATCACAAGTCTTACTCTTGGCCTTTAGGAGCTATTCCTCAGGCTGGCACCATAAGTTGTACATTGAGTTTGGTTGATAGTCTGGCAAATTTTAGCATTTGTAAACTTCTTCCATAAACAAACAAACAAACTCTCTCTCTCTCTCTCTCTCTCTCTCTCTCTCTCTCTCTCTCTCTCTCTCTCTCTCTCTCTCTCTCTTTTTTTCTCAGTCTTTGTGACCTTGTGATAAAATCACACAGCAAATTTCTTAAATATTGAAATCTCTTTTTGTCAGACTATTAACTGGATTAGATCACCATTACATCATCTATAGAATACAATTCAATTAATCAATAGACATACACAATCATCAGTAAAATTAACCCCATTTACATAAATTCATAATTACACCAAGATGATGTAATGGATATGAGCAACCTTTACTTTGTGATGTGGTAGTTACAACTGGCTAGGATCACTAAGCTCCTGGTAGTACGAGCTTTATCACTGCAGTAAAGCACTGTAGCTTACCCGGTAGCATCTATGTTATGGAAGGGGAGTTGGCTTTGAACACCAAGCAGGTTTAATTTTATTAGGTAATTTATCTAATTTTAAGTACCATAACTTATTTCAAATAATAATTTTTATTCTACAAATCATCACACTGCTTGAATTCAACCTAATTTCACATTATAAATGTTTCAAGGACAGACAGTTTGCTTCAGTTATCACTTTAGATAACTTAAAATCATGTGTTAAAAACATTTTCTACAATCTGCATCTCTCTTCTTTCTTTTCTGACTTCTGATAGAATACTGCAGTTTCAGTGCCAGAAACATACCACCTACAGCATAAAAGAAACAAACTTTTGTGTTAAAGGAAATTATATATTATTCCCAACTCTATTCCCTCACATACAAACAGATCAAGTCTCTAGAATCAGTATGTTTAGTGTTTTACAATGATATGGTAGACTGCACCGCACTCAGTCCTTGGCATTAACACAGATCATTTTAGATAAGTTCCAGAATGCCAAATATAATTCAATGTTTATGATGTCCATTAGAGTGAGCTTGCTATGCTGTTAACCCGAGAACGGTGACAGACCTCAATTGAGACTTGCCCGAGGAGAGGCGAGAAGCCTAAATTGAGCGTGATTTTTGAACACGTACAGAAACCGCGCCAGTAAGTTTAGATGGCTGAAAAATGGAATGGATCATGTAATATATGGCAACACTCAATAGGACTACCCAATATCCCCCAACCTGCCCCCACCCCCAGCCGGCAGCAGACCCCCTCACCCTACCCTCCCGGGCAGCTTCAGCAACACCATGGACCCCAGCCAGAGAGGACACAGTACTTCTGCTCCTTCTGCCAACCCTGCCCTCACCCCTCTCCATCCTCCCGGCTGGCCTCTATCCTCCCTCACCTCCCCCTGGCCTCCCCCTCACCTCCTCTCCATCCTCCCTCCCAGTCTCCTTTCCTCACATCAAAAGTGGTAGGGAAAATAGTAACCGGCAACCTATACTATGTAAACAGATGAACCCTACCCCTCACCTCCACCACCAAGACCCCTCTCTCTCTCTCCTTGTAACTCTTTCTCTCCCCTTTTCTTCCTTCTCTCTCTTTCCATTCTCAATCCATCCATCTTCCCTTCCTCTGCCTCACCCTGCTAACCGGCAACCCTATAGAACAGAGATAAAGAGCCAGAGTAGTGATCTACCTCTTCCCCTTTACAGCCCCACGTCATTCATTTCGCCCACGTCAATCATCTTGCCTCGTCTCGTAGCACGTCTTATTTATAAATTATTGATAAACTAAAAAAATTAAGATATAGATGAGGTGTATATTAGTAGTAACAAATATGCGTACATACTACATGTCATTTAAGCTCACGTCCCTCGTCTTGCCTCGTCGCGCGTAGTCCCTCCTTGCACGTCCCAGGCGCTCGGCTAAATCCCTTTATTGACCACTGCCACAGCTATACAAATAGGTTTATAACACTTTGGTTTTCACTGTCCTATGCCCTCCAATATTCTAAAGGCACTGAGGTACTGTTTTTCCAATTCTGAGAGACTCGATTTTTGGGGTCAACCAGTCGCCTGACAATGGCTCTCTTCAACCCTGGGATCACTTTTCTCAGGTTAAACCTGCTGGATTTTGTTAAAAAGGTATACTTATTTTTAATGAATGCAAATATGAGTTAACTTTGCCTGGTGTTTGAGGTCAGTCTCCCCTCCTGGATGGTTGTAGCTAGTACATCACTGTAGAATTAGTTCTTGAGGCCTCAGAGGCAGGACTTCTATGCATATTTATCAAGTAAAATATGCAAGAAGCAATAATTGGCAACAATTTTGTGTGTATGAGTATATATATATCTATATATATATATATATATATATATATATATATATATATATATATATATATATATATATATATATATATATATATATATATATATATAATTTGTAATGCTAAGTTAAAATGTGTTATTTATTGCTATACATATTTGTACATACAAAGTAGGATATTTATGAACTAACGATATAACTAAGACACTAAGGAACTTCTTGTACACTCTGGTTACAGAGGTAGTACAAATTACAAACTTTTATAATGAACTGTTCTATGCTATATGTGAACTGCAAGAGAGACTATGCACTGTGTAAGGATACCAATTTGGTATAGTTCTATGAAGACCTTTGTTATATTATGGCATTAAAAGAATAAAAAACTTGAGGTAGTTTCACTTCATAATTTTCAAAAACTTAGGAATGTGCATGTATCATCAAAAGGGAACACAGACTATTGACACAGACATCTATGGGGCAGGCTGTCCCTGACACTTGCAGACTTATTCACCATAGTCCACCAAAGATAACCTGCGCATACATGTCACAGTCATCTCTTAATTTTGTTATTTTAGTATATTCATGATTTTGTGCTATCACTGACTGTCCTTGCTACTACAAAAAAGTAAGCTTTAGACAAAAAGTCTAAGTTATGTAGGTAAACATTACCAGATGTCACCCATGTGTGTGGGGGATGCCATGAACAGATTTTGAACACATCTCATGTAGCAGCAGTAGCCCACACATGTTAAAATCATAGCTTTGAGTAATTTATTTCGTGCCTTGCTTTTCCCCTTGTGCTAAAAATTTGGTTTGATATGGATGCACAGAGAGCCTAGAGAATGGGGCAGCACACTTTCACAGGAGTCTCAGCCTCTAGTGACTCATCACCCACCACATAGCACTAAGCTGTTCCTCCTCACCCTATTTCCATCACAATACTGATTCAAAACTCAGGCTGGAATCTTTCCGCTGACAAGGAGTGGTTACTGTGCCCCCTTGAGCAAGGGGGATGGAGTGTGTGGTGTGTGAGGTCCTGGCAGTACCCATAGATCGACTATAATGAGCATGAGCTTGCTCATGTCAGAATGGTACTTGCTGGCCGTGGTGGTGGTGAATTACACACACACACACACACACACACACACAAATAAACAACTGACAAAAATATTGACAAAAATAGGCTCTCCTTGTCAAGCCCGTGTGAGGAGATCATATGTCCCCATTCCTGCTGTTACTCAGCTGCATGTCTATACTTGTGTGAAGTGGCATTTTCTGCTTCACACTTTAATTTCTTCCTCTTCTGCACTTCTCCCCACAAACCTATCCACCCATCAATACTAAAATATAGGAGTAATATTCGAGGAATACATGATCAACACAGTACTGCAATTTTCTTTTAAGTTAAATGTATCCACCTTGCATGCCATTTAATTCCCCTTATGATGAGATATAATACATGATGATTATTTTTAGTTTTTTGACTTAAATCTAGGTATATTCAGTGGTGGTGTTTCAAAATTGGCGCATGTAGCAATCCCGGATATGCCGTGAGCTGCATTCTTGGCCTGGCTGCAGCGAAGGGGTTAATGATGGAAATAAGTGGAGACGTGAAAAGTGAGTGGCACAGTGTATGAGAAACTGCAGCAGCAATTGCTTACCTAGTGATGGCATAAGAGGCAAGGGAGCTAGTATCGCTCATAAGGGTTGTCTCTTTTCAATTGGCTATGAACATGCCAGTCATATTTGTTTTTAAATGCATTAACACTTTCACTTCTCACAACCTCCTCCGGCAAACTGTTCCACCGATTCACCACCCTCGAGGAGAACATATTTCTTTTGTGCGTTCTATGTCGTGGTTTTTCCAGTTTGAGGGAGTGACCTCGGGTCAGAAGATTAGAGTGCCTATGGGCAACCAGCTTTAGGTAGTCTTCATCTCCCCCAACACGGTCAAAGCCTTTCAAGATCTTAAACACCTCAATCATATCTCCCCTGATCCTCCTCTCCTCTAGAGTAGTAAGTTTCAGTTGTGTCAGTCGTTCTTCATACGTAAGGTGGGCCAGAGTGGGCACCAGTTTAGTGGCTCTCCTCTGGACTTTTTCCCGTTTTTCAATGCCCTGCCTGGTGTTTGGTGACCAGGAGGCCTGGATGGCAAACTCAATATGGGGATGAGCAAGAGATTTATAAAGCAGCAGCATTATTTCTTCATCTAGACAGTGAATGTGCTCTTTATTCTCCCCAGCATTGAGTTGGCAGAGGCTGCTGCTTTAGCCACCTGTGCTGAAGGTTTTAGATCTGGGGTTACAAGAATGCCCAAGTCCTGCACTAGGGGGATGTTTCCCATGTGGTATTGATGGCCCAATGCAATGAGCAATGAGTTATCCTCATTTTTCATTTTCTACTTATACTTGTTCCATAGCTTTAGACAAAAATAACCAACTGATAAACTTAGTAGTGAATGGAATTCACAAACATGAGTTACTGATGTGTAAAGACTGTAGAGTAAATCAAATTTAAAGGCACAGCAGCAGGGCAATTATAGGTGGGAGTCGTCAGCATGAGTCACAGGTGATATTTTTTAACTGAAATGACCATGATTCTGATCTGTAACATTATAGGTCCAGCTATAATATGCCACCTCTCTCTGACCTCTGGGAAGGGTAAGAAGCTTATTCCTGGTGAAGTTTGGACACCTCCTCTTCGATAACACTATCCCTGTGATCATATGTGATCATACAGGGGAAGTGATTAGCAGGCTTTTTTTTATTGTGTTCTTTTTGCCCTAGAACTGCTTCCTTCACTAAAAAAAAAAATAATAATAAAAAAAAAAAAAAATAAATAAATAAATAAATAAATAAATAAATAAAAAACATTGCAGGAGTTGCCAGCCTTTGAATAACTCCATACGGAATGTAAGAATGTAAACAAACAAGCAGAAAATCTGTAATCATAGATTTTTATACTTTAATGCAGATATACAGCTCTTATGTATGATATAGTAGCAAAATACATCTTATTGTGGGACTGCACTGCTTATTATTACTTCAAGAGCAGTGTTTACCACTGTACAATACATGTTTTGATTTTGAAATCTGTATTTGTACACTAAAACACATGGAGACTGAAAATACAGCATAAAAGCTTGCACGTGATTGGCTACTGAGTGCAACAACTGGTTGCTAGGGTAACTCTTACGGACTTACCAGAGTGTTGATGAATACAGAGTCTGAAAGATACTGGAGGTCTGGTTGTGATCTGGCAAATGTGAGAGATACTGAAGGGTTGGTTGGTAATGTTGATGAATCCGGGCCCGGTTACTAGATCTGGGTCATGTATGGTGGATTGCCACATCTTATCAAGGCCTACAATTTACTCTAACTTGGGGTCGCGGGTCGCAGACGTTTGTGGCAGTATCAAACAAGTGACACTACCACCCTTTGGTGGCTGTACCAAAGTGGACAGGTCAAAGACTATGAATACAAGACTTACATCAAAAGATGCCTTAAAGCCCACCAAACTCTACAGAACTGGTTTTCAAGTTAAGAAGGAAACTGAACATGACAATTTCCTTATTTATTATACATTATATTGGATAAAAGTATGGGAAAAATATGCATATTAAAACTGTAATACAGAAAGATCCCATATAATGCAAAATCAGAGTCCAGTCTACAAAAAGCACAGCTTACATTGTATTCAACAAAAGTTATTTTGTAGCACAAGCAGATCTCCAGCAGTGCAAGTCGCATACCAAAATTGATTAGATTTAAAGAGAAATAATTAAGGGAGTGAAAATCAAATAATATATTCCAGATTACATGTATCATGTAGCCAAAATTCAAATAGAGAAAACTCAAGCATCCACCATATTCTCCTACTATTTGGGACCATACTTCACTATTATCAATAATGTTATCCTTACATTTCTTATATAAGG
>NC_066540.1:10698512-10788512 GCF_024679095.1 Eriocheir sinensis | reverse complement strand
ATTTTATCTGCTTAACCATTCACACAGCCAAATTTGGAACAAATGGTGTACGCAAAGTTAGAGTTGGTTAGTTTAAATTTATTCAGCACGCAGTATTGGGCGGCGGAAATACGTAACACAGCTCAGGACGGGACATGGTGGCAGTGGTCCACTATACGGAGTCGGTGTTGTGAGAAATACCTCCTCGCGGAAATAAGTCACTCTGCTGTTCAATACGCATGCACACTGGGGGAATACACAGCAGGAAAAACATTAATTTGCCTGGTTTTGTTCTAGTTTGTACATTTGTGATATTTGTAAGCGGTGAGTGAAATATAGAAACAGTAAGCAAGTTGAACCTCTCTGCGAGCTATTTTGCAGCTGCGGCAGTGGGTGCACAACAGGCAATTGAAAAGTCAATCATTTAGTAAGTTCCTGAGAAAAATACTATCTCCATAATAAACAGCATCATATTCTGTCCAGAAATAAGCAGTCAACATCTCAAAATTAGTAAGTTACCCTCTAATGAATAATCCTCTATTTCAGTTTTAATTTTATTTTGATTCAGTCGGCACAACATCTGTGGTCATATGCCGGAGAGAGACAGAAAGGGAAGGAATTATAGAAGGGAACAGATCCCAGGAGACGGGACACAACCCCTGATTAATACCTGGTACCCATTCACTGCTGGGTGGACAGGGGCGTAGGGTATCAGAAAAGCCGCCCAAATTTTTCCACTCCACCCGGGAATCGAACCCGGGCTCTCTCGTTTGTGAGCCGAGTGTGCTAACCACTGCACCACGAAGCCCCCGAGAGAGAGAGAGAGAGAGAGAGAGAGAGAGAGAGAGAGAGAGAGAGAGAGAGAGAGAGAGAGAGAGAGAGAGAGAGAGAGAGAGAGAGAGAGAGAGAGAGAGAGAGAGAGAGAGAGAGAAGAGAGAGAGAGACAGAGAGAGAGAGAGAAGAGAGAGAGGAGAGAGAGAGAGAGAGAGAGAGAGAGAGAGAGAGAGAGAGAGAGAGAGAGAGAGAGAGAGAGAGAGAGAGAGAGAGAGAGAGAGAGAGAGAGAGACTCTCTCTCACACACACACACACACAGATGGGTGGGATCCAGATGAAAGGAGGGGGAGATAAGCACTTTGGTCACAGTGCCAGTGGAGTCAAACTGTCTCTCTCCCTCTCTCTCACACCCACACCCACATAAACAAACACACGCACACATTTTTCAAGGGAGTGTGAGGGAAAAAATGGCAGTTGCTGGTTGGCGTTTTTTGAGGCTGGAGTTCGCGGAATCACATTCATCGACCTGGCTACACTGGTGGCTTCGTCAACAGCCATTTGTTTGTGTTCGAATTGCGATGCACATTGGAATTGGAGGACAAAATTTGTCTGATAAATGTGTTCGAATTTGGGAATTGTTCAAATTGAAAGGCATACGCACACACACACGGCCCGGTAGCTCAGGGGCAGAGCGTCTGGCTCACAACCAGAAGGACCGGGGTTCGATTCCTTGGCCGGGTGAAGATAAGTTGAGTTTATCTTCTTTCACGTGTAGCCCCTGTTCACCTAAGCAGTGAGTAGGTACGCGACGTCAGGCAAGGAGTTGTGACCTCGTTGTCACGATGTGTTGTGTGTGAGTGGTCTCAGTCCTACCCAAAGATCAGTACTACGAGCTCTGTGCTCTTCCGTAGGGGAATGGCTGGCTGTCTCGAGAGAGACCCACAGCAGACCAAGAGGTGAAAAAAATTCCACACACACACACACACACACACACACATATATATATATATATATATATATATATATATATATATATATATATATATATATATATATATATATATATATATATATATAGATATATCTCAATTTACGCAAGTATTATGCGTTCTTGGAGAAATCAATAAATCAAAAACAATGTAAATCAAACAAGAAATAGGTTTCTGTAAAAACAAACCGTATTTCAGTATAGCAGCTTTTTTCACATAAAAATGCCTGAAAGTTTAGCCCTTGTTATGTTGAATGTACAAATTTTTAATGATTTTTTTCTTCTTTGGGGTGTTTTTAAGGGTCTTTTTTGTCTTATCCAATAACGGCAAACTTTCTGTAATCATTGTATATAATCCTTCATAGTCCATAGCTGTCTCATAATATGTTACCATAGAATACAGAGTGATCTAATAACTACTATACAAAATTGAAATCGATGGAGGATTGCCCATGCCTTGTTGTTATCCCGTTTTTTCGTTGGGCACCATTTGTATGATCTTGATCTTGATGTCACAGGTGGCTTGATTGTATGACTAAGGAGCAGTACAAGCTACATAAAAAATCATATTGGAAAAAAATATCCATGTGTTCATTATTAATTATTAATATTAGTGAGAATAATGGGGTAAATATGATATCAGAAACAGTACATCATGAGTCTTGTACGAGGAGATATTTCGCGCAATACCAGCCAGGCCGCCATTTGCATTGTTTACAAACCACACAACCACACCCATACAACAAACAGCTGCATGGCGCGTGTCACCAGAAACGTGTGAATTGTGTCTTGCCTAGTTCTCTGTCATAACCTACGAGTGATGGTGGGAATAATATGCTTATTCACTTCATTCAGTGGAGAGAGAGAGAGAATATCCATATCACCGAGATATCCACTCAGGCACTCAGTCTCAGCCTCACTCGTGTGAGGAAGAAATGAGGGACACCATGAGTGGCTAGCTAGTATTGGTACCAGTACCGAGCAGTCTGGTACCGGTACTGTACCATATAGCTAGTACCGTTAGTACCGGTACCTGCCCACCCCTATTGTTGAGCAGCATGGCAGCGTGGTTACTGTATTGTTGTTCAAGTGGCGCGCGGGAAGAACTGAGCTTTGCTGTGTGGCCGCGGCGCTATGTGAGTCCAGTTGCGTGAGACATCCATAAAATATCGCGTATAAGTGGAAAAAACGTGTAAATAATTTTTTTTTTTGGATTTTGGACCCCGCGTTATTTCAAAAACACGTAAACCAAACTCGCGTAAATGGAGAGTTACCAGTATGTATATATATATATATATATATATATATATATATCTATATATATATATATATATAGATATATATATATATATATATATATATATATATATATATATATATATATATATATATATATATGAGGAGCTGCCTTCTTCTTCTTCACATGTTGCCAGAACAGGATCAGAACAGAAGTGTAGTATGAAAAACTAACTTACCTTCAAAATAAGTTGTGTCCATTGCATTATCAGGTTGAGGGATGAATGGAGCCTGAATGTTGTTCAGATTCGTCCAATCAGTGTTAGTAAAAAGAGCAGAGGCTTTAAGAGATTCGAAATCTGCTCGTAATTTAGGGTCGTACTCAAGGAGCTTGTCTACACAGTCTACAGCATCCTTGGAGAGTGCCTCATCATTCTCTGGCCAGGGAATATCTGTTGGAAAAGGCAACATGATGTATTATTTTATGAAATTTGTCACTACTAATCCTCAAGGTACAAATCCTATGTTCATTTGATACTTTCAATATCATTAAATCATCCTCATCATCTTCAGCTACTAATAGTCCACTGCAGGACTAATGCCTTTCCCAAAGATCTTTAATTCTCTCTCATCTAATGTTTGTGTATTCAATGCTCTTTTTTTTTTTTTTTTTTTTTTTTTTTCCTGTATTAATGGTAGGTTCTCTTGATGGGGCCTGATGGTTGGCCCCAGTCTGTTAGTGGTGCAACCAAGTCTTTTATTGTGGCACAATCTTCTCTGATGCATGCTGCCCATTGGAACTCATCTTTGCTGCTCTCATGTTTCAATAGAGTTCAGGTTGATAGGTAGTCATCAAGATAGCATGTGGCTAGTCTTAGGCCACTTAGCGATGACTGAAGACTGCCAGATTGTAATGGAATGTAAAAATTGAACCCAGGTCTTCTGGTACACTTCGCCCACACACTGACCACTCAGCCACCACCTTCTAAAATATGCTTTACTAAGTTATAGATCCTCATGAAACACCTATTTTATCTATTGGAAATTATATGAATACAGTTCATCTTTGTACTTGCAGGAATATGGGCAGCATGTCAATTTAAAATAAATATATTTACAACATGCAGGTCAGCGTTGCCAACTTCTCTGTAGCACTTCCGGCAGAACTCGCCCATAAAAGTAGCCCCAAACCGCCAAAACAGAGCAGGAAACATGGGAAAACACTTGGGATCTGGTGGTCACTCAGAACTAAATCCCTGCCACAAATTTTGATTTGGATCACATCACATTAATTTAAAGAAATCGTGTAATTTAAAATATATATTGGGTTTTTGACATGGCGTTAAACCAAATTCGCAAAAATTAAGCTCACATAAAATGAGAGGTAGCTGTATATATATAAGTCCACAGGTAAATAAACATTTCAGGCATAAAATATGCTTGATACAATATAATGACAGTGGTATTTCATGCTATTATTGACATAGATAAGTGAGTATTCTATGCTGTGTTGATGGTGGCGGATGAACAGTACGAGACAATGTTGGAAACACCTTATATATATATATATTTTTTTTTTGTCTACTCATTATAATCTTTTTTACCTCTAATTTTACTATATAAGGAACAGCTTCTAAGCTTTCAAATGATATATAATTACCCCAAATTTTGTTAAACAATTTGAGTGCATAAAAGATGAAACAAAAGATACCTATTTATATTATCTTACCTGTTTTTTATGTACGTATCAGACAATCACTCACAATTATAAACATGGAGTATAAAGGTTAAAGCTATAACCGTACCTCGTTGTAAAATGTTGTGGAATACAGCCTCAGGAGTTTCATCATTGAAAGGTGGGATGCCAGTCATGAACTCAAAGAGGCACACCCCTAAGGCCCACCAATCAACTGCAGGTCCTGGAAAAAGAAGGATTTTACATGAGGATACTATGCACAACAGGTTTACTATAAAAATATTAGATGATTCACTTCACCCCTCTATCTATTCATTATCAACTTTTCATCATCTGCAAAAAGGCTGACATAGCTCCCTAGTCCATCCATCAAATCATTTACAAAAATCATGAGCATTATTGGTGCCAACACTGACCCCTGGGCAACTGTGCCTTCATTCCAATCAAACTATTCATTCCTTACTAATGTCCTCACTTGTCTTCCTTCTAAGTAATTTTCCACCCATTTCAATAGACCCCTTCACCCCTCCCATATTCTCAAATTTCCATAACAACCTCTGATGTGGGACCTTATTGAATGCTTTCTTTTTATCCAAGTATACACAATGCACCCATCCATCTCTTTCCTGTACATTTATCACTTGTATAAAAATTCAATAAATTCATAACACATGACCTCCTCTTTCTAGATCTGAACTGCTTATTTCTCTAAATATTTAGTCCATCTTTCTTTAAAGATTTTCCCACTTTTTACATATTATGCTGGTTAGTGATACTGGTCTGTAGTTCAGTAGATCACCCTTCTCTCCCCCTTTAAACAGTGGCAATATATTTGCTCTTTCCCATTATGTAGGAACTTTTTCTTTTAACAAGGGACACAGTTATGTTGTATCTCAGCACGGCTATAGTCTGACACAAGTATGAAGTCCATTTGGGTGGGACCCGAGCCTCCACAGTGCTGCTGTATCACCCACAATTCATTACTCTCTCTCTCTCATTAGTCAGCTATTTACTATTTGAAATTGTGTATTAAATATCCTGTATATATTAAATAAGGCTATATAGTACTATGAATGTGTCACTTTTGAAAATACTGGCAAAGAATTGTACAAATTCCATGACACGTGATAGTGAGGAGGTGGTGGCTGAGTGGTTAGTGTGCCAGTCCCACGTTTGCCGTGTTCTGGATGATGTGGGTTCGAATCTGCCGCTACCACCTGGAATTTTTCAGTCACTGCCGAGTGGCCTAAGACTACCCCGGACTCTAAAGAAACTGTCCAGGTTAAATAAAAAAGGAGCTCCGGGGAACAGTAGAGAATAGATGGTGCCAATGTATACACTTGCCTGCGCTATGATGGGCTCGGGTCAACCATCAGGCACCTAAAGAAAGCCTACAGGTGCTACACACCAGGACGTTAAAATAAAAAAAAACTTCCTGATGTCAGCGATCAAGGTCACCATGTCATTTTCTCCCTCACCTGCATGTGCAATGCCAGTTATTCCAACAATTGTCCTTACTGTGAAGGCTAGATTTGGCAATGCTGAGACCCTGATCAAGCCCCGCCCATTCAGACTTCACAGCTGAGTCTGACTATAGCTGTTCTATCAACTCTTTTAATATCCATCCTGACACTTCATCTGATCCAACTGGTTTCATCTCTTTCAGGAATTTTTATTAACAAGTGAATTTTCAGAATTCCAACATTCAGCTCTTGCACCTCCAGTTCCCTTCAATTTCCTCTTTGCAGCTATATAATCTTGGTCTTCTTTGTGAATCCAGATTGAAAGCTTCTATTTAACAAATCACTCATTTTCCTTCCCTTCTACGTATACGTATCACACTTTCCTTTTTCAATATGATAATACATTTTCTGTGCTTCATTTTGGCATTTATAAACTTGTGAAATAATTCATGTTTATCATCTCCATGGTCCAATGGTTAGCATAACTAGTTACAAATCTGTGGACATGGGTTCAAATTCCAGCCCAGGCAGTCGGCGTGCAGTTCACCCAGCTCTTCATTCTCCCAAGCGGGCTGGTTGATAAATGGGTACCTGGGGAAATAAGTGGGGATACCTAGGAAAGGTAAACTGTGGTAACCTAGATGTTACACTGATCCTGTGTCATGGGGAAAATGGGTTCTTACCCACCACAAGCTCAAAGGGCCAATGCAATGGAAATGAGCTCTGCAGCCAAGCACAGCTATAGTGTATGCCCCCAACTTTACTAATATATCAATTACATTTTATCTTTCTAGAATTTCATTTCTTCCTCTCTCCTTATCCTCACATACTAATCCATAAATAAGTTTATAGATAAATTTCCATTTCAGTGTTGCATATCAATCAAATTCTCCTCAGAACTAAACAAGGCAAAAAGACAAAATATCAGCCATCAACTTCCCAATCATAGGATGATAAGCCATTAAATATAGCATCCTCAGCATGTTATTTCCAGCTACAGTATTCTTTACTCAGTTGGGAAAATTTACTTTCTTGTATGGCACAATAATTTTTCATATATCCCTTGGAACTCGATTTCTGAACAGTAATCAATAACATTGTAATGAAAATTGAATTAACTCTCATATAACCAAAAATTACAATATGATGAAATGTAAAAAAGCACCTTCAAAATGTAGATCATTCATAATTAGGGATACTAAAGCACAAGACCTTGAAGGGACCCTGTGATACAGATAATGTTGTACCAATTAAAATACATTATATTTCATATATTACCATGGCCAAGATGCAGAAGTAATTCAGGAGCCAGGTAGTCTGGAGTGCCTAATATGCGTGACTCAGACTCAATAGGTTGAACCCCTCGTCTCACACTTTTGGGAGCTCTCAGGGGTGTCTGTCCAAACTCCTGTAATGGAGTGCCAGGAATGCTCTGACACAGGAAGGCAGGAATAAAACCACACAAATTCAAGCACACACACACACACACACACACACACACACACACACACACACACTTACACTTACACACACACACACACACACACTTACACACACACACACACACACACACACACATGCATGCATGCAAGTTTAAAGACTGGGGAAGTAAAAAGAATTATAAACAGAACACGGAAACTTGCAAAGAATAAGAACTTAAAGAAAATATGGATTAAGAGAGACAATTGATGTAAAAAGAGAAAAAAAGGAGCTATTTAGAAAAGAAGATAAAGAAATAAAAAGATTCACAAACGGAGATGAAATTCAACTAGAGTATTAGATCAAAGGTTGAGAAAGTGGTATTTAAGGAGAAGCTTAGCCAAAAGAGTAAATGGCAAAGGAAATGAGTTGAAAGTAGCATAAGCAAATGTAGGATGAGTCCTATCAAGCAAAACAAAAATAATTTTTTATCAGAAGGAAAGGGAGCCCAATGTATTGTGCCTAGTGGGGTTGAAGCCGCAGTTGAAGGCGGCTGCCTTACAATTGGCTGACAGTTCTGAAAACACGCTTGTGATTCGCTAAGAGTCTGATGACGTCATCGCTGATGCTCACCATATCAGCATCTTCACTGCCTTAAGGCGGTATCACAATGGCCGTTTTCGTCCAACCGTTGGGGCTACGGGCAACGCCCGTACGCCCAATTGGGAGCGAGTTCACGGTTATCCATAAGCTGGTGTCACACTGCTTTTTTCTTCCCACCGTGTTGGTGACAGCTTGGGCAACCGGCAACTCCAACTTTTCCTGGTGTACGTCACACATGGCCAAGGTCAGTTGCCCGTATCCACATCCACAACGTAAACAAAGCACTTGCCCTGTATCGACATGGCGTCATCTGCTCACATGGATTGAATAAAAATAAATAAACACACACACACACACACACCAGACTCATTAGGAACCATTACAGAGGTTTCTGACAAACTGAAACGACTTCACCATTTCTTGAATGTGTTAGAACGTATTTGGTGAGTGGCTCACATGAACCAAACCTAGGCAAGAAGAGAGCAGTCGTCTTTGACACTGCTCTCTTCTTGCCATTGGGTATGTTTGTTTTTTATGAACCACTCACCAAATAAGTTCTAACACTCTAGGTAATGGCAAAGCCATTTTTGTTTGTGAGAAACATCTGCCATGGTTCATGATGAGTCTGGTGTGTGCGTGCGTGTGTGTGTGTGTGTGTCTTTGTTGTTACTCGATCCACGTGTTTATGTGGTCGGAGTCTAGATGGGTGGGTTGGCCGCTCACGCACAATGGTGACAATGAGAACTGGCACAGAGGACCCACAGACACGCCACACCCACAACAGCTTCTTCCTTCCATTTAACTGATGCAACAAGGCCATAACTTGGGTAATGGCAGCACAAACTGCGGCAGCCCTTACTTTAGCAGACGACGCCACGTTGATACAGGGCAAGTGCTTTGTTTATGTTGTGGATGTGGATACAGGCAACCGACCTTGGCCGTGTGTGACACACACCCGGAAAAGTTGGATTTGCCGGTTGCCCAAGCTGCCGCCAACGCGGTGGGGAGAATTAAAGGCCCGGTGTGACACCAGGTTACGGACAACCGACAACTCGCTCCCGGATGGGCGCACGGGCGTTGCCAGTAGCCACAACGGTTAGAGGAAAACGGCCAGTGTGACTGCCCCAAGGAAGCGAGGCCACTGACCAGGTGAGCACTGGCGATGACATCATCGGACTCCCTGTGAATCACAAGTGTGTTTTCAGAGCCCAGCAAATTGTAAGGCTTCATCTGTGGCTTTAAAACGACCCGTTCTCTCTTCCTGTTTTCTTCCTTTTTCGAAGGTACATATTTTGAGATAACAAGGGAGTAAAGGAGGAAAAAAATGAGCTCCGGGGGGCAGCATGAGCCAATTTTAATAGCACCACTATAAACAGTTGCCTGCATCATGACGGGCTCGGGGCCGACCATCAGGCCCAGATGTACAGTCTACCGGTGCCATAGCCAACATGTAAAAAAATAAATAAATAAATAAATACAAAAAAAAAAAATAATAAATAAAATCTCCACGGGCCAGAACAGATAAGCGATTTTTCAGTGTTTTCAATACCTCGAGTTTCGCAATCCTCGAGTTTGGCACTATACCTTCGGAACAAAGTGAGCGCGAAACTCGAGAGGGTACTGTATATTGGTCCTGATTACCAGCAAGCCTGGCAATGTCACTCCTCAATATTCTTCAGTGTCTCTGCCGAGTGAAATCCACTCCCAGATCTCAGGTGCTCTCCAATGAACTCCTTGGCAGCTTGAAAAGTTTCACATTTGAAGGTATCCCACAGTTCCACATGGTCCTCAAGGGTACTAAGCACATTGAACCAATTTGAGACTGTCACTACATACTCCTGAGCACATCCCAGGTCTTTCAGCCTCTCGAGATGGAACACACTATTGTTGTATCTCAAGATTCTTTTTGGCCTGACAAGAAGATTGAGTGTTGCAACAAGCCTATAATCAATTCCAAAGAACTCAGCACTCCGGAAAACCCCTAAGTTCTGAGGGGTCCTCCAACAAGTACTTACGAGGATGTGGTCAATCTCCTTGCTACCCCTCAGGCATTGCTATACAGTGGTGCAGCTCTGGTCTCTGGTACCAAGAGCCTGCAATTCTCAACCTCCTAGATCTTGAAAAATTAAGGAAAGCTGTTGGTGTTCCTGGTACTGGAACCATGAGAACCAATATATAACTCATAGCCAACCCTGTCAGTGCCAGTTGCAGCATTGAAATCGCCCAAGACAATGAGTGTGTCCTGGGGGGTCACTGGTCTAATATAAAATTGAGTTTGGCATAGAACACCTTCTTTTCTTCAGTCTCACACATCTTGGTAGGAACATACGCTGCAGCAAGAGACATGAAGCCCAGAGTGTGCTTAAGCCACACTCGCATATGCTCATCAACCTGAGTAACCTCAACCACAAAAGGCTGCAGCTGGTTGGAGATGCCTATAGCTACCCCTATAAGACAGGCACCGTTGCTCATTCTGGCCCAGTAGTAGGTGTACCCCTTATATCAGTCTCACCACTGCCAGGTCACCTCATCTCAGACAGTC
Source organism: Eriocheir sinensis (assembly GCF_024679095.1). Taxonomy (NCBI): domain Eukaryota; kingdom Metazoa; phylum Arthropoda; class Malacostraca; order Decapoda; family Varunidae; genus Eriocheir; species Eriocheir sinensis. The sequence goes on along the minus strand of NC_066540.1, from coordinate 10,777,812 downwards.
CCACTATGTCCACCCTCAGTCTTCTGAGCTCATCTGATAGGTAGGGTAGTTAGTAATCCTTCAAGAGGCTCTGGACATTCCAGGATTCCACATGCAGAGCCCTCTGAAGGTTAACCCCAAGCCTGGTTCTGTGGGCAGGCACCACTTCGGCACCACCCTGGCCACCCCCAAAACAAAAAGAGGGGCTAGGGGGCCCTTCCTCCTTTGAAGTGCAGGGATCCTGTAAGCACCCATCACTGACGGCAGGATTGCCCGATGCGGAAGCACTGTGGAAGCCTCCTGCATGGTCAGGCTCCCCAACAAAACCGGACTAGGGTCGAGGCTAACACCACGTCCCTGACCTCTACTTTTTATTTTTTGGTTAAGAGTTTTTAGTGGGGGAGGGGGTGCAACCCCCTCTCCCAACCAGCCCAGATCAAGGGATTGTCTGACTGCTCACCATAGAGCAGTGCTGCAGGACCCATGAAAGGATAAATCCCCTGGGTCCGGAATGAGATTTTTCTTTTTAGGTGCTGCCCATAGCGCCAGTAGGCTTTCTTGAGAGGTCTCTTGGACGACCTCAGCCAGTTAGTGGTGCAGGCAAATTTTATTTATAGTGGCTGCCTTAATACATGACTCTTGCTTGACCCATGCTGCCCTCTGGTGCTCCTCTTGACCAAAGTCACTGAAGTTAGGGTTGACTGAAGATCTGGGTAGCATGTGGGTTGAAAACTGTCAGTGTGCATCAGTGGGACTCGAACCTAGGTCCCCGAGCTCCCCACGCTCGCATGCTGACCACTCAGCCACCTCCTCCCCAGCAGGAAGGAAAGAAAAAGAAAGAAGAACAGTTCAGGGAGGTTGAGGATGCCACATTCCTCATCATGATGGATCTGCCCCCACCATTCATACATACTGCATAATTACATAAGATTAACATCACCATTACATAATGAGATGCAACATTGAAACAATAGCCTGCTACAGGACTCACATGTATCCTTGCTGGAGTATGGTAGCTCAAGAAGTGTTGGGAAGCATGTGCAGAGGTGCTCATTGGTGAGGGTGATGGGGTCCCTGGGATGCGAATTTTTCGATCTGACTCGTCCTTACTCATGTCACTCTCACTGTACCACCTCACCAGCTGTGGCAAAGAGTTATTAGTGTAACTTTCTTGTTACAAATGTCCATTCATAAAAAAAAAAGAAAATAATAAAAAAAAAAAAATAAATAAAAAAAAAAAAAAATGAGGGACATCGAACATGACAGTCCTTGTTCTCCATCACTTTCAATGTTCTCCCTAATAAAATTCACTAAGCAACCCTTAAAACATGCACTCTTATCACAAAACTGCCAAACTTAATAATCACTGTCTCAGTGTCTTGCCATATGATCAGAATCAAGTTCCTTCCTTGATACATCTAGTTCACTAGAGAAAGATCATACCTAACAGCCTGACTTGATACCTTGGCACACATCTTATCTTCTTTGTCAGTATAAATGCCCTACAGTCAACATGAAGGGCCATCAAGTGCTTATCCAGTATATCACTTATTGATATGCAATCTACTTTTCTCTCTATCCTCTGCTATCACAGTCCCCTATGTTATTCACCTGTATAATATTCTCTTATCCTTAAAAACATCTCTGATTTCATTTTATCTACCAGCATAGCTACAGTATGCATGAGTTAAAGTAATAACTTACAGGCCATCAAAAGTTAGATTCTAGTCTTCCTTACCTCTGATGCATCTGAAGCATTAACAGTGCTTGGTACTTGTTGCTTTACTTCATCATCTCTGAAAACAATTCAACAAAATGAGAATCTACAAATAAAGCTCGAGAAAAGGCAAATAATATATAAAATAAATACTTGTCACCTCAGCTTGTGCAGTTTTCTATCCTTGTTGAGCTACACAGTTTCTTGGTAAGACTATAATCTGAAACTCTAATACAACACTTCCCACCAAGAGTCAAGGAGACTAAACATTTGATGAAAAAATGGCAGTCATATTATTAATTGCTGCAGTGGGACAAACTGAGAATGATGAAGTAGCCAACAGGATCATGGAACACAAGCAGCATTCAACTTCCTACATTTAAAGAATAAAGGAGTGGAATAATTCCATGTTACCCCATAATGCAAATTACATCTTAAAGGCTGAAATTTTCCTTTAATAAGTTGTAAGTCAAATGAATAAAATTCCTAAGTGTTTGTTAAAAAGAAGACGTGAAATACAGGGGTACAAAACAAAACTGTAGGACAGCCAGCTCCTAGCTGCTTGCTTGATAGTTTACTCCTGGGCCAGTTGACAGTAGGAGTGTCAGGGCTGGATGCCAGCCATCACAAATGAGTTTATTTGTAACTAAAAATACCCAGTAACAATGATTTTTGTGTGAAAAAAGAAAAAAATATACTAGCGACACCATGGGTAAGAGAGGAGCATGCTAATGCACACCCCATGCTGTTTTGTTACCCTCATATTCAGTCCATGTTTAGTCATTTCTCAGCCTCTCATAGCTTCAAGTTAGCCAAAGTGGATGGGTCAAACTTTGGAGCCATGGTGGTGGGAAAAAAAAAAAAAAAAAAAAAAAGATATACACAAACATGCAATATTTCATTTTGATCACATTAAAAACATACCTTTTGATCTGATGACCATAAACTTCTTTTTTTTCCACATCCATAAAAGATGATCTACTCTGTCTCTTGCTGCGCCATCTCTTAGCATCTTGCTTTCTTGGAGTGTGTTCAGCAAAATTAAACACTTCTATGCTTTTTGTAAGCCCTGTGGAGCAAGACTCACCACCTGTGCAAGCCGGAGGAGTTGAGATGGAACTCAGGGGTCTCTTGACTCCTCTGGCATTAGAAGGAATCTTGAAAGTTCCCAAAGGTTGATGAGTATTACTGCTCTGTCTTCCATGGGCATGATCTTCTAATGTTTTTCTTTTAAGACCACAAGAATCGTCAATTACATTGACATTATCAAAACTATCTTGTTTTGGAGTAGAATTGAGATTTTCCTTATCTTCAGAGTATGTTGTACTTTGTATGGACCCTTTGGAATCAGAAGTTATTAACTGTCTCATTGTTTTCCTAAATGTTGTATTCTTATTTCCTTTTTGCAAATTTGGAGAGATAGGGGAACTTGTGGCAATATCTGCACCTGAGAAGACTGGTTTCAACAGAGACGACTGTGTCATGACTGGATGACCCACAGGAGACACATGATCAGTCATCTGAGACAGGGCACGAAGGCGTGGATGAAGCTTGTTCAGGTCTTTTTCATTGTTGCTTACAGGAGCTGGCTCTACTGCATTACAGTCTTGTAAATCTAAATCTACTCCACTGGCAATGTTAGGCTCATTGAAAAAAACATCATCACTAATATTTGACAGAAAAGAATCATCCTTAACAGATGATTCACTGTTTTCATATGGCGTTTTCAATGCATCAGACTGACTATATTCTTTCTTCCTTTTCTTCTGTTTTCTGTGGTCTGATTCACTTATTATTGTTTGATTATCACTTTGCATGGGTGACAGTGGTTCAGACATGACAGTAACATCACTTGTAGCTGATTGTGATTGCTTTAATGAGCTTGAATCTACATTGCAGTCTGAAACCTTAGCCTCATTTTCCTCCTTAATGTCCTCCAAACTGGTATCTCTGGAGTGTAACAAAGAGAGAGGATGGATGCCACTCTCATGTCCAAATTCACTTGATGACGATACATCAAAGTCACTGGAGATATCTCCTTCTTTCGGTGAAGGGTAGACCAATGGACAGTCATGTGGTGACTGACATGGAGTATAAAACTTGGGAGTACTTGGAGAAGGTCCACAACTCTTTCCTTCCTTCTCTGTCTTTTCCCTTGGTGAGCAGTCACTTGAAAAATGAAACTGTCTTCTCAAGTCAGAATAAGCTCCAGATCCTGATTCTGAAACATCGATAAATATAAATCAATTCACATCTACATGTTACACTTTACACAATATAAACTAATCCTTCCTCCTTAGAAAGGTAAATTTGTTATTGTTCTTACAATCAAAACAAATGAAAATCATTCTACAGATGCTGGCACAGTTCTGCTTTTTATAGGGTTGCAGTACTAGTTGCATGGAACTATCTAGCCATATCATATATACTTTCATTACAGCTTTATACTTACACTAACAAAATATAACAATGCACATTGAATTACAACCATCAACTAATGACACACCTAAATACTTCTATGTTGTGCCAATGTCAAACATAAGATAACATGTCTTGTAAGAACTTTACTATTTGTATGTAGTTCTTCAATATTTCTTGTACTTTGTACACAAAATATAATACAATACACTCTATTTAACATGGTACCAAAGAAATTCATGTAAAATGGAATTTGGACTACATGGAGGTGTTATTTCAAAGTGATTTATCAATTTGGGACTGGTGGGACTTTCATTATTATTATAGGTAATTTCTTTTAGTGGAGTCGACTGAATACAGTAAAAGTAGCTGAAAGACAACATCAGTTTAGGTTAGGTGTCTATATAATCTCTTCTTGAAAGTGTTCCTATCACAGGGTGGAGGTGATACAGATGAAGCAAGGCTGATCCAAAGATTACCAGCAATTCTGATTAATTATTGCATAAAAGATTTAGACACCACAGGGAGAGGTGGAGTAGAGCAGAGCTCTACTGACTGGCCTCACTACTATAGTTATTTTTATTACACCCCTAATTTAATTTGCATTATATGAAGGGTAACCGTGTCACAGTAAAACTCCAGGTATCCAGCCCCTGGTATCCAGAAACTCCAAGTATCCAGCAAAAATTTGACTGGGCAAAGACTGAAAAAATTCCAAGAACAATCTTTAAAAAATTAGGAATATCTGATCAGCATAAGATATTGGGTACCTGTGCCACACTCCCACCACCTCCAGAGTAGGCCTGCTCTGCATACAGTTGAGTCATTAGCCATGCAGTGTTGTGTAGCATTGCCAGTGGTCCATTAATGAGCATAGGGATTAGATGCCCAAATCATATCTTGCTCTAAAAGTATACACCCATCCCCCTACTATCACACCTAATTGGTTATGAAACTGCACATGATGGCAGAAATGCGTGATAGCTGAATTGAAGAATCAATAGGAACAGACTCCAAGTCTACAGCTCTTCGTCTCATCAACTCCCCTCCTCTTGCTGACAGTCTCCTACCTCTTAAATTTTGTAGCTGTGTTGCATCTCTTTTTACCTTTTACCAATATTTTCATGCTGACTGCTCTTCTGAACTTGCTATCTGCATGTCTACCCCCCTCCGGTTGCTCTGCTACACTCAACTTTCTACTCAAGCTCATCCCTATACTGTCCAAACCCCTTATGAAAGAGTTAATCAGCATCTTCTTTCTTTCATCCCTTTTACTGGTAGATTCTGGCACAGGTTTCCTTCGTCTCTATTTCTTCCTGTCTACGATGTGACCTCCTTCAAGAGAGGACTATCAAGACACCTCTCCTCCAGAATTTGACCTCTCTTTTAGCAACTCCTCTTTACTTTGTTCTATAGGAGCAGTGATTAGTGGACTTATTTTTTTTTGGGGGGGGGGGGCTTGAACTGTTTCTTTTGCTATAAAAAAATTTAAATAACTAAAAATTTAAAATGGATATTGGGCAAACGATTTACCTACTTTTTTGTGCATATTATATCTCTATTTGAACATATTTTCCTACCAAACACTGTATCAACATAACATTATACTTACTATAACACTCACAGCACCACCTTAACCCTCTCGCACACCAAAGTTTCCAATAAGTTTCTGTTCCACTCATTATGCATTTCTCAGGTCCGACCGGCCTTTTTTGGCCGCCGCGATACTCTACATTCCCGGACGTATTTTACCCTCACAGATACTTCGTACCCCAATAAATTTGGTATCAATGGCTTCATAAAGACTTGTACTAGAACATGCACAAATAAAAAGAGGAAAATATATATATAAACAATACAAACTTGTTTCAAGTCTCCATATAGAGTATCGTAGACAATAAATCCTAAGTACCAATTCTTCCCCACTCGTTAGCTTGAAATTTTGTGGGCCAACTTTTTTAGCCAAATATATGTTTCGAAGCGGAATTTAGTGAGGATTCTTATGGTATCCTCAAAATCCTCATACACCTAATAGTTCCCGAGTTACACCGAGAGTAGGGTAGGAGTAGGGTCAGAGTAGGGTAGCAACTAAAAATCGCTCCACGCTCCTCATCTACGCTCCTTAGAAAGGTTGCCATATGTTACCATGAAGAAACTTATCCCAACAAATGATGCTCCCAAATTTGACGCACTTTCACCGAAAACTTAATTTTTAATCAATTTTTTTTTAACTTTTATGATGCGTTTTGCATCATCGTGCGCCAGGACCTTTTACCCTTTGATGACGCTAAACGCGTCATTGTGCACGAGAGGGTTAATAAGCTCAGCGGTGGTTGGGGGATTCTTGCAAGGTTACTCGGCAATTGTTATCACACAAAAAAATCAGGGGCAGGTTCAGTTAATTTAATATACTTAACCCCAAATCACCCCTCTAAATGATTGCCCTAATATTTTTGTTAGCTATCATCCTACCACATTAAATTCATCATCACAGTTTATTCCTTATTCCTATGAGAATCAAATCCTTTCCCTCTCTTTTTTTTCATTCACTCATCCACTTCTAATTTAATGCATTACACCTCCACATCATTCTCCAAACCATCAACTTTAATTTTTTTTTGTTTCAAATACACTTATCACATCAATCTACCATTTCAAAAGCATTGACTACTCCCTCATGCTCCCCTCACATTCCACATTGTCAAGAGTTGCTGAAGATAAATACAGACTTGCCTGATTACCAGTTTAGAATACTTTAGATCATCCTTGTACATGATAGATTAGTCACGAGACTGGAAAAATGGGTATCTGCCACAATTACTGAGTTCCACAGAAATAGAAATTCCATGCCTGTCAATGGAGAATAAATTGGGAACTGGATGCACAAAATAATAGCGGTTTCATATTTTCTGTACTTACTATAGTAAAATATTTACATCACAAACAATTGTGCTTCAAGTTTTGTGTATAGTCATTCCTTAAATCTATGAACTCTGTAGGGTAATTACTCAATCCAAAGTTATTCTAAGCTATTCAAGTACTTATCTTTATCAAGGAGACTGCAGTACTGAAGTCCCTCTAAAACGGACTCACCTTGCACTGAATGGTATTCTTTCTTCACAGTTGGTGACAAAGTGGAAGGAGAGACAGGGTCACTCATCCTGCTTTCCTGTATTGGTATTGTGGAACCTTGAATGGAGGTGCTCTGACGGCAGCGATACCCTCCAGGAGTTTGACTGAAAGGGAGGGACTTATAATAGTGTTATGTTAAATTGAATACTGATGTTGGTGAAAACAAAACTATAGTAAACCCCATATAAACTGGACTATTTGGGGGGAAAGACCTCATCTGAAATATCTGATGTTAAAAACTCAGGCGTACTCAAGCAAAGCTGTTCTAGAATTTACCAGCGATTCTGATTAATTCTTGCATGAAAGATTAAGATACCTCAGGGGAGCTGGAGTAGAGCAGAGCCATATAAATATAAATTCATATGGCTCTTGACTACAGTCTTGTGCAGCGCTGCATTAAAACAGTGAGGGCAGCAGTGGCAAAGAAACTGATTGCGACAACAATACGTCCAAGGTTGGAACGCAGCAAAAGTATTGTCACAAAGTACAAAGTCAAATACAGTCATACCTCAGTTTACGAGTTTAATTCGTTACGGAATGTTGCTCGTAAACCAAAAAACTTGTAAACCAAAATAAATTTCCCCATTTAAATTAATGTGAATCCCATTAATGCATTCCATATCCCAAAAAATATTAACATAAAAATCATTTTACATGATATTTTATACAGAATAAAAGTACCGTATTTCCCGCCATATAAGATACACTTTTTTCAAAAAGAAGAGTAAAAACAATCACCCTGCATCTTATACGTCGATGGTCAAGTTTTGGTATGCCTAGGGGTTATTGTTACTGGCACGAAACCAACACCCAAAACACTTCCGTTTGACACAATAGTTTCCAGATGTCTCCAGAATAAAATATACCATATTTTGCGGTGTGTAACGCGCACTTTTATCACTCAGGAAATGCCAAAAAGTTACCCCTGTGCGGTATATGCTGAAGGTACAAATTTTGATTGCTTAAATCAATAGTGATGCAATAGAAAAGGAAAGTGTGAATAAGCAGAAGAAAGGAGGAGGACATGTGATGCGAAAATAACATACAGGTCACAAGAAGAAGACGCGCCACACGTGGGAGCCGAAGCGTGGTGTGAACACAACACAAAAATCAATTACGCTGTGGCATTCCAGTCACCAGTGTGCCGGGTACCTTGGCAGTGAGTATTAAAGCAGTTATTACACAGGAACAATATTGGTGAAGGGTACTGCCTGACGTGACCCTGCTCACCGACCGTGGGGCAGACTAGGAATCGTGCCCACAACCGCTTTTTCCTTCCATTTAACTGCAGCAACATGTCTATAACTTGGGTAATGGCTGCACAAGCCGTGACAGCCCATACTGTAGCAGACGACGCCACGTGGATACAGAGCGACTGCTTTGTTTATGGGCAACCGACCTTGGCCGTGTGTGACACACACCCCGAAAAGTTGGAGTTGGTGGTTGCCCCTACCGCCAACACGATTGGAGGAATAAGGCCTAATTTGACACCAGCAGCTTTAGACTCCCTCAGTTGGGTGACCATGTTCACCATGTTCACACGTGCTGGGGTCCACGGTAAAAACAACGAACTATCAATATAACTATCACTGTTAACTTCAGAACAAAGCTTTTATTTCATCATTACTTTCGCAGGCAGAGCCAAGTCGACACAGGGTGACTGCTTTGTTTACATTGTGGATATGGGCAACCAACCTTGGCCGTGTGTGACACACACCTGGATTTGGAGTGCTGGTTGCCCCTACCGCCAATGCGATTGGAGGAAAAAGGCCCAGTGTGACACCAGCTTATGGACAACCGACAACTCACTCCCGGTTGGGTATATGGGCAACCGCGGTAACCCCCCAACGGTTGGAAGAAATCGGTCAGTGTGACACCGCCTTAACCCTTAGAGTACGGGTGGCGATATATTTCTCTGGATGTTGTGCACCGGGAAAATTTAGACATTCAAAAGAGGTGGAAATGGTGTCTTTCTTCTTTGCAATAATTGTATATTCATCTAGTATATATGGTGGTGTAATAAAACTTCACTTCTAATAATAATAAAAAAGTTATGACAGCTGAAAATATTGCGCATTTTCTTGTGGCCGTGACGAGTCGCGTGGAAGCACCCCACTCGCTCTCACTCTCTCTCTTCACCTACTTGCCCCTCCCTCCTCTCTCAATGTCACTACCATAGCAATCATTAGAGTCACTGTCACTTTGATTCGCCTGAGCTCTACTGCCACTCAGAGCAGAGGAACTGTTTGGCACATCATGAGACATGCCAGATGTATTCCGAACAAAAGTGGAAAATGATCTGTGACCTTCGGTAGGCCACGCGCTGGAGACAAATGAAAGTGTGTACAGATGCCAGATTCCTCCACCATTCTTCTGAGTCAAGAACTGGCGGTATATTTGAAACGTAGGGAGCGTAGAGTGTGATGATTATGTATATGATCCCCGTATGGGTGGGGCGTGTGGTAGCACACTTATATATACAACTGCCGTAATCTAAGGGTTCAGGCAGCGAGACTGCTGATAGGGTGAGCGCCGTCGATGATGTCATCGGACTCACAGCGAATCACAAGCATGTTTTCAGAACTGCCAGCCAATCGTAAGGCAGCCGCCTTCAACTGGGTCTTCAAAACGACCCGTTCTCACTTCCCATTTTTTTTCCTTTTACCAAGGGATGTATTTTGAGATAACAAGGGAGCAAAATTGAAAAAAATGTCAGTTTCTCCACTGGTCGGAACCAACAAGTGCTTTTCCATTGTTTTCAATAACCCTGAGTTTAGCGCTATACCTTCGGAACAAAGCAAGCACGAAACTCAGGAGGGTATTGTAGAGCACAAACGTATGTGGACACGAGCGAGTGGGACTACCTCTGTGTGTGTACAATGCAGACTGAAGGTGGTGTCAAACACACAGGGCATTTTCCTCCAACTGTTGGAGCTAGGAGCAACTGGGGTTGCCTGTACCCCAACTAGGAGAGAGTTGTTGGTTTTCTGTACTGATGGAAAACAATTGTGGATACGAGCAACCATGCGGCTGTATTTAAACAAACAGACAACGGTAGTGGCTGAGGAGTAGTGGAATCATAAAGTGAATTGGCAGCTGCTCTGTCTATAAGATAAGAGAACACCCCATGCCGTGGGACCACACACATGAAAACTATGCCAAAAAGAATTTAAAAGAAGTGAATGGTCCATAATTGCTGCTGCTCTTCACTCATTCTTGTGTCTTCTTGGATATGAGTGCGGCTACCATTTCCAATAGTTCAAAAAACACTTCTTTCTCCATTCAATAAAAATTGTAGGACTCCCGGTCTTCATAGCACAGTTCTCTGACGAGGTTTGGGTAAAAACTTCTGTCCTTCCCTGTTTGAAGCCATGATCGTACTCACAACCGCTTCTTCCTTCCATTTACCTGTAGCAACAAGTCCATAACTCAAGTAACAGCAACACAAGCCACAACAATCCTAACTTTTCCTTGCAAACATGTGGATACAGGGCGACTGGTTTGTTTACGATGTGGATACGGGCGACCAACCTTGATTGTGTGTGACGCATACCCAGAAAAGTTGCCAGCTGCGCCTACCGCCAACGCGGTTGGAGGAAAAAGGCCCAGTGTGACACCAGCTTGAGACCCCATTCCCATTCTTTTCCACTCTGAGCGCTCTCATCTTGCGGCGAACAAAGGGAATCCACGCTCACGTCTTCGAATTGTACAAACAGGATGTTCGTACACCAAGTCATTGCTTGTAAACCAAGGCATTTTTAGTGATTTTTTTTTTGGTCGTAAACCAAAATGCTCATAAACTAAGGCACTCGTAAACTGAGGTATTACTGCATAAGGAAAGTACAAAGCATTAACCCCCAGAATGCCAGTGGCGTATACTTACGGAGGCGGGTAGGTGCACGCTGTGTGCCAGTTCTGTATATTTACGGCGCTGATTTAAAAAAAATCGCCGTGGCTACATTTTGACTGGGAGGCTTTTCATACTTTGTCAAGACACTTTTCATACCTTTACCCCTCCCAGTCACTGACCTTCACCCACCACCAAGCCTCTAGGGATCCCGAGGGTACGGGTCCTTTTCCTGACCTGACCGCAGTTCACGGAGGATGTCTCGCCGTGCAAAGAATATTTTGCAAATGCCCGACTTTGCTCGTGAAATATGTAGTAAATATTGTGTACATATAATGAACAAAACCTCAATAGCATAAGTGTTTTATCATAGAAATAATTATGAATGAAATAACATAAAACACGCATTTTAGTGACTTGTAAATATGTGTTATCTTCTTCTAGTTACTTAATTTTATATCTGTTGAAAACAACAACTTACGCACGTTTACAATAAAATATTTTTGTGCGTCAAAACACAAAACCTCCAAATTTGAATTCACGTAGCTCGGATTGTAGGCTTGCAGAACCCAATATCTTGTGTCGGACCTTTATGCACTCCAATGTCCTGTAACCCACGCCCTCAGCCTCCTTAGTGTCATATAACAACCTTCTATGAATCTCCGAAGTATGCTCGCCAAGTTTCCTCAGGCGAGTAAGTCTGTGGGATGTAACACTCCAAATATCAGAAACTTCAGGCGCCTAAAAATCATGGAAATGATAAGAGGTGAGTAGCAAAATGTATCAAATATGTGTTATCTAATCATTCTAAAAAAAAAAAAAAAAAAAAAAAAAGAATAAATGAATGAATAAATAAATAAATAAAAATTTTAAAAATGCAAATTTGCTTGGCACCAGGGGAGTTTTTGTGAAAAATGCTTGGCACCCTGGGGGTTAAGAGGGCAGCAACAAAGTAGGTTCCACGACTAAGAGATTTAACATACAAAGGGAGATTGAAGTGCTTGAACTTATCAACATTGGAACAGAGGAGGGAGAGGAGCTCTGACTGCGGTGTATAGGGTGCTAAACGGGATGGAGAAAGTGGACAAGGTAGATCTAATAACATGGGATACAAGAGAATCAAGAGGCCATGGAAGGAAGATGAAAAGGGAAGCCTGTAGAAGAGACATTAAGAAGAACAGCTTTCCAAAAAGAGTAGTGGAGGCCTGGAATGACATGCGGTTTATGCAAAGACAGTTCATGAATTTAAGGCCAAGTTGGATTATGGTAGATATAGAGATGGGACAGTACAAGTGTAGCTCCTTTCCCATATACCACAACTAGGTAAATACAAAGTATGAGGCATGCCGTGTTTGTCAGAAAAACTAGTTTCAGGGGAATAAGTTACCAGTTGCAGATGATGCACACAAATCTATATTATCATTGAATTTGAAAATCATACATCAAACCTATTTCCTTATGTAAAATCCACAACTTGATCTCTCTTTTCTTGTCCCAATGTCAAAATTGCCAATTTCTGTTTCCCCAACATATTTGGTCCCAATTTTGGCAATAAAGTCTACAATAACAATTGGAAACTCAGTTTTATGCTTAACAAATGGAGTATGTATATTGAATGACAAAATATTGTATCAACTAGAAATAGCTACAGCCATTCCCTATCAAGTATAATTATTCTGACCTGATTCAATAATGGTGCAACCCTAGTATCAATTGCACCACTGGCAGGTCTCATCTCAAATAAATAAATCATATTAACCCTTATCTTTCCAAAATCCCAAAGGAATTGTTAGTCAATAACCATCATCTAAAATTCAGCCTTCATTAAAAAGCCGTCATTCAGCAGAAAAAAAAAAATTGTAACAAAAACTCTTACCTTTGTAACCCCTGGGTGAAACTCTGACTCCTTGTAGACACTCGCCTCATGCTTGCTATACTAGTGGTGCTTTGGTCACTGCCAGCTGGGCTATCAAGGGTGAAGCTACTGTCTTCAGACCTCTGCAATTTGAATTCAGTTTATGCACTTACATACAAAACTGATACAAGAAATAAGTAAAAAAAGGCAGCCATTATCACCACTGAGTCTTAGATTTTATCCATTTATTTTTACTCATACTCACAAAGGAAAGCTGAGAGGCCAAGGAAAGAATCTGGCCAGGTGTCCTCTTATATAGGGGTGTCAGTATATTTCCAGTGGGTGTTCCAGTGATATCTGAAAGAAATATCACTTAGTAATGTTTGGCTAGACACTACAAGAGAAAAAATACACCTATCTATATGACAAATATGTTTTGAAGGTGGATTGGGTGGTGCAGATGTGGTGCCCACCTGCAGAACCAGGCCCAGGGTTAATCAATGGATGGGTCTATGTGCAAACTCCTGGAACATCATGAGCCTCTCATAGAATCCCTGACTGCCTTTCCTAGCAAATGAGCTGAGAGGGCTGAAGGTGGATAGAGTGAGACTCTGAGACAAGGGGACTTGGCAGTGGTGAAATCAGTAGTACTGACTCAGCATGGGCAACAGTTCCAATGTTATGAGCTTAGCTAAGGCATCTCCAACAAACTGCATCCATTTGTGGTTCAGGTTACTTCGGTTGATGAGAGTACACCTGTCCCCTGTATTTGCAGGAGTTAGGGGACACAGACTCTCATCAAATGCGAATTTCTGAGAATGTTTGGTGCTCTCCCCAATAAAGCCTTTAGACCCACAAAAAATCATCGCGAGCAGGTTTACACAAACTGTGCCTAATAGAGGATTTCAGTTACCTAAAAACAGCATAAAATATCACATCAGCTATATGTGGTATAAACAATACTGTACAGTCAAACCTCACCATTTGCGTGCATATGGGCGGTCTGAAGGTGCGCAAGTGGCGAATGTGCAAATGGCGAACTTAATAACCTATGGGGAATAATACATATGGGTGGTAACGGCTCCCCAAAAAACCTACGTCATACTCACGACCAATCTCTCGCTTTTTTCTTTCACTGTCCACCTTAATCACTTCCACCTGTGTTATGGTCATCATCGGGTTCTTCCGGGGTTTAGGCTTCGATGATGCTGCGTGCAGCATGATGGTGGTGCACAGGTGAGGCAGAAAACATCAAATAATCGCAGTCCCCACGAGACGAGGAGAGGCGACCGGGTTATGGCGGGAAACGACATGTTGTGTATGTTGGCAGTGTTCTTCACTGGCGGCAGAGGGCACGCAGGTGGTAGACAGCTGTAGCTCGCCAGCGGACACCATTTTTCTGCCAGAACAGCAAGTAAACGTCCTCAGAAGATCAGCAGACGCCATTTTGCTGCTAGAACAGCTAGTAAATGTCCTCAGAAGATCAATGGACGCCATTTTGCAGCTAAAACAGCTAGTAAACGTCCTCAGAAGATCAACGGATGCCATTTTACAGTTAAAACTGCTAGTAAACATCCGAAGAAGATCAGCGGACGCCATTTTGTTGCCAGTGAGAAGATGTTACCATAGAGGCGAGGTGCGCAAATGGCAAGACCACCTACGCAAATGGTGGGATGATGGCCGCAAATTAAGGCCGCGCAAATGGCGAGGGCGCAAATGGTGATGTTTTACTGTATTATTGAGAGGAGGTGGGATGTCTAGCGGACATCAACAATTGTCGACACCCACGCTTTAAGGGTTAAGTGGGGTTTTTATATACGTTCCACCTGACGCACATATATTAACTACAACTGTAGCTACATCTGGTTAGTTGGCACCTGGTCCCCTCCTTTTCTATGGATATTATGTATAAAACTATGCGGGTATCATGGGGCTTCTTCCTCTTCTCCTGTCTTATTCAGCTTCTTTATTTTTGCAAGGCGAGCTGCTAAAGCAGTACTCAACCTCTCCTTCAATGCCTTCCTATTCTTGTAAAAATAAAGGCATTGCAAAAACATGGAAAAACCTTAAATGCAGGTGAGACGGATAAAGGAGTGTGCTCCGAGTCGCTCTCTCTAAAATGAGTCACCTGATGCTAAGGCCACCTCTGTCATCCTTCATGGACCACTTATAGTTCACAAATCATCAAAAATAGCAGAAAAACAAACAAACACAAACCTTCATCATACAGGGATTGAATTGCACAACTGAGCAGTTGCATGCCAAATTAGTGTGTGTGTGTGTGGGGAGGGGGAGGGGGGGTCATAAAAGGTGAATTCTTGCCTAAATAGGATAACAGATTTCAGTAATATTTTAAGTTATCCCTGACCCCAATTTTCTCTCAGGAGACAAAAAACAGAAAATGATAATTCTAAGAGAAAATTCGATATTTCTGCATCATATGGCCCTAACGAGAGAGGTTGCAAGGTCCACTCCAACCAATTCAAAATAAGGATTGTGCTAACTGATAGTCGTGGGCAGACACAAAACCTGAGAGAATAAAACCCTGGAACACCCTGTCCAGCAGGGTAGCAATTTATGTGATCTAGCTGAGAACTCTAAAATTGCACTTCAAGCAATATGGATTCTTTAACATGCTGAGATCAGGATTCAGAACACACAGTATCTCTCTTCAGTATCTGTTTATGGTAATGAGTGCCTGAGTAAAAGGAATAAGGCAAAAAAGCTGGGATCCTTCTGTCAAACTATTTATTTTTTCTAGGGCAAAAAAGATGCAGAGTCAGTCAAGTATTTCTAACCTATAATTCTTTTTAAGACTGCCTCTTTTATATCTGCAGGAAAAAGTAAATTGTATAACTAACCTTTATGGAGTGTTATTTTGCTAAGTCCAAAGTCGGTGAGCTTCAAGTGACCCTTGTTGTCAAGAAGAAGATTGTCTGGTTTCACATCACGATGTACTATGCCATGACTGAAATAAGATGCTTTTGTTTTATTACTGAACACATGACCTACAAAGTTCAATGATAAAAAAAAAAAAAAAAATGTACAACATACCAAAAATGGGGCCACTATAAAAAACTTGCCTGCAACATAATAGGCAGGAGCCAACCATCAGTCCTAATACAAGTCATAAAGTAAAATAAAGTGGCAAAATAATAAATATTGGGTTACATTAACCCCTAATAAGGTCCTGCAGTGAGATGGAGGGGACAAACCTCCAATGTCAGTTGTGGGAAAGTAAAATACTCTATACAGTCATCCCCCGCCGTTCGCGGGTATTTCGTTCCCGGACTTCGGCGCGATGCGCGAAACCGCGAACGGCGGGACTATAACCCTATGGGAAAATATGCATTTGGGGAAGTCACCTCTGACACGTCATATAAAACATGTTTTTTTCGTTCTTTTTAATGACTGAAATGAGACAAGACCTTGTTAGACAACAATATGTAATCAACACTCACCCTGGGGTCAAAATTTAGTAGCACAGAAGACCCAAAAGTAGCCCAATTTGCGATAAGTAGCCCAATCTGGCAACACTGCAGTGTGGCGGCGCGTGAATTTTTTTTTTTAGGATAATGTTGCTATGAGAAAATCTCGACCAATAGCAGTCGTCCCTGAGTGAGCTGCTGGCCAATAGGAAAGCATGACGTCACAGTCTAACCATGACGTCACTCAGGAGCAACCTAACGTCCATTGCCCGCCTCCCTCCTCTCCCTTCCCCTCCTCTCTGCCTCCTCCCTCCCTCTCTCTGCCTTCCTCCTCCTCCTCTCCCTTCCCCCCTCCTCTGCCTCCCTCCCTCCCTCCTCTCTGCCTTCCTCCCTCCTCTCTGCCTTCCTCCCTCCTCTCTCCCTTCCCCCCTCCTCTCTGCCTCCCTCCCTCCTCCTCTATGCCCCCCTCCCTCCCTCCTCTCTGCCCCCCTCCCACCCTCCTCTCTGCCTTCCTCCCTCCTCTCTCCCTTTCCTCCCTCCCTCCTTTCTGCCTCCTCCTCCTCTCTCCTTCCCCTCCTCCTCCCTCCTCTCTGCCTCCCTCCCTCCCTCCTCTCTGCCTCCCCTCCCTCCCTCCTCTCTCCTTCCCCCTCCTCTCTGCCTCCCTCCCGCCCTCCTCTCTGCCTTCCTCCCTCCTCTCTCCCTTCCCCCCTCCTCACTGCCACCCTCCCTCCTATCTGCCGTCCGAGTTAGCCTCAATGCATCCCGCAGACACGCGAAACTGGGGCCGCGTATAAGCGGGGGGGGCACAATTAGTTGACCGCGAATACGCGAAACCGCGATGGGTGAGACCGCGAACGGCGGGGGGTGACTGTATATCAATGAATAATGTACAGACTGAGTGAGTCAGAGAGAAGGCACAAGATATTGAGATGAAGACACTCCAGTAAAGCTAGACTTAATGCTAACTGAAAAACCAGATGTAATTGAATCTTTAAAATATGTGTCCCATACAGCAAAGAAACCATATGGTGTTAGAATTCCAAACAATAGGAGGTAGTGCGTTGCTAAAAAAAAGGGGTCACACAGGTCTGGCAGACACAACAAGAAGGCAAACTTTACAGAATCAAGGAAATATTTCAAGGAAGCAAACTGGAGGAGATTTAGAACCAAAGAGATACAAGAGAAGTGGGAAATCTTACTTAATCTTTAAACTCAGGTGTGGAAAACATGCAACTACAGAAGGAAAGATCTGGAGGAAGACCTTGTTCAACAGTGATAAAAAAAACTAAGACTAAGAGAGAGGTAACAAAAGATCCAGTTAATCAAGCTGAAATAATGAACAAAAGATGAACATTGGTTTTCACAAAAGCAACTGATTTTGCAGGGCAGAAGGGAGTGACTAGAAACTCAAGTGCTGAATTTAAAAAGAGTAAATTGGCAAAGAGTGCTTAAACTTCTGAAGGCTCAAGATGTAAGAACGGCCTCAGTCTGATAGTATATCTACTTTGGATACTATAACAATGTAGCGACCAAGTGGCAGGTTCACAGTAATGTGGTGTGCTGACTGAAAGAAGGGAAAGTGCCACATGAATGGAAGAGGGCCAATGTGGCACCAATCTACAGAGTAGGGAATAAAAAAGAATCTCTGAACTATGGAACAGTGCCACTGATTTTGATTTGATTTATTGGGTTGTGTTACAAATAGTCAATGTATTTAAAACTAAGTCCTTATTGGGTTGTTACAAATAGTCAATGTATTTAAAACTAAGTCCTTGATCAGAAATGCAGCTGACAAGAATGTGTATGTTAATCACAGGACTGAAAAGAAAACAATGCCAGTAACGACAGAAAGGGAAAAAGAAGAGGTAATAGTGGCTAACGATATAATATCAACAGTCAAAGAGGATGATCACCAAGTCGAGGAAGAGAGTGAAGAAGTATTAGGCAAGGAATACATAAGGAAGTGGGATCTCAACCACTAAAAGTTAAATTTCTTTCAGAAGCCACAGTATATGATATTAACCCTTAAAGGACGAGCTAGAGGGCGGTTTTCTGCTCACAGAGCATAAGCCGCGTTGATAAAATTTGGCTAAATAGGTGTTCTGCATCAGTGCCCTGTGTGGCAATTCCAGACAAAAACACAATAGTTCATAGTGCTTTTACATCGTCAATCTTTCATTTACATGATGAAAGAAACAAGAAGTTCCTCGATTGCAACACAGTGGAGATATGATGTTGGGAAATACAAATCTTAGCTGGAGACCAGAAGACAGGAATTCCTGCACCCCACCCTTCTGCTTTTCTCCGCCCAAGCAGGAATTCCCGCCAGCCATGCTTTAGGGGTTAAAAACATCTTCCTCCTCCTCAGCCATTACTAGTCTATTGGGTTTCCTGTATATTTAATCAATGGCTGATGCCACACACAATAACAATAACTTACATGTAGATCCCTCTAATCTGACCTTGATAGTTTAGAATGTATTTATCAAAAAATAAATTTAATCAATGCCAATCTTATTAATAATGATAAGAAAAAAACATCTATAGTTTTACATTACCTGTGTAAGTAGTATAAAGCAAGACCCAGTTCTGCAGCATAGAATGTGGCCATTGGTTCATCAAAGTAACCATAGATGGCTAAGAGAGACTTTAAATCTCCTCCAATTAAGTATTCCATTACCTAAGAGAGAAACATTATTGTACATTATATATGGATATGTGAGGGATTGTTGTGTCAAGAAGAAATGAATGTTCTGAGTAATGAAGAAATCTTGCTCTGACAAGAAATCAATCTAGGCAATATCAATACTATACAAGAGAATTGTAACAGTATCAAAATTACTTACTAAGTAAACATTGGAAACAGTCTGGAGAGAATAATACAGCTGGACACAATAAGGGCTCTTGGTCCGGGCTAGGGCATCCCTCTCTGTAATCACTAAAGTACAATTATTAGTAAAGTGTAAACAGGCTGAAGTCAGTATGCAGAAATGAGATGTCAGGTTTGATGAAGATAAATCAGAAGTATATATAAAACAAGGTTGTGAAGTTAAAATCCAAGTCAGTCAGACTTAAAGAGTTGGATTGTTTTGGGTGGAGTCAAGTATTTGCCAGAAGTGTAAAATCTTCTGGAAATAGTCAGTAAAAATATGTTTAAGTTTTTTCTTCCAACTCCAGACTCCTGATATATAGTCAGTTAGGACTTGGCACACTAACTTACCTTGCTCAACCATATTCTTGTGTACTATGTCAGACTTTTTGACAACTTTGATGGCATACAGCTGACTTGGGTTATCATTCTTGCATCCCAGAAACACCTTCCTGTTGAAGTTATAAGAGAAAAAAAATACTGCATAAGAAAGCCCATAAGTTGTACCAGTTATTTCTTGCTGTTAAAATTAAATTATGAAAAGAAATCTGTCTACCATAAAACAGTAAACCTCTTATGAACAAACTACATACAATTAACCTTTCTCATACATGTAAGGCCAATAATGAGTTTTTTAGACTAGATTTTTAAGTTTTTTTCAAAACTTAATACAGTATTCAGGCAGCCTCGACTCAACTCCATGATTGCCAGAAGGGTTCAAATACTACATGTTAGTGAGTAACCCTAACACATTTCAGATACAGAGACTTAAGGATAAAAGGGATAAAGTAGTACATAAATACATAACTCAGAGAAATGAATTCTGGTTAACTCAGGAGTACATAATGAACTTGTCCTTTGATTAGTTACTGCTGCAGTAAAAAGTTTATAAAAACTTTCAACTTCAATGTGTTAACAACATCTGTATTACATATTTACTGTGCAGTTTGATGTTTTCAAACAGCAGAGAAATCCAAGGATGAACAACTACAGTAAAAGTCCATTTACCCAAACATGGATATTCCAAAAATCCCAATATAGTCCAAAAAATTAAGAATCTTCAAAAATTATATAAAAAAATAAATTCATGCACCAAATATGCTGAGCAGCGCCAAGCAGCAGGGATGTGAAATAGGAGACTCAGGAGATTTGAATCTAGTCTAGGTATTGACAGCCAAATATTCACTTCATTTTTGGACTGCATAGTGCTATATGTTGCTTGAAAGCTGGCTCCCACAACTTCTACAAGTAACAGTCCTGAGCCAATGCTCAAAGAAGATGAGTGAGAGATAATGAAAGTGACATGTATAGCAGGTTCAAGGAATTTTGCTCAGTACAGTAATATTAGGGGAAATTATTACAAATGAGTGAAAAGGGAATACATTAAATGAAAATACAGTACTAAGGCAGCCTCAATTCAACTCCATGATTGTCAGAGAGCTATGTCTTCCAATGGCACCTCCTTGTTGCTTGGTGTTTACTTAAATGTGCTTTACTTTTTTTGTGCCTTATCACCTCTGGATTTATTCTATTTGAATGAATTCAAAACTGCTCTTCAGCATTTCTATGCATTACTGGTGATTAATAAAACATGCAATGTCTTTATTTTCTGATTATGTGAATATATACTTCTTTACAGGGGTCCTTCCCAATAATAGTGTCGGTTTGGGTGCAGAATTTGATAATTCCTTCATTCCTTGCCTCCATATCGCATACTGTGGGTTCAACTCACGCACTTTGAGTTTGTGGGTTATATTTTCAGGTCCTCACGGAATGGGGTGGCTGCTGCATTTACACAATTCTTATTCTAAAAATTGCCAGCACTGAAAACCATATCACCCACAATGGTAGTTTCCAAGACAGTCCAAGTCTTGATGGCATATAATAATTGACTTGTTGAGAAAAATATTATTTAACTTACAGAATATGTAACATTTCCACAAAATGTTGTTACTCACCCAAAGGCTCCACGACTAATTGGTTTGAGAAACTGGAAATCTTCAATCTTTGGCATCTGTAAAACATAAACATTTACACTCAACTCATGATGTAGGTTTAGATAAACTTCACCAGAAGTTGATCATGTAAAAGTGGTTCTCATATTCACACAAAATAAATGGATTTTTTTTTACTTCAATAATAATCATAATTATAATAATAATCATATGTCTAATTTGATGCCCTTCATATAGTGCAGTGGTTCCCAAACTTTTTTACATGATGCCCCCTATTGATTTCTAAGAAATCCTCATGCCCCCCAGCCTTTGTTTATATATATATATATATATATATATATATATATATATATATATATATATATATATATATATATATATATATATATATATATATATATATATATATATATATATATATATATATATATATATATATATATATATATATATATATATATATATATATATATATATATATATATATATACACACACACACAGTCACCTCTCGATTAATACAAGTTTAAATAACACGTTTTTTTATTTGACATGAGTCGATATCTAAGGAGATGGTGTGTGTGTGTGTGTGTGTGTGTGTGTGTGTGTGTGTGTGTGTGTGTGTGTGTGTGTGTGTCAAGCAGGCAATGGATAATACTGTAATTAAACAACCAATATAATCTTCATGAAAGTGTGGAGACTACAGCATTGTACATGAATCATCTGTACTGAATGTGTCCAGTGACTCAAGTTACCAGTACCAGTCCTGGGGCTAGATTCACAAAGGCTTAGTGCGTAGTTTTGGGCCCTTAGTGTGTAGTTTTGGGCCCTTAATGCGTAATTTTGAGAACATTGTGATACACAAAGCTCGTGTGGTAATAACTACCAACTAATTGATAACGTCACGGGTTAGCGCGCGGATTCACAAACCTTTAACACACACTGTGTGACACTAAATATGTTGTAAAATAACTACTGCCTCGAAGGTGAAGTAAACGCAAACAATATTATCATATTTACGTATAAATGCTTATAAATCACGTTTTTCAACTCGAAATATAACTTTACAAGTAGAGGAAGCCCATTTCTTTATAAAATGATGAGATATACACACTTTGAGCGGCATATGATAAGTGTGGGAGGTATGGCAACACCGACGCCCGGCCGGGGGATTGCCAGACCTCCCTCCTCCTTCATCTTTCTACCTCCTCATCCATTCGATCGTCCATCCATCTCTACATTTGTCCCTCCGTGGGACCATGGACCTTTGTCGGGTGACAGCCCATGAGTTGGGCTGCAGATATGGCAAGACAGTCTTAACTTTCCCTCGTTCCTTCCTTCCGTCCTTGGTTCCTGTCTGCCTCGATATATGAGCCATATTATTTTTAATTTGCTCTCTTCGTGTCTCAATCTCCTTATCTTCTTTTTCTTCCCCTTAAGCATGTTCTTAGATAACAAGACATTGAACAGCAGAGTTACCTTGACGTTAATGTGCAGCAAACGACGAAATAATTAAGTTCCTAGATTACGATTTTGTACAGTTTGCTTTAAAAGGAAGAAAATGGGAAAAGAGAATGGGTTGTTTTGAAGAGGCAGCTGGAGGGGACTTCCTACGATTGGCTGACGGTTTTGTGAACATGCTTGTGATTCGCTGCAAGGCCAATGACGTCATCAACCAATCAGCGGCCTTGCTGATTTAGCACGCCTCCAACTACCATCTAAGGTTTGCTTTGTGAATCTGACGCTGACGTCGGTCGCTAAATCAATAGTGCGTAGTTATGTTAGTTCGTAGTTAGTGAGTATGTTTGTGAATTCCACCCCTGTTCTGATCACGTTAGCTCAGACTCACCCAGGGGCTCAGTGTGCCTCTCATTACTCACTCCAACCAGAAACATCATAGAGAGGAGCTCAGGACTACACATGAGCCTCAACAGGCATCACTTAAAAATCCTGCCTGCACCATCAACGGGTTAAGGGACATTCACCAACAGCCCCTAAAACTGAAGTCGAAAGAGGCAACAATAACCTGAGCTAAAAAAAATAAAGACTAATAGCACCATAAGCAAACTTGTATGTTTTCTTAACCCTCAAAGTTCCTGAAAATTCCTCCAAATTCCCAAAATTCCCATGAAAAGTTTACCAGCTTAAAATTCCCGGAAGGTTACAACCCTAATCTGACCCATCGAATCAATTTCATAGCAGATCCTTTTAAAAGTCATCTGGGGTCTGGCACTTGTGTGAATGTGATCCCTCATCCACATGTAAAATTAATGCGACCTATTACACGTAATATATCTAAACTGCCATAAGAAACTGGATCACGGTGAGTTGTGTTAACAGCTGATTGCAAGATGATTTACAGACAGCCATTTCCTATATTTCTGTGGGGCTGTCTTCTTTCCACCACCCACCCTACCTCGGGGTTTTCTTACCTAGATGGGGAGAACCCCATCTAGAATCAGGTGACACCTCCAACCAAGACAGCTAGTAAATTGTCCTATAGATGTTCTGATGGTTGGCTAATGTGGCATCACCAAGACCACACAAACAACTGCCATAATACTCTTGAGTAAGTGCCAAGACAATATACAGTCACCCCCCGCCGTTCGCGGTCTCACCCATCGCGGTTTCGCGTATTCGGTCAAAACACCAGACCCCCCCCCTTATACATAGCCCCCAGATCGCGTGCGTATACGCGGACGCTAAATAAATAGGAAGGCAGAGAGGAGGGAAGGAGAGGAGAGGGAGGAGAGGGAGGAGGGAGAGAGAGGAGGCAGAGGGAGGAGGGGGGGGAGGAGGCAGAGAGGGGAGAGGAGAGGAGGGGAGGAAGGGAGGGAGGAGGGAGGGAGAGGGAGGGGGAGGGAGAGGGAGGAGGAAGGCAGAGGGGAGGGAGGGAGAGGGAGGAGGAGGGGAGGGAGGGGAGGGAGGGAGAGGGAGAGGAGGGAGAGGGGAGGGAGGGAGAGAGGAGGGAGGGAAGGAGGGAGGGAGGAGGAGGGAGAGGGAGGAAGGGAAGAGAGGAGGAGAGAGGAGGGGAGGGAGGAGAGGAGGAGGGAGAGGAGGGGGAGGAGAGAGGAGGAGAGGAGGAGAGCAGGAGGGGAGGAGAGAGGGAGGGAGGGGGGAGGGGGGAGGAGGAGGGAGGAGGGAGAGGGAGGGGAGGAGGGAGGGAGGGAGGGGAGAGGAGGAGGGAGGAGAGAGAGGGAGAGAGGAGGAGGAGGGAGAGAGGGGAGGAGGGAGAGGGGAGGGAGGAGGGAGGGGGAGGAGGAGGGAGGAGGAGGGAGGGAGGAGGAGGAGAGGAGGGAGGAGAGGGAGGGAGAGGGAGGGGAGGGAGGCAGGGTTATGCCCTTGATGTTGGCACGTGACGACACCAGTTGAACCTAGCTCACTTATTGGCCAGCAGCTTCAGCTCACTCCACTCATGCTATTTCTCGAATTTTGCTACTCTGTATTATCCTAAAAAAAAAATTCAAAAAAACACTGCTTGCCTGTTGCAGATTGGGCTACTTATATCATTAATTGGGCTACTTTTTGGGTAAATTTGTGCCCCATTGCACTAAATTTTGATATGTTGGTTGATTACATCTTGTCTCATTTTCTGTCATTAAAAGAACGAAAAAAAGACGAAAAACATGATTTGTCAGAGGTCGAGGTGACTTCCGTTATGCATATTTTCCAAAGGGTTATAGTCCCCTGTAGTCAGGTTGGTAATCCCGAGTGGAGACACAGCACAGCACAGGACACAAGTTTACAAGTCAAAGAGATGCTCAACAACCCAAAGTCAATCAAAATCATACAAAATTTGACCGAGAGAAGTGTGGAGATGCCGTTTGAAAGCATTAACAGAATTCACCTCGACAACTGATTCGGGTAAATTATTCCAAATGCTAATGACCCGCACTCAGAAGAAGCGAGCTCGAACATCAGTGTTGTAACAAGGAACAAAAAGCTTAAAGGAGTGGCCTCTTGTGTCTCTGTTGAGATTTCTAACCAAGAGGTGACCTAGATTCGGACAAAACACTTTCAGAATGTTGAACACCATGAGATCAGCTCTAATTAATCTTCCTTTAATGGAATAAAGACTCAATCTAGCGAGACGTTCACTATATGGCAGATCATGGAAACCGGTAATTTTCTTGGTCCACCTCCTCTGAACATTTTCTAAAAGCCTAATGTCTCCTGTATAACCAGTGAACCAAACCACGGAGGCAAAGTCCAAGATAGGGCGAATATGCGAGATAAAAACTGCCTTCATGAAATCAGATCTGCAAAGGGTACCCTTTAGAATACTGTAACCAATGCCTCCAGCCTTGCCAGTGATTTCTCTCACATGCAAATGAAACTTTAGAGAGGAATCCACCCTAACCCCAAGATCCTTATAGTTATCTACATCTTGTATGGGTTGGTTTCCAATAAATTATGGTAAAGGAGCAGGAGCATAAAGGAAATTCCTATAAAAGTTCATTCTGGCACATTTACCAACTGAGAAAGATAAACCCCAAGAGCTGCTTGTGTTGTAAAGAGTGTTGATGTCTCTTTCCAAAATACTGTGAGAAATTAATTGGTTAGACTTAGAAATTTCAGTAGCTAGGTATAATTTAAGATCATCAGCAAATAAACACCCTGCCTGGTCAAACTCTTTCGCCTCTGCCTGTCAACATCTACCTTTCCTTCTTGCTGGAAGTATGCCTTCATACAGCCTGTGCCTAAGAAGGGTGACCGCTCCAATCCCTCAAACTACCGTCCTATAGCTTTACTTTCTTGTCTATCTAAAGCTTTTGAATCAATCCTTAACCGGAAGATTCAAAAGCACCTTTCCACTTCTGACCTTCTATCTGATCGCCAGTATGAGTTCCGCAAGGGGCGTTCTACTGGTGATCTCCTAGCCTTCTTAACTGACTCTTGGTCATCCTCTCTTAGCCGTTTCAGTGAAACTTTTGCTATTGCGCTGGACATATCAAAAGCTTTTGATAGGGTCTGGCACAAATCTTTGCTTTCTAAACTACCCTCCTACGGTTTCTATCCTTCTCTCTGTACCTTTATCTCCAGTTTCCTTTCTGACCGTTCTATTTCTGCCGTGGTAGATGGTCACTGTTCTTCCCCTAAATCTATTAACAGTGGTGTCCCACAGGGTTCTGTCCTATCTCCCACTCTTTTTCTGTTGTTCATTGATGATCTTCTTTCCAAAACGAACTGTCCTATCCATTCCTACGCCGATGATTCCACTCTGCATTACTCAACTTCTTTTAATAGGAGACCCACCATTCAGGAACTTAACGACTCAAGGCTGGAGGCTGCAGAACGCTTAGCCTCAGACCTTACTATTATTTCCGACTGGGGCAAGAAGAACCTGGTGTCCTTCAATGCCTCAAAAACACAGTTTCTCCACCTATCCACTCGACACAATCTTCCAAACAACTATCCCCTATTCTTTGACAACACCCAGCTATCACCTTCCTCAACACTAAACATCCTCGGTCTATCCTTAACTCAAAATCTCAACTGGAAACTTCATAGCCTCCTCGAGGCTGGGCGTTCTGTACCGTCTCCGCCAGTTCTTCTCCCCTGCACAGTTGCTGTCCATATACAGGGGCCTTGTCCGCCCTCGTATGGAGTACACATCTCATGTGTGGGGGGGCTCCACTCACACAGCTCTTCTGGACAGAGTGGAGGCTAAGGCTCTTCGTCTCATCAGCTCTCCTCCTCATACTGATAGTCTTCTACCTCTTAAATTCCGCCGCAATGTTGCCTCTCTATCTTCTATCGATATTTCCACGCTGACTGCTCTTCTGAACTTGCTAACTGCATGCCTCCCCCCCTCCCGCGGCCCCGCTGCACTCGACTTTCTACTCGTGCTCATCCCTATACTGTCCAAACCCCTTATGCAAGAGTTAACCAGCATCTTCACTCTTTCATCCCTCACGCTGGTAAACTCTGGAACAATCTTCCTTCATCTGTATTTCCTCCTGCCTACGACTTGAACTCTTTCAAGAGGAGGGTGTCAGGACACCTCTCCTCCCGAAACTGACCTATCTTTCGGCCACCTCTTTGGATTCTTTTTAGGAGCAGCAAGTAGCGGGCTTTTTTTATTAATGTTTACTTTTTTTGTGCCCTTGAACTGTCTCCTTTGCTGTAAAAAAAAGAAAGAAAAAAAAAAGAGAAAAAGGGACAACCACTGCTTACTTCCGCTCTATAACTCTTACTACTATGGACAACTACTTGCATCTTTCTCCCACTCAAATAGTCTTTCAGCCATCCCAGCAAACACCCCCCAATCCCAATACTAGACAGCATTGTGAGTAATAATCTATGATTAACAACATCAAAAGCTTTCTTGAAATCAAAAAATATCATATCCACTGACATACCACTATCATAGAAATGAGTCACACAGTCATAAGTATACAACAGTTGCTCGAAAACTGATCTACCTGATCTAAAACCATACTGATGCTGTGAAAGTACGTTATTATCTTCCAAATAAGAAGTAAGTTGAGACACAATTATTCTTTCAAAAGATTTACAGCACACTGATGTCAAACTGATTGGTCAACAGTTGAGGGGATCAGAATGGATTCCACCTTTGAAAAGTGGCATAACATTAGCATCTTTCCAGTCTGATGGGACTTGCATTGATAAAAGAGATTTTCTGAACAACAAGATCAAAGGATAACTAATGGAGGGGGCACATCTCTTTAAAAATACTAAAGGTAAACCATCAGGGCCACAACAAGCAGATTTCAACTTAGAAAGGATAATCTTAATTTTAAAAATATCAAAACTAAATATATTAAATATAAATGAATTGTCACAATGCTGAACAGGATAAGGATTCAATAAGTCAGCAGAAGAAAATACACCAGAGAAAGCATCAACAAAAAGATCTGCCATGTCAGTTGTGTCAGTGCACCAGCCATTATCTCCATACAGCGGTCCAATAGTAGGACGCTGAACCTTCTTACTACGAAGATAGGAGTGAAAATGTTTAACATCAGGATTTCCGGGAGAAACTAAAGATCTTTCATATTTAATTACAGATTGATGGACAGCATCTTTATATTGAACAGATATTGTCTTAAAAGAATGCCACAACCTCAAGGCTATTGGGGAAGATCTGCCAAACTTTGACCGAGCATCCTTATACTCCAACCATACTTGGCGTTTATGCCGTTTTAAAGAAAGAGGTATAGATTTTGCCCAAGGAGGTTTCCTGATTCCTGATGCATTCTTAATTGGAATAAATAGCTGAATGGCATTAAGCATTAAACTTTTAAATCTTAAATATGATTGTTCAATATCTAAGCCAAGGAATTCATTGTCCCAATCAAAATTAAAAATGTGATGGTTTAACAAAGTGTAGTTGCCATTAAAAAAGTCAAAATTGTTATGTACATTATTGATGTTTGGATTAGAACTAAATATATACTCAAACAAGACTGGAAAATGGTCACAACCTGGAAAGGGGTCTATTAGATCGACATGGGAAATTCTATCATCTTCAGATGTAAAGACCAAGTCAAGTATATTATTAGACCAGACATAAGTACATTGCGTAACCCACTGTATAAGACCCAAAGATGAAAACAAATCTAGAAATCTAATATCAATAGAGGAAGTGCAATAAGGAACCTCAGTGGACCAGACAACAGTAGGGAGATTAGTCACCAACCAGGATTAATTCTTTACCAACACAGAAATATTCCAGGTATGAAACAAGAGCAATATTATCTTCCAAAGAATTACTTGGGGGCCTGTAAACTACTAATATGGTAACGCGAAAATCAGACAAAAATACCCCAACAGTATTCGGATGAGCTGAATAAGTTTTCCCCACTTTAATATCATCTCGAATGTAAATCCCAACACCGTGAATTCTTAGATTTAAGGGAGTCATTTTGGAAAAATTTATAACCCGATATACTGATAACTGGATCAGAAACATTGCAAGTTAGCCATGTTTCACAAACACATTATACCCCAATACTGTGACTAGAAATGAACTCTGCCAAAAAGTTAACTTTATTAATTAAACAGTTGAGATTCAAAAGAACAAAAGTAATGAAGAGATTATCTACAGAAGAATTACCCAGATTTTGCTGAGATGAAACTTCTATGTGAGGTTTTTTTGAGGGTTCCCATCTTTTGAACATACTTCAAGGTTAGAGGCAGAGGTGCTGGGTGCTGCGAGATAGTTCCGCCCCCACCCTGAAACATGCGGGGGGTGGCAACACTAACCTCAAGAGAGCGTAGTGAAGTATCCAGGTGTAAAGAAGTACCAAGGAGGACCTAAGAAGCGATACAAAGCAGAACAGCTCAAGAGGAACAAGGCGCCCCTCTCCCCGCCTGTCAACATGTTGCGTCACGCAGAGGACAAGGATGTTTACTAGTTCTACGAGGCAGTGCATGTAACCAACCTTTTTAGCATTGCTCTCTGCCCCCTCGTCGTCCATGGCCTCGTCTTCATGCAGGAGTGTTCCCCGTGGTCGCCGTGCAGTGTTCAAGTTTAAACCTGCGCCGCCGCCTGTGTTTGCGTGTGTCCCTGATGATGGCGATGATGCTGCCGGGGGTTATTCAGCCTTGGAAACGGAACCTCCAGTTGCAGACTGCATTATATTAAGAACATAATTATGCAAGTGTATATTTATAGTTTCCAGGATAGCGAGTGAAAGTTCATGAACATATTTTAATCAGTCCTATTCATTATCACTAGACATGGCCAACAGCAAAAAACAAAAAAACAAACAAAAACTTTCTAAATGCTCGATCTCCACCTGTCCCTGTCTGATACTGTACGTACTCCATTATGCTCCACCAAATGTTCTACCTAGTAATTAATTATCGATCCTCAGCAGCATACCAACATATATGAGGGAGAGATGGTGGGCCAAGCCATATGGCAAGACTCGATCTTTCCTATGGACAGTATGGAGGAGGTGTGCTTGTATTCAGTTTCAAATCAAAGTAACACACGTTGTATATTACAACAAAGCAGCAGTTTGTTTTTATCTAACATAGCGCTGTTTACTTACAAAATATTCCTTCATCATTTGGCTCTTTCCTTTATTAATATCATACCCGTAGTACCTATGTAGTGCAGCGACTAGGCCTGATAAGGGAGCCTCCCATAACCCACTTGGCGAGTGGGGTACCTCGATCTTTGGCCGACTCGGTAAGGACTAAGGAGTGGCTGTCCCGTCACGCTGGTCGCGGGTTCAATCGGATCAATCCCAGGCAGCCGGCGAATACCCTCTCCTTGTCTTGATTAATTTCTCGTGTGTTTCGATACACGCAGAGGTCGTGTGGGGCCGAGAGAGTAGCAGAAATGAGAGAAAAATCTCGGGGCATGACACCTATTTTCAGTTTTCAGCAGATGATGAAACAATTAAGTTTCGTCCGAACCGTCCATCCATACCCGTGGAGATGCATGGCTCGGTCAGAATTTCAGAAAGGTGGGAGCTGCAACCTCTGACCTTGTTATATTTAAATGGGGCAGAAGGATCTTGGTGTCCTTCAGTGCCTCAAATACTCAATATCTCCAGCTGTCAACTTGACACAGTGTCTTTCTTCGGACAATTTACAGTTTCACCCAACCAACGATTTTCTTACGTGGTTCGTGTTTTTCTGGTGATAAATGTAGTGAATTGCATGATTTTGTACATCATTTCTGTCGCAAATGTCTACTTTTCAAGTTATGCCATTGTCGTTTTGAAACAATCCAGCAAAGTTATTAACCCTCAATCAAATTACCAGTACGGATTCTGCAAGGGGTGTTATACTGGTGAGCTTGCCTTCCTAACTGACAGATGGTCATCCTCTTACAACCATTTCAGTGAAATATTTGCTGCTGCCATTGATATCTCAAAGGCTTTTGACAGTCCGGCATAAATCTTACTTTCTAAATTCTAGATTCTATCCCTCCCTCTGTACTATGATCTCCAGTTTCCTTTCAGATTGATGTATCTCTGCTGTGGTCTGGTGTGGTCTGTGATCATGTTCTACCCCAAAACCTATAAACAGTGGTGTTCTGTAGGGCTTATTCGTTCTCCTAGTCTCTTTTTATTGTTCAATAATGATCTTTCAAAAACAAACTATTCTCTCCATTCCTATGCCTATTGCATCTTTTTTTTTTAAGATCTTTCTAAAAGGAATTACAGGACACAGTAAATAATTTACTGTGTCAAAGGTTAAGTATTCTGTAGTGTCGTGGACACTACAGAATACTTAACCTCTAACCTTGTTATATTTAAATGGGGCAGAAGGATCTTGGTGTCCTTCAATGCCTCAAATACTCAATATTGTAGTGACACAACTAGCCTGATGGGTGAGCCTCCCATAACTCCCTCTGCCAGAGGGGTACCTCTTTGGCCGACTGGTAAAGGAGTGGCTCTCCCGTTACGCTGGCCGCGGGTTCGATCCCCGGCGCCGGCAATCCTTTCCTTGTCTGGATTAATTTCTCGTGTGTTTCGTTACACGCAGAGGACGTGTGTGAGTGTAGAAAAGAGAAAATTCTGGCATTTCAATATTTCCAGCTGTCAACTTGACAGTTTTTTTCTTCTCTTCCTTTGTAACTATAATGCTATGGGTTGCTTAGGAATTCTTTTCTTCTTCATAACTTTTTTTCCTTTTTCCAACTACGTATTTACCATCAGTGATTTCTTGTAGTTTAATTGTTTCCTGTTTGGGACTGATCTTATGTCACAAAATTGGTCAAGGTCAATCAGCATGATTCATGCAAAACTTGTAAATGATGGCACTATATTTGAAAGCAT
This sequence comes from Eriocheir sinensis, assembly GCF_024679095.1. Classification (NCBI taxonomy): domain Eukaryota; kingdom Metazoa; phylum Arthropoda; class Malacostraca; order Decapoda; family Varunidae; genus Eriocheir; species Eriocheir sinensis. Next base: position 10,745,850 of record NC_066540.1, on the reverse strand, counting down.
GAAAATTTTGGTGTCAGGACAGATGTCATGAATGCTAGATGAGTGACAAAACTCCAACGAATGTTGTAAGTTTCACCAACATTGCAGATTACATGAAAAATTCATCATCATACTCATAAGATCCAACTTTATTGTGGTTTGAGACATTACTCACATGTTGAAAATAGAATGAGCCTAAGTGGGTGCCATAATATTCTAAATACATATGTCAACACAAACTGAGTGCTTTGTGGATAAATAACTGAACAAACATACAAATCTAGTATGAGTTAATGGTGATTCATATGTGTTATTACAGTAACTTCTGCTGCATATTCAGGAACTTTAAAACTACATTTATATACAAATCTTACTATATGTAAATTAATTGATTTTCTATACAGTAAACCCTCTATAAAGTAGACCTCAGTATACCATTTTTTAATATTTTTTGATGTGCCAGCCTATGGCGCCGGTTGGCTTTCTTGAGGGGCCTCGTTGGTGGTCGGCCCCAACCCATCATGGCGCAGGCAAGTGTTTTATAGTGGCGCCATCTTTTCTTGCAGGGCTCTTGACACATATTTGTAAATCAGACTAAAATCTGTATGATATAAAATGTGTGTCCAGACATCATCCAGATGGATGTTGTATGTCAGACGAAAATCTACCTTATAACTTAACCCCTACACTACGGCCGGGCCAAAACAGCGCCCCGCGCTGTATCCAGGATCGCCGGATGCGCCGAATTTCAAATGTCGCTATTGAATATAACAAGTTTTCAGCCATAAACTCAACACAATCATCATGTAATACATATGAAAACATGCACAATTAAATGGTGCACATAAAGAAACTCACTATGGCCGGGCCAAAGCAGCGCCCTGCGCCGTATCAGGGATCGCCATTACTCATGTATTATAAATTAAAACATGCAGAATTAAATGGTGCACATAAAGAAACATAAATTAATTGATAATTTTGAGATGTAAGCATAAACATAGAGATAAAATAACTCATATATTGGCAGAAGCGAGCCAGGACACAGTATGCGCGTCCTCGGATATGGTACGGGGCACGCAAGGACGCAGTATACGCGTTCCTGTGTTGAAGGGGTTAACAGCAAGGAATTTGGTGTGTCCTTTCAAAACAAAGGCTGTCAGTCTATCAGGTGCTGTCCCACCTGAACCCTCATGCGTAAGGCAAGAGAAGCATGGCCGCTCATTGGTTGATCTTATTTTTTCTATCATACTGTCACATACAGGCAACAATTAAACTAATTTTCAAAGTCAACGATAATTTAGATTTGCATGCACAAGATGCAGCTCATAACTTATTCATTCAGAAGCTTACCTGACCTGCATGGTGTGCCTCAAACTTTATTTAATTTACAACTACAACCAACTCCACCCTCACTGCCACATCATTGCACACCTGTACTCTAAAGATGTATGAATTATATTCATACAGCTCTGCACTACTTCAACTCTCCTGTGATGCCTTCTCCTTTTTGCAAAAACTAATCAGAATTGCTGGTAAACACTGAAACAGCTTTGCTTGGGTATTCATGAGTTTTTAACTAAGGATATTTTGGATTTTTTGGCTATTCTAGATGAGTGGCTGAGTGGTCAGCATGCAGGTGCAGCATCCAGAACCTGGGTCCCACCTGTTGCCACAAGCTGACAATTAGTCATCACTGAGTAGCCTAAGACTACATACATGCTGTCCTGATGACCACGTCAACACGGACTCTAGATTCTCTCTAAAAACCAAGATAACACCACTATAAACACTTGCCTGTGCCACAACAGTCTGAGGCTGACCATCAGGCCCCACCAAGAAAGCCTATCACCTCCATAGGCAAAACGTAAAAAAAAAATATATATATATGAATATAAAAAAAATAAATAAATAAATAAATAAAGGCTGATTTATAAAGGGTTTACTGTATTTTCAAAAGGGGACACTGAAACTTGTTTCATATGTGTTTTTGATGCTTAGCAACTTATTATCTTGAGGATGTTATATTCCGGAAAAAAAAATGTAATGTCTTGACTTTACAATGAATTCAGTGCAAGCTAATGAAGAACAATGGCAGGTCTTGTTAGGGAGTCATAAGGTAGACTGGCTTGGCCTACGGCATTATGAACTCACTCAGCATGAGTTTGTGGCGTTGTCGATACCTGTGCTGAAGGACAAAAATTTAGATTTTCAAGTCGCTTGTGCTCCCTGTTTTACTCTACGAGACATGGCTATGAGACATGAACAATGAATAGTGACTTGAAGAGGTGAATTGATGCATGTGGTAATAATTGCCTACGCAAAATCATGGAATATCACTAGTATGACTGTCAATCCAGCGACTACTCTGTGAGACTGATTTAAGGCCTATTATCTGCAGAGTCTGTGAATGCCAACTGTGGCATGTGGCACAGTACCCAGAAGCCAATCCTGCTCACCAGATTGTTTCTGTAAGAGACAATCATGAGTGAAGGAGGCCAAGGGGACACCCATAGAGCTTGTGGCTTGAGCAAGCCGACAGATCCTGCCAAGAAGTACTAATAATGGGAAGGGGGCCTATATGGAGACTTGCCTGGAGGAGCTCCCAGGTTTGGCATCGTATGGTTGGCGAGGCGATGCGCACCCCAGCGTATGAACCTACTGACTGGTAATGCATTGTGTATTGATGAAACTTAGATCTATACACATTATCAGCCCTAAATTTCATACAAACATTAAATATTATCTATGGCACTTGTAGTCATAATTTTGCCAAAGAAATTCATTAAAAATTACTCAGCCTCTAGGATAGTTAAATATCACAGCAATTCTTTAAATACTAACAATTCAGTATTAAAACTTAGTAATAATATACAGTAGGACTTCACCAATAACATCTAATTGGTGGCTGAAAAATGCTGCTATCAACAAAAACTTATTTAGTGACACAGAAATATGTGAATGATGACTGGTGCCTCCATCCTTGGACTTTCACCCATTTTCCTATTTGTAACTCTATCAGTACTTCTTTTAGCTGAAATAAGAAGAATCCTAATTGAATCAACAGGAGTAACATATATTTCACCTTAAAGGAGTTAATGAGATGTCTGACATGATTATTATTCTAAGGCTTGTGCATAGTGGCTATTGTGCAGTGCCACTTGACTCATCTCCATGCTCATCATAAACATCATTAAAAGCAACCCTTACACTTACGATTATAGAGGCAAAACTATCACACAGCAGCATACCCACCACTTTAATTCATACAGCATGAGAACTTTTGAGCTTGTGGGTGATCCATCTTCAACTAAGAAGAGAAAACAATGCAATGAATCAAGTGTCATTTGTGGCATAGCATCAAGTGGTACCAAAAACAAACAGTACAAAAGAGTCAACCTGAGGGGATGGTCATATTATGCAAATTAGTACAGTGAAATATCAGGATAGCACTCAATATTGTGCTTCCAATTGGATCAGGAGTCACAAACATGTGATGCGTTGTGCATAAAACAGGGCTCGGTGAACTACCCTTGATTGCAGCCAGATCACCCATACTTCTGAGGTTCTCATCATCATCACCATCATTTCATTGACACCTGCTCCTAGGAGCTCCCACCAGGGGATGGCCACGGTAGAAGAGTTTCCAACTTTCTCTGTCCAGACACTCCCTCCTTGCCTGCTCAAAGTTTCTCAAAGATCTTTCCCCCCTTTCCCTAAAATACTCTTGCACCCTATCTCTCCATTTCACTGGAGGTCATCCTCTAGCATTCCCTCCCTCTATCTCACTCACATACAACCTTCTGGTCATCCTACTCTCCTCCATTTGCTCCATCTGGCCAAACCACTTTAATGTCTGTCGCTTCACTTTTTCCACCACTCCACACTTCTTCCCTTCACCCCTGTGACACATTCCAAAACGCTCGTACACACTTTCATTACTCATTCCATCCATTTTACTCACACCATAAGCACTCCTCAAATAACTAATTTCCACTGCCTGCACTCTACACCTCTGACTTTCATTCCAGGTTCTCACACTGGTTTAAAGTGGTGTGTATGCTGTTGTGATATTTTTGTCTATATAACCAAGAGTTGTAAGGGTTGGCTCTGATAAGTTTGATGTGCTGCAGGAAGTGTGTGAGTCTGGGGCGAGAGGCCAGGCAGGGGACACCATCATAAGTACAACAGTAAGTCACAATAGCATCAATGTGCAATCCTCAAATTAATTATCACATCAAACATCTTATTAGCTCCTCCAAGATGAATTTTATATTACTCACATCAATTTAATTCAATATTAATCACATTGAGTTTAATAAAGATTCATATTATTTCAGCTAAAAAAAATAGTGATAAGAATTCAAATGGGAAAAGTGGATGCACGTCCTGGGGTGGCAGCACCAAAAAATCTCTCTGCACAACAAAACGAAGATGCAAGTCTGGCAGCTATGTCATTGAGATGGTGCCAAACAACCACTATCCATGATGCATTCAGATGTTTCTTTCCAGCAAAAAATCTGTTCAAGAAAATCCAAAATTATTGTGAAAACTCAGTATCCATTCTAACTTCAGTGTTATCATCGAGAATAGTATTTAGGAATTCTATATTGGAGAGATCCTACTGTACATGTTGCAAATTATGCATAATGCAACACAAACATAAGAAAAACTAAAAAAAAATCTATTTATTGTAAGGTCTAGTACATACATATTTCCTGCATAAGTATTTTAGCACTACAATGTTGAGTATGTAACAGGTCATTTCACATTCAAAAGTTTATAACATAGTTAAATTATTATTTACCTATGTTGATATGTATTCCTTAACACATTATCTTCATAACCTTAGAATAGATAGATGTTCTGGACTAACTATGAGACTACCATCATCAAAACAGTAATCTTGCACATATGACTGAATCAGACATTTATTTCTTATAAAAGTTAATAATTTGCCTTTCATATCACCTTATTCATACCTTATTTTAATATCTGAAAGTTTGGGCAAATTTGCTAAGCGCTGTTTAGCTGGTCAAGGTATGATCCTGATGATCAAGATCTGGTGGCATTTTCAGATTGAAAGGCTCAATCAGTAAGTTTTCTCTCTTTAATATATTATTTCTGTGTAAGTTTCTTATATTAATTTCATTGCTGCCAGCACAAATATCATCAGTATTTATGTAAAGAAAATTGGGAATATTTTGTCTTAGCTTTTCTTGACACAATATCAAAATTAAGTAAAACATGAACTAGAACATAAACATTAAATATAATTTGTATAGTAGGAATGAGTAATAAAAAAATATATACACATAGGCGTAAGTATCACCCTTGTTGATCTAAATCTGCCCAGGGAAATGTACTTTTCCCCATATTACTGAAGTGTTCCTCAAAATGTTTGTCTTGGGATGACAGCTTCTTGAAGCGCTGATGGAGGAGTTCTACAGCATACTTGTATAGCTGCACATCTAAAGAATTCAGTTCCTCAATGCGCCTCAGCGTCTCAACATCAAAGTCCTTCATAGCCATGTCTGTGATGGTTTGGTTGTACTGTTTGAAACGCACTCTGAACCTGAAGCATTGTAAGAAAAGATGACATTTTTTATCTAAACTTTGAAATATACATTGATGACATCACAAAGAAATAAAGTTTTAGATGATCATATACCTCATCCTTTTTAAGGGATAAGGCCTTGGACTAGCAAGCACAGCAATACAGTTCCTGAGATGCTACATTAAAGCAGCAGACAGGAAAAAAATAGTAATGAGGGCATTTTGAAAGAGTAACCAAATTGAATATAACTGGACCTGAGACAGAGGTAAAGCTTCAGTATGGTAAAGGCCTAAGACTTAATTTGGACTAGAAGATGTATATGGTCTGCATGTTTGTAATGTTAATATTAAATGTCAACAATTATGTGTAGACCAGTTTTCTAACCTACCTATTTCAAATTCTCATTACACAAGTCACTGCTGCCCAGTATTCCGATAAAGCTATAAGAGCGTAAGGATCAATATTTCAAAGGAATTTTGTTCACATCCACAGGTAATGACACACCTGAAATCAGCTGATTCATTGGCTACCTGTTGTGTTTTGCAGGCCTGGGCAATGTTTACTGGGTTATCTCAATCATAAACAAAGGTATATACGATGAAAGCAGAATGGTTATATTATAAAACAGCTTCATGAAAATGTTATATTATCAGGTGCATGTAACATCTTTTTAATATATAAATAAAAGTTCATTTGGTCAACATACCTAAGATTAAAAGTCACTTCAAACAAGTACTGACTGATCTCTTGCTCCTCAGTCAGGCCAAAGAATGCCATCTTTTTCAGGTTGTTCTTTGCCGAGAGCAGCATTATCCTCCCCCTCTCCTCAGGGTTCATCATGGAGGTGTTGTAGCAGCCCACTAGTGACAGATCTACAAAGAAAAATTATGATGTATCATCTACAGATTACTTCTCAACTAAAGAAAATTGATTAAAAATAATTATCTGACATTTTGTATATGGACTGAGAAAACAGAATGAATGTTGCATGTTTAGAAACCAAGGTCCACAGATACAACTTGATTTAAAATAATTTTATGTACAATTTCTTTATTTAAGATTTTTTTTGTCATGAGTCTGGTAAAAAGTTCTCCCTACAAAGAAACAAAAAAAATGGTCTGTTTCTATACCCCAATCCTCCTAAATCTAGCATATGTCAATTAACTCTTGACATTTGAAAAACATATATCTACACTGCACAAAAAAGTTACCCTGCCAACAGATTTCAGGGAGCACACTACCTATCAAACCACAAAAATTATATAACTTTGAACTCCTAGAAAAGCTTGTTATGTACTTTATTGCATTTTCTTTTTTTCCTGAGCACCTTTTTGAGATGTTTTGGAACAGTATCAGTCAAATGTTGAAGAGTTTCAGGCTTGAACTCTGCCCAACGATTGTGAAGCTCTGCTTCTAGCTTGGATAGTCTGGAGGTGTCATGCCATGTAGCTTGGTCTTCAATATTGCCCAAAGGTTCACTACTGGATATATATCTGGTGAATTACTAGGACAGTCTTTTATTGAGTCATTTTCAAAGTTCATTTTTTACAATTTTAGCAGTACAGGTAACTCTTGCTTTACACGAGTTTGGTTAACGCATTTTTTAAATAATGCGGGGTCCAAAATCCAAACAAATGTTTAATTTACACGTTTTTTCACTTATACGCGATATTTTATGAAGTGGCCACCAAATGTCTTACGCAACTGGACTCACACGGCGCCGTGGTCACACAGCTGAGCTCAGTTCTTTTCGCGCGCCACTTGAACAACAATACAGTACCCACGTTACTCAACAATAGGGGTGGGCAGGTACCGGTACCTGTACTGGTACATACGATACCAGTACCGGTACATACGGTACCAGCTATACGGTACGGTACCAGTACCAGACTGCTCAGTACCGGTACCAATACTAGCCAGTCGCTCATGGTGTCCCTCATTTCTTCCTCACACGAGTGAGGCTGAGACTGAGTGCCTGAGTGGATATCTCAGTGATATGGATATTCTCTCTCTCTCTCTCTCTCCATTGAATGAAGTGAATATTTATTTTTCGATAGAAACCTACCTCTTGTTTGATTTACATTGTTTTTGATTTACGCGACCTCTTCAAGGACACAATACTCGCGTAAATCGAGAGTTACCTGTATAAGTGGGTGCTCCATCCTGCTGAAAATATTGACTTGAGTCATTTCAAAAGACAACTCAAGGTAATCCATTAACAGTTCTAAATAAATTTCTTTAGTGAAAGTAGGCTTTTTAGGGAATATTACAAGAGTACCAAGGCCATGGTAAGTAAAACATCCCCAAACAATTATCTTCTGAGGGTTTTTGTGATTTCCTGAGTAAAGCAAGGGTCATTGGGATCAGACTCTGGGCGCCTATACGCTTTGTTAGATATTGTACCACTCACAAAAAATACTTTTATTAGACCACAATACTGTGTGCCACTTACTTGAAGTCCAATGTTGATATTTCTAGGTAAACTGGATAATTTTCTTTAAGTCAAATACAAGTGTCTTTTTCTTGGCATAATAGCTGCAGTACCCAAGGTCATGGCACAGAGTGTCATGGACTGTACAAAGGGAGACACTGGCAAATAAATTATGATTCAGTCTCTTGGTGTCCTGTAAGGCTGGGATTAACTTCTATCTGCCTACTGAACTCTCAGAACTCTTATGGGACCTCCCTGATGGCTTTTGTGGGAGGGATAAGGCTTTCCTCACAACAGTTCTGAAATTCTGCTCACTGTCCTGGACAGTGAGCAGCTTCAAATTCTTCTGAATGCAAATTTCTTTGCTACTACAATTTGCTTTTTGTAGATATATGATAGCCTGGATGGTTTTCTCATCAGTGCAGTTTTCACCCATATCTATTGGGTTATAATACTTAAAAAGAAAGGTGCGACATGAGCAGAAAACAGGGAGTCAGACTCATATATCCACCCTCCTTGGCGACTGATGGAGCACGGAGTGAATGAGTGGTGACTCTGGTGCCCTAGTTAGAGAAGGAGGGGATGTACCTCACTGCCCTCCTTATGATAATCTCTCTACCTTGTATTGCCACCTTGAGAGATGATTATTATCACACTTTAAACAGAAAGATACAATGTTGTCCCCGAGCTGCTATAACTTTACATGCTGACTCCACAGTGGACATGCTAGACATGAACATAACTGTTTCTAGAACATCATTTGTTATAGAAATAGACCATTAAAAAAAGAGAGAGAGAGAGAGAGAGAGAGAGAAAATAGAGAAGTTACAATGAAGTTAAAAAACAGATATAGTATGTACTATGATCTATGAGTATGTTATGCATCAAAGAAATATTTGTATGGGACATGAGATTGAGCGGCGATCATGTTAGTGCTTGCTTGTACTGTTGTACACTGCCATGTACAGTTATCGTCAGAGGCAGTCATGGCGCGCCACCTTGGGTTGAGTGATGAACAGATTTACTCTGAGTTATTCATTTAGTATTTAATTTTGAAAAATAACTGAAAAGTCAGAATGATTGAATCACTGATTCTGATGACTGATACTGATTGACTGAATGAGTCCGATTCACTGAAAAAAAAAAAATCTGTGAGCATGCCACACTGCAAATGTCTTCAGTAGTTTTCTAAGTACTGCAAAAAGTACCGCAGGATTTTTTAGTGCGGTCCGTGGTAGTGCGGTATTTTCAGAAAGTTTGCGGTAGTGTGGTACTTTTTTTGTGATGCTGTACTACCGCACTACCGCATGTGCCCACCTCTGGTCTTAACATAGAACTTATTTGACTTTTTTAATGTCTTGAATGAAAACTGTATAAAAATGTTTCGTCAGGGCTGCTTGATATATCATAATAAGGTAAAACCTTCCACTCTATTGAATTTATTTCCTTTCTCAATATCATATTTTGTGTATCTATAACAAATTTACTCCTAAACATCCCTTCTCTTTGAATAATATTATGTACAGTACTGTCTCCAGGACTACGAGTTTCAAGTTTGCGATTCACCGAGTTGGCAATAGGGACCCAAAAAATTTGATTTTTATTGAAAACTGAAATTGCAATATGACCCGAAAGGAAAAGGAAAAGGCTGTTAAAACCGTTTTTTTCACACCTTGTTGTGGTCCTTGACTCCCATTCTTGCTCTTACTCACCCCTCGGCCTTTCCATTGGCCGTGGGAAGCATGGTGAGTGGGATCCGGGCAGCCAGGCAATGTGTGCGAGCAGCCCCGACCGCGCGCTGGACTTGAGCAGCTGACGGGCGCCTGATGATGCTGATGGTGATGATGAGTATCGGTGGCATGGCCTTTGCATTGGCGCCACCCAAACGGTATCTTCATTGGGGCCCGTGTGTGAGTGGCTGTGTTTATTGTGGGCCCAGGCTCCTCAACTTGCTAATTCTTATTTTACACATGTTGTGCGGGACTTCTTTCTTTTCTTCCAGAAAAGAAAGGGGTCCCATGCAACAAGTGGAAAATAAGAATTAGCAAATTGAGAAGCCCAAACCCATAATAAACACAGCCACACACACACAGGCCCCGGCAAAAATACCGTTCAGGTGGCACTGATGCAAAGGACACGCTGCTGACATTCATCATCACCATCACCATCACCATCATCAGCTGCCCGTCAGCTGTTCGGGCCCAGCGCGCAGCTGGGGTTGTCTGCACACATGCGCTTGGCCATCCAAGTGCAAGATGTCGACGGTTTTCAATTTTCCCCGTAAGAATAATGGTTCAAAGTTTGCGATTTTGACGTTTGCGACCCGCAACGTTGACCTATTTATCGCAAACTTGGAGACAGTACTGTATTCGAACAAGTCATTGCAAACTGTCTCAACACTTCATAGAACGACTGTACAAACACTGGATCATCCTAAATATCTGAATACAAAATTAACAACAGGAGATGGATGTTTGGAATAACCCTGAACTTCTCCTTGTCTGTTCATTCATCAAATGTATCTCATGAGAGGAGAAACACAAACCTGCCAACATGCGAGTTTGTCTGTTTGTGGCCAAGTTACTGCTGCAGTCCATGAACTCATCCAAGGTGACATTTTCCCATGTTTCAGTCTCATAACACAAAGGCATCTCCTCCTGAAAATATTAAAGGATTCACAAAGTCTGTAATTTATTTGATAACATCAACTTGTTAATTTGTTTTTAAAGGTTAAGTGCTTATTGAAGTCTGCATGTAGCCTATGAATTAATTCAATTTCTTGGTCATAAGGAATATGAAATATATGGTGATGATTATGATGATTGCAAGAAGGAACACTTGAAGCTGCCAACTTTGTTGAAGACTTCAAGTATTTGCTATGAAAGAAAATGCAACCCCACATCAGTCTGTAAGTAATGAATAATATCAAATATTTAATAAAAACTTGCAAAATAACAGGATTCTAGTATTTCTAGATCTTTATGATCTTCTGGACAAGAACTTAACACCATGACCATGACCTCTCAGTTGTGAGTCAAGCATGCTAACCATTATGTATCAACATACCCAAACTTAAGGATTTATCTTTTTTTTTGGCAGGGGTTCTCCTTCTCCAAGTTAGTGAAACTTGAGTTGGAGATGATTTCAGACAAACCAAAGTATTCACAAATTTTCTTTTTAAGTATACATATAATCTATGTGTGCATCTAAAAATCATTAATGTTCAGTTTGTGCGGTTAAAAATTTGTGACTTAGTTCTGACACTTTATGAGTATGGTCACACACACAAACACACACACACACACCACTTCGTGGCGCAACTGGTTAGAGCGCTGCACTGCCAGGCTTCATGGCCTGCCAGGGCGACGGTTAGAGCCCATACAGGCCGGATTCTTTCCGTTGACTAGGAGTGGTTACTGTCCTCACTTGAGCAAGGGGGATGAGGTGTGTGGTGTGTGAGGTCCTGGCAGTACCCAGAGATCGACAATAAAGAGCACTTGCTAATGTCGGGAGGGTACCTGCTGGCAATTATGAGGCCGTGGTGGTGAATGGACCATATTGGCTATACGGGAAGCGCCACACGTGGCCATTCAGTGAACTGTCAAAGCAGCACTTTCCATAGAACTCAAGTTATATACTAGAGTGCGTCTGAGGCTGCCTCGAGGATACAAGGCCTTGGCGCCGCCACCGCTCCAAGTCAACGACTGCACGCACTTTACTCCTACCTAATTTCCTGACTCTACTATTTGACATGGAGAAAAACTGAAATCGGCTAGGAGTGAAGTGTGTGCAATCATCGGCTTGGGGCGATGGCGGCGTCATGGCCGTGTATCCGAGACAGCCTCAGACGCACTCTAGTCTATAACTTGAACTCTATGGAAAATTCTGCTTGGAGTTGAGTGGCCACATGTGGCGCTGCCTGTATAGCCAATATGGTCCATTACACACACACACACACACACACACACACACACACAGTAAGAAGTTGAAAAAGGGAACATGTCTGAAGTATAAAAAGAAGTACAGTTTCCCCATACAGAAGAGTAGATGGGTGGAATGGGATGGAGAAAGTAGACAAGGAAGCATGGGATACAAGAGACTCAAGAGGCCATGGAAGGAAGATGGATGCCTGTAGAAGAGACATTAAGAACAGCTTTCTACAAAAAAGTACTGGAGGCCTGGAATGGCCTGGAAAAGGATGTAGTCCATGCAAAGATTCATGAACTTAATTAAGGCCAAATTGAATTATAGTATATAGAGAGACAGGACAGTAGCAGCATAGCTCCTTTCCCGTATATTACAAGTAGGTAAGCACACACACACACACACACACACACATTTAAAAACAAGAATGAAAGATATTCGAGGTAAAATCTGCCTAGGATATTCATAACATTACAAAACCAAAGATTAGAATTTTAGATGGTCATATGAAATTATGATTCACTGTAAATTAATGAATATACTTATCCAAGCCAGTCATATATCCATACCTTGGTGGCATGACGGCCCTGACAGAGCAGCCGGGTATTCCTCCACGTTGCTCCCCGGCGAACATGGTGGTACTCACTCAGAAACCGATGAATGGGGTTCCTTAGCATGGTGATGTAAAAATACCTAAAGAGGAAAAGTGTAGTTAGTATACAATTGTAAGGATAGTGGATTGGATAGCTAATGAAAATTATGCACTGCTTGTTAAATTTTTCAAAACCTGTCAGCAGGTTACATGCAAGTAATATTTCTTTTTAGACTGGACTGTATTACGCCAATATCCATGGGGTTCAAGAGATGTGTTGTAAATTTCACACTCTAGTGCTGCATATGTCTGATAATTTTACAGTGTAGTATGATCAAGCTTTCTCAATCAAGGATGACTAGTTGTAGAAACGCCAACAGTCAGCATCACGAAAGCTGGAAGGGATAATCCTTCAGGGAGGGACTCATGGACTTGGTATCATTGCTTGGGTGATGGTACTGAGCACTCATTGGCCAATTCTTAACTTGTTCTAACATGCATGAAATTGACTTTGTATTCCTACCAAAACCATTTTTGAGTTGTAACAGACTGCACCCATAGAAAGTAATGCAATAATATCTTTATTATAAAATGTGCCTTTTGAACTATTAAAGATAAATCTGAAATGACATTCATAACAAAACTAAGTCGGGGCTGCACATAAACAGACAATATCCAACAACTGAACCAGCAAGCTTGATACATATAATGCCTGTTAAGGCTAGACTTTCCCCTACTTTTCCTACTACTACAAAGTGCTAGGCTAGTCTATACAAAGTTATTCATTAACTCATTTATTGTAAGATTTCTTGGTATATTTTTAGTCCTGACTTAAGTTATAACGTGTAGTGATACTACTTAGTCATAACTTAAACACTGGCCTAAGGCAAGAACCTTCTCTTTCATCAAACTATCATTAATCCTGAAATGTATTTCCATTATTTGTGAGCAATAAATAGACATAAGGAAGAGAGATTATAAGAATAATTACATTTAGATACTAACAGTGCTGATTTAGAGAGGTAGCAGAGATCGAGAGATAGTGAGTTATGTCATGGCAAATGGATTTTGCCTGAGGTTAGATCTAATAAACAACAGGCCAATGAGCAGCGCAGAGACCATCACCCAAGCAATAATACAAAGTCCACGAGTCCATCCCTGAAGGATTATCCTTGCCAGCTCTCGTGACACTGGCTATAGTATAATGTTATGGATAATCCAGAATCATATTTTTATTGGTAGTGAAGAAAACCTATTTGAGGCAAGAATTCAGGAAACTCACCAGGGAAAATACTATGTATCTTAAATCAGGTACAGTAGTACTCCCCCCCAACAAAAAGTGGATACAAAAGCTTATGCCATTAGAATCTGCACTCAAAAAAAAACAAGAAAAAAAAAAAAAAAAAAAACATGAAACCAATAGGGTGCTCTATTTGATTTTTGCTTACATAACTTTCTTACTGAAATTAATTTATTTGGGTCTGTAGCTTGTGCAGACACCTGTTTGACCTACTATATAATATAGGATTGAATATTTTGTGCAATTAACAATACTAGATCAAAATAATGAAGTGGTGGACCTCATCCACAACTAAGATATGAGTTGATAGATTAACCTGTGCAGTGTTTAGTACGCACTTAAATGTTTGCCCTTTTAAACAGTCAAGCTGCAGTCATTTATGTTTTTTATCTTTAATTCATTACTCCAAGAGTATTAAGGAAGATACTGGAAACTCATAAATGCAATGTTTTTCATATATATGCATAGTTGTTGAACAAATTCATGTACCGTTGGCAAACTTCTTTTGGAAAATTTCAAGCATATTTTGTGGGTGCTATATTCCTATGTCTACAAATACGGTTTTATTACTTGAAAATATAATGAATAACGCCTATGAAATAATTAGAAATGAGAACTGGTGATTTGGAAACTGCATAGTGTTTATTTCAGCTTTGTGGTGATGTAAACTCCATATATTTTTATGCATTTGTTATGTAGAGAGATCTGTATTCATCATATTTACTAAACACATGAAGAAAGTGTATAAAAGAGGCATAATAACAGCATACAATACTCTATAAATAAATTTTCAATTTTTTGGTGACATCTTGACCACCGGGAAAGGGGGAAAATAATGCAAATAAGAATCACAATGAAGCGACACTTCTAGTAATCACATGAAATAATATATACACCAATGTATTTGTAATTTTCTGGAGATTTTTTGTCAAATAAATGCATATATACATGGATAAAAAATGCAACCTGACATGACCCATTTCTTTACCCAAAGTTGACACTGTATAGGTTAATGCTTTAGCTATACTATTTCGTAAGAGCCCCAGTCAAGGAGAAATCCATGTACATGCACACACACAGGCACAATAATGATGAAAAGGAAAGAATAGGCTTGACATGCTTCAAAATTCTTTCTATTTTGCAAAAAAATATTTCCTTTATTGTATGGACTTTACCAGGGGTACCTGGAGATTTCAACACTTCAATGCCCTAACTAATGGCTCTGAGCATAGTGGAGTGCTGATGGAGTGAATGAAAATGGGCAATTGGGAAGTGGGGTGCTGATGGATTGAATGAGAATGAACAACAGCAGGTGGATGTCTATGATGTGAGGGGCTTATTCCTAGCAAACATCTTATCACAAACTCATCCAGTGGCAAGGGGGAATAAGATGAGCTTGGCAGAGTGAACAGCTGTTGCTAATAAGTTGTGTAATGTCCCCCAAATTATGAAAGTATATCTACAGTTGGGTGCATAAGTTATAGCTGTACATGCCTGCAGTGGTCATCTCTGTACCGTTGACTCTTTGAGCATGCGGTGGGTATATATAAACCCATTACCCTGGAACATGGACCAATCTGAAGTCTGGGTTTGCCAAAGTTTACCTTTCCCAGGTCTCCCTACGTAGCTATTTACTGACCAACCTAAAAGGGAGGATGAACAGCTGGGTGAGCTGCATGCTGACATCCTGGGCTGGGATTCAAACCTGGGTCAGCAGGGTCGTATCCAGGCATGCTAACCATTGCTCCACAGAGGCATATAAGCCTAAAAATATCTACAGAAAAAAAAATTAATGGAGTAATTTAAAGTACGTATTAGGTCTGCTTAAAAGTGATCTGCCATGATGTGATGATGCCCTCTTCACTGTACTAATATATTTTAGAAACTTTTGCAGTAATTATTATTTGGAAAGGTTAGTAATGGCAGAGGACAACTTAGCATACAACTAACCCCATTCCCACCTTCGCTTGATTTCGCTGTCCTCAATCTTATCCATGACATCATCCACGCAGCTGGTCAGCTCAGTCCAGTCGGCATGCAGGCCACACTTCCAACCTGTCGAGTGTCGTGAGAACAGCCACGTCTCATATGAGTTCTTGCCGGGGCGCAGGCACGTACACCTCTTTTTCACCCTTCTCCTACACTCACACCGCCTTGCCAAGTCCAGGTCACCCACAAGATGCTTCCCGAAAGTAGTCCCTCCAGTTTTTTGGATGTGCAGGAAGACAATGACATCATGGTCCTCGATGTCAAATTGAAAGTCCCGTCCAATGACATCATCGAAGGAGGGCCCCATGGCTGTCCTGGCGGTATTGAGGAGGGGCTGCCCCATGCCATCTGTCCTGAAGTGGAACTGGTCGAGGCTATCTCTGAACACACTCAGCTGCTTGGTCAAGGAGTCTCGCGGGGTGCCTTCTGTCCTTTCCTTTTCTGATGTGACTAGTGACAAGGGTCTTAGGGAGCAGACTGAGGCAGGGCAGTAAAACCCGAGGTACGCGAACCCTGCCCCGCCTAGTAATGTCAAGAACACGAGTAGGTATATGCATTTCTTGCCCCCTTTCCGCATAAATGTTTCCCTGCCGAGGACAGTGTGTGGATGGTGCCTCCCTGCCCTCCTCGACGCTCCTGTGCCACTCCCACTCACTGGTAACAACAAACTGATATCCTCTGTCTGCACCTCACAGTCCACCAGTCTCATATTCCTATGCGTGTGACTTGTTCAGCTGCCGATAATGCTTCACTTCTCTCTAGCGTTCTCCCCTCACCGTGACCGTCGCAGGGCTTGGCTCAGGCTTGGGCTTCCTCCTGCCTCGACAACGCACGTCCTTGCCTGCACAACAAAAATAAGACAAAAGGAAAAAAAAGTGAGTATGTATGAATCAGGTGTTAGGTATTATTTTTCTAGCAATTTAAAACTAATCTAAAAGCCCTCAGGTCTCAGGAATAAAAGTTTGCGTCAAGGCCTTCGGACGGCCTCAACAACATAGTGACAGGAAGGTAAGAAAGGGCAGAGGCGACGGGGAGACACGTCAGG
Source organism: Eriocheir sinensis (assembly GCF_024679095.1). NCBI lineage: Eukaryota > Metazoa > Arthropoda > Malacostraca > Decapoda > Varunidae > Eriocheir > Eriocheir sinensis. The sequence continues at coordinate 10,729,036 of NC_066540.1, read as the reverse complement.
CGATATTCTTGGCTGTATGACTTTTTGTGCGACTCTACTATCTATTGCTGGCTAATTGTATACAGATTGTTTAATTTCCTGTTTTTGCAGCACGTTTTTCAGAGAAAGTTAATATTACTTGAGTTATACCTAATTTTCATGAGTAGGGGAAACGAGTATGCATGGTATACTGTTCCAGAGTATGCCAGTGAAAGGTAAAGATAACTGATACAAGCCAGTCCTCGTCGACAGACCGACTAGTCGGCTCGGCTGACGCCAGCAGATAGAGTCGGTATGTCGGATCCTCCTCTTCATTGCATGGCCGTCACCCGACAAGGGCCCATGGTCCCTCCGCGGAGGAACAAAGCTGCTTGAAAAAAAAAGATGAAGATAAAACTGGGACGTACGCCAAGTTGCGCGTGACTTCGGTGTTCATCTCCGTCGCATTGGACATTGGCCCTTCAGCCTGTAGTGGCCCTATAACACGGGACACGGGGCCACTGTGACATCCAGGTTACCAGTTTACTTTCCCCAGGAAAGCTACCCATTTATCGACCAGCCTGAAAGGTAGAATGAACAACTGGGTGAACTGCACGCCGACTGCCTAGGCCGGGATTCGAACCCGCAGACCGTCTGATTCGTAGCTAGACCGCTAACCACCGTGACCGGATCAATCAAACAACCCTGAATCAAATCATGGGGCATATAATTATGTCGAGGGGCGCACCGCCTCACATATATATATATATATATATATATATATATATATATATATATATATATATATATATATATATATATATATATATATATATATATATCCTACAACACAATCTCCAGTAGGGGTTTCTCCCATCAAATCATCATGGAGATGGCTGAACAAACGAACACAGGAATAGGTACTGTACAAAGGTAGCCTGCCCTTTTGACAACGTTCTATAACTCCGCAATTTGTTCGTCACCTATAGCTGCTAGCTACTAATTAGTTCATGTTTTAAGATGCTTCCACATTATACGGCTATCAACTCCTATTAATTGAGTCGCCACTATAAAAAAACAGTAACCGAATAAATCATGTGGTTATATCTTCAGTTGTTTTTCAATAGTAGTGTTGTGCTGGAAGCTTCCCCCGGCGACCACAGGCCTCTAGAAGGCTCCCGGAGAAACGAGCAAGGGGGCGGGGAGCAAGGCGAGCCGTCCGCTCCCCGCGGGGCGCGGCCAGGCGCCAGGCGGGAAGTGTTGCCAACTCGCATATATTTTTGCTACATGTTCTTGTGTGATCTAAAATATACTGTAACATTCTAGACTGTACTGTTCTGGATATATTAGGAGAAGAGGGCGAGAGAGTTCCAGTCTTAGTAAGCTAGTGGTAAGTGAAGAGTCAGAGTGAAGTGTACTACTAAGGAAGAATATTAAACTACAGAAGCTGTGCAAAGTGTTTATATATCTCCCTCCCACGGAGTCTCCTGACGGCGACACGGAACCCAAGTAACACGTCCGGCATAACACTGGTGTCAGGAGTGTAGGCATTTGTTTTTCGCCATGGAGACTCGTTCCCAAGCTGCCCAGAGGGACGACATGTTGACTGAACTTTTGGAAGCCTTGAGACTACAGGGGGAGAAACAAGAAAAAGCACAGCAACAACAAGAAAGAGCACAGCAACAACAAGAAAGAGCACTCCAGGAACTCAAAGAACAACAAGAAAAAGCACACCAAGAACTCAAAGAACAACAAGAAAGAACACTCCAAGAACTCAAAGAACAACAAGAAGAGCACAACAACAAGAAGGAACACTTCAAGAACTCAAAGAACAACAAGAAAGAGCACAGCAACAACAAGAAGGAACACTCCAAGAACTCAAAGAACAGCTAGAAGATCGCTTCACAGGATTACAGCTACAGCTAAAAGCAGTACAAGATGGAAGTGAATCAGTGCGAAGAGAAATGAATGATGTGACCACGAACTTGGGACAACGCCTGACAGAAGTGGAGAAAGAACACACAAATCTTCAACAAGAGATGGAGGTGGTACGGGAGACGACACACAAAGAAATATTAGAAGTGCAGGGAAAGGTGAACCGTACAGAACAGGCAGTTTGTGATGTAAGTGACAGAGTGAAGGCCCTCGAAGACTGCTTGGCTGGAAACAGACAGCCAATGCCTGCAGGGGCTAGTTGTACCCAAGATGCTTCTTCTACGCAAGTCCGGGGTAGTTTGAGCCCTGCTTCGCCTGAGTTTATCCCCGCAAGAAGTTTCGCCAGCCCCATGAGTCTGCTGGGTTCGCCTGTTAGAAAGAAGCCTCAGGAGTTTGATGGCAAGGTCTCCTGGGAGGCTTACCGCGCTCAGTTTGAGCTGTTGGCAGCCCGGAACGGATGGGATGACCAAGAGTGCGCGGTACAGCTGGCCACTAGCCTGAAAGGGGCGGCGCTGGAGGTCCTTGCTCAGCTCGATAATGCAACAAAGGGCAGCTACAGCAGGCTGGCACAGGCGCTGGAGCAACGATATGGGACCAAACACCAGAACGAGCTCTTCAGGGTTAGGTTCAGAACCCGCAACAGGAGGCGCGGCGAGTCTCTTCAGGAACTCGCTCAGGACCTTGAGAGCATGGCACACAAGGCATACCCAGGTGCCACCCCTGACCTGCTGACGGTTTTGCTGCGTGATCAATTCATCGATGCCCTGGACAGCCCTCAGCTGAAGATACAAGTGAACCAAGCTAAACCAACATCAATGCAGGAAGCTCTGGCACGTGCCATGGAGTTTGAGTCCTTTGTTAGGTCTAGCTTGTCGAGCTTCAGGGACGACTCGACTTCTGGCTTTAGGGCACGAAAGGGCGCTGTCAGCGACACAGACAGGTTCCAAGGAACGTGTTGGTACTGCGAGAAGGTTGGGCACAAGGAGAACGAATGCTATAAGAGGAAGAAGGAATATGAAGGTGGCTCTAAGAAGAAGCCCATTGAATTACCCAAGTGCTGGACCTGTGGAGAAAAGGGGCACTGGAAGAATGAGTGTCGGAAAAATGTGCCCCCAACGAGGGACCACCACTCGGGAAACTAAGAAGGACTGGTTCACGGGGGCAACGACCAGTCTGTCCTGTACATGCCCCGAAGATATCAATGTGCAGGAGAACCACCATGACGAGCTGCCAAGTGGAGGGCAAGGTTGACGGAGTGTTGTGGCCTGTGGTCGTCGACTCAGGCTCGGAACACATTCGTGCGGCCTGACGTGGTGAGTCATCGTCGGCTTCCTAAGACGTCGCATCGACTGTGCGGAGTCACTGGACACTATGCAGAGCTCAGAGGCCCAGTGGACGTGAAGTTTGAGCTCGGAGGAAAGGAAGAGTCCCTCTCTGTGTACGTTGCTGACATGGACGACCCCTGCATCCTAGGTATGGATTATCTTGTCTCCCACAGGTGCGAGCTGGACTTCCGCGCTAAGCAACTGACTGTAGGAGGAAGGAAGGAGGGTGCCACTGACGACTGTACACAAGGAGGGCCTGCCAGTGACAGTCAAGCGCACCACCATTATTCCTCCGAGGTCAGAGATGCTGTTACCCTGTCAAATTACGGGTGCCCCCCCGGCTAGTCTGTGTGTGGTAGAGAGTGGAAGTCGATGCCCGGTAGAAAACGGGGTGATTATAGGCAGTACTTTGGCAGACCCTACTGCAGCGGAAGTGCCTGTTGTCGTGGCCAATGTCTCCTTCAGCCCAAAGAAAATAAAACAAGGGACCATGGTGGGGTTGTGCCAAGAGATCGACCAGAAACCAAGAACCTGTGTCTGCAGGAGAACCCTGACGAAGCCCCAGGAGGAGCTGCCCGACTACCTGCGCGACCTGTTTGACAGGAGCTCCAAGTGTCTAGAGGAGCCCCAAGTGGAACAGCTCAGGGAGCTTCTCGTGAGGAATGCAGATGTGTTTTCCACAGGAGACCTGGACTTGGGGTGTACGGACCTGGTAGAGCACCACATCGACACAGGTAGCCACCGCCCAGTGAAGCAAGCTCCTCGAAGGATGGCACCAGCCCGTCGCAAGGAGATGGATGAGGTGATGGATGATCTCCGGCAACAGGGGTTAATCGAGCGGTCCAGCAGCCCGTGGGCGTCTGCTGTAGTGCTCGTCAGGAAAAAGGACGGTTCCCTCAGGTGCTGCGTGGACTACCGAGCCCTCAACGATCTCACCATCAAGGATTCATACCCACTCCCACGGATCGACGACACGCTCGACGCTTTGGTGGGCTCAAAGTGGTTTCAACACTGGATATGAAGTCTGGGTATCACCAAGTCAAAATGGTGGAGCAGGACAAAGAAAACAGCCTTCTCCTACGGTCAAGGCCTGTGGCAGTTTAAGGTCATGCCCTTTGGCCTGTGCAACGCGCCGGCCACGTTCGAGCTGATGGAGAGGGTGCTGGAGGGACTTCACTGGAAGACGGCACTCATCTACCTCGACGACGTGATTGTCTTTGGCCAGACCTTCGAGCAGGAGATGGAAAGACTATCAGAGGTTTTCGCCCGGTTTAGAGCTGCACACCTTAAGCTCAGCCCGAAGAAATGCTGCCTATTCAAATGGAGGTCCAATACTTGGGGCACATCGTGAGCGAGGCTGGAGTACGCACTGATCCTGAGAAGGTGGCTGCGGTAAGGGACTGGCCGACACCCACCAACGTGAAGGAGCTGCGGAGCTTCCTCGGGTTGTGCTCATACTACCGCAGGTTTGTGAAAGGCTTCGCTACGATTGCTGCACCACTGCACCTCCTGACGAAGAAGGGGCGCAAGTTTGAGTGGACAGCGGAAACTCAGGTTGCCTTTGAGAAGCTCAAGGAGGCCCTCATCAGCTCGCCCGTACTCACCTACCCAGATCCCTCTAAGCCTTTTATACTGGATTGTGATGCCAGTGATGAGGGATTGGTGGAGTGCTGTCCCAGGCATGTGCCGACATGGAACAGGTTGTGGCCTACTTCAGCAAGAAGCTCACCCCAGCCGAGAAAAACTATTGCGTGACCCGGAAAGAACTCCTGGCAGTAGTCAAGAGCCTTGACTTTTTCCATGCTTACCTGTACGGTGCAACTTTCACCATCCGCACGGATCACGCTGCATTGCGGTGGTTGAAGTCACTGAAAAACCCTGAGGGCCAGCTTGCTCGCTGGATAGGTAAACTAGAGCAGCATCACTACACTATTGTGCACCGATCTGGGCTAACACACGGTAACGCGGACAGCTTGAGCCGGCGCCCCTGCCTACCTGAGTGTCAACATTGCCTCCAGAGGGAAAGCGTCCAGAATATGTGCCGCCGCACTACAGTGGAACAGACAGCGGAGGTGCCATGGGAAGACTTGGGAAAACTGCAGCGGGAGGACCGAGATCTGAGACCAATTATGGAGTGGCTGAGTCAGTCCTCAACGCGACCAGGATGGGAAGTAATCTCGAGAGAAAGCCCTACCACCAAGAATTACTGGACTCAGTGGGACACTCTTCGGATAGACGACGGGGTGTTGCAGCGACGCTGGGTCTCTCATGATGGTCTTGACCACTACTGGTCCACGGTGCTACCTATGAAGTCTCAGGAAGGCGTCCTGAAAGAAATGCACGACAGCATCACCAGCGGACACCTTGGGGTAAAGAAGACACTGAGTCGCCTGCGCCAAAGGTTCTACTGGGTTGGCATGAGGAAGGACGTGGAAGAATGGTGTCACGCGTGTGAGGTGTGCTGTGCAAAGAAGGGCCCCAAGAAGCGTCACCGTGCCCCATTGCAACTATACCAGGTTGGAGCCCCCATGGAACGGGTGGCAGTGGATATAGCAGGACCCTTGCCTCTGACGACGAACGGAAATAGGTACATCTGCGTCACAATGGATTACTTCACCAAGTGGCCGGAAGCCTACGCCATCCCTGACCAGGAAGCCACTACCATCGCCAAGGTTTTGGTGGAGGAGTTCTTCTGTCGTTTCGGTGTGCCTAACGAGCTCCATTCCGACCAGGGAAGGAATTTTGAGTCAACAGTCCTTGCTGAGTGCTGCAAGCTCCTGGGTATCAAGAAGACCCGGACTACCCCTCTGCACCCACAGTCAGATGGAATGGTGGAGAGGTTTAATTGGACGTTGGGCCAGGAGTTGGCCAAGCAGTGCAACAATGATCAGTCTTCATGGGATCAGAAGCTGCCTGCGCTCCTCATGGCCTACAGGTCTGCCGCCCACGAGACTACGGGGTATTCACCGGCAAAGCTGATGTTTGGACGTGAGCTGCGATTGCCGGTGGACCTACTGACAGGAAGGCCTCCTGGGGAAAGCCTTCCAAGGACGCCTCAGTTTTGCCCGTCAACTAGAGGAACGACTGGAAGAGGTGCACCATCAAGTCCGAGGTGCCTTGAAGTTCTCCGGGGAGGCCATGAAGCGCGGTTACAATATGAGGGCAAGCCACGTTGACTTCAAGGAAGGAGACCAAGTCTGGCTTTACAACCCGCAGAGGAAGAAAGGACAGTCTCCGAAGTTACAGAGCCCCTGGGAAGGCCCTTATACTGTGCTAGAACGCCTCTCCGACGTGACTTACCGAATACGGAGAACGGAAAAGACCAAGCCGAAAGTTGTCCACGTCAACCGCCTATGGAGGTACCACGGTCCGGGAAACTACACCTGGAACAACTACAGACACCCAGCAGCCGACGAAAACGCAAGGGACGTCCAGGACCGAGAGGAGGTCGACGACGACATAAGCCTTCTGGACCTTTCAGCCGAGGGAGATAACCTCCCGGCTTCGGCAGATGTTCCAGGGTCACCCCAAGAAGCGGACGACGACGAGGCGCACCAAGAGACAGACGTGCAGGAGACACCGAGCAGAAGACAGAGACAACGCAGGCGTCCACAGCGATACGACGATTATTATGTTTTTGATTAATTCTCTTACGTTTGTATATAGTTAAGTGTGTGATCGGGACGATCACAATTAAGAGGGGGGGATAGTGTTGTGCTGGAAGCTTCCCCCGGCGACCACAGGCCTCTAGAAGGCTCCCGGAGAAACGAGCAAGGGGGCGGGGAGCAAGGCGAGCCGTCCGCTCCCCGCGGGGCGCGGGCCAGGCGCCAGGCGGGAAGTGTTGCCAACTCGCATATATTTTTGCTACATGTTCTTGTGTGATCTAAAATATACTGTAACATTCTAGACTGTACTGTTCTGGATATATTAGGAGAAGAGGGCGAGAGAGTTCCAGTCTTAGTAAGCTAGTGGTAAGTGAAGAGTCAGAGTGAAGTGTACTACTAAGGAAGAATATTAAACTACAGAAGCTGTGCAAAGTGTTTATATATCTCCCTCCCACGGAGTCTCCTGACGGCGACACGGAACCCAAGTAACACGTCCGGCATAACAGTATTCTTTGAACATTTAAATAGTACATGTAAAAAAGCGTCTAATTTCTGTCCTTAATCACTACTTCACTGGCACTCTTTGCAGCGTCAGCAGGTGATACTGACTTCATATAATCTATGAGTAAAATCGAAGTTGAGTAAAAAAGCAATTAAGCAAATGCATCCATGATCTGAAACTGAAAGGCTGAAAGTGGTAGGCTATACGTATACGTTTTTATAAGGTCTAACATAACAGTGGACTTGGAGAAAAGTGACACAAGTAACTATTGTTAATGTAGGGGAGAGAGGTGATGATTCGGACACTGGAACGGACCGAACATACGATGTATGGGAATGAGTGCCACGAGATTTAGTGTGAATGATTGATTGATTGATAGTTTATTGTTGCAAGTGTGCAAAACTTTGTTGCCTTGAACCGCACGAGACAACCACGCCTGATCAGAGCTGTTCTTTTCAATGCAAGTCCGATTTTACATAATTTAATATCCTATTTGGTAAATTATATTGAATTTTCTTAATCATGAAAGTTCATAAAGGGGACCCATGGTGAGCCCAACTTTTCACCTTGCGGGTCAGCTCGCCCTTGTAACCACACGTACCACTGCATACGCGCGTATGCAAAAAAGAAGAAAAAAATCTAACGAAAGCAAAGTGCACAAAATAGTGTGTTATTGTCAACATATTAAATTTCCTCTTTTCACCTAAACTGTATAGCATAGCTACATCATTTATTCCATGGGTTGTCTGTTTCCCGAATGAGTTGTTTCACATTAATTTTCTTCGGTTATTCGCACCAGAAGCGTCTGAAATAGACGCACAAGCTGAGTCGAGGAGGAAGAGAGGAAAGGTGGGAGGCTGCTGTGTATCCTAAGTGTAAATTGTTGACAACTCGTCTCACTCGCAGCCCTTCTCACCAACCTATTTGTAGCAACTCTGCTGCCTCACCTCACCCTCCATTCAAAGCTCATTCACTTACTGTGGCTGCATGCAGACTCAACAGTAGACTAAAGTATAGGCGTACGGGACCCCTCTCATCTGGGGGGGCTGGACTCTGTTTGCCCGAAGAAAAAGTTCCCTGCATGGCAATTCTGCCCAAAAAAATCTGTCTTCCCAAATCTGGGGGGCTGCATCAATGGCTGCAGCCCCCCAAGCCCACCCACCCCCGGTTCGTACGCGCTTGTGCTTGCAGCACTAAAGGGCCAGATTTGGCTCACGAGCCGCCAGTTCTATAGTCTTGTTAAGATGCTAGGATGGCGACCCTGCCCGAAAAAAATCTTTGTCTTCCCACATCTGGGGGGGGCTGCAGTCCCCCCTCCTTGCTCCCCGGCTTGTACGCCTATGGGCTAAAGTATGGAAACTGGTGTGCTGCGCAGTATTTACGAAACGAGAAAAAACCGCAAGGCAAAGTGCGTTGAAGACAATTACTCACAAATAACGTAAACAAGTGTTCGGGAGTACTTTGTTAACATAAGAACATAAGAGCGCAGGAGTCTACAAGAGGCCGGTAGGCCTGTACAAGGCAGCTCCTTTGACCCTAAGCTCCCGTGTATCTAACCCCACCTAATATCGCTGTCCATGAATTTATCTAGTCTATTTTTGAATGTGACAATTGTATTGGCACTCACCACATGACTGCTAAGCCTATTCCACTCATCCACCACCCTGTTAGTAAACCAATTTTTGCCTATGTCCCTGTTGAATCTGAATTTATCCAGTTTAAACCCATTACTTCGTGTCCTACCTGGTTCTCTTACCAACAAAACCTTATGAATGTCTCCCTTATGATGAAACGGCGGGGTTGGCTGAACGGAGGCACTTCACATCGTACCCTCTGTGTGTGCCTATGCTCGGGAGCTGGATGGGTTTGCCCTCGCCTGTCGTGTCGTGTGGAACAGAGGCCGTATTGAGACCCTGGTATTAGTATAGGACTACGTATACATATATGAAGAAAGTTGAGGGGAAATAATCTAATTTCAAATAGGTTATATATATATATATATATATATATATATATATATATATATATATATATATATATATATATATATATATATATATATATATATATATATATATATATATATATATATATATATATATATATATATATATATATATATATATATATATATATATATATATATATATATATATATATATATATATATATATATATATATATATATATATATATATATATATATATATATATATATATATATATATATATATATATATATATATATATATATATATATATATATATATATTGAAGCGGACATGGAACAGTCACCCCTTAGGGCTGGTTTACACAGACACGCAGACATGCATGGACTGCCAGCAGGACATGGAAACTTCGTTGGTATAATTTTCCTTTATTCCTATGATGTGGCTTTGGACAAAGAGTCCTCCATTTTGTGCGCCATACATGCCCCAGTCGTGCCGTGAAACTATGGGAAAAGTGATGACATAATCAATTTACACATCCCAAACTTTCTGGCTCCTTGCACTGAAGCCTAAGTCATATATTGTTGCATTCATAGCTTAAACTATTCTAAACACTCTTATACACAGTATGTGAACATTACATAGCTTAACATTGTGTTATAACATAGAAATATTAGCAAAATATACTGACCTCCAGTGCCACGGATTGAATCACCGCTCCATATCGCTGAGTCTACAATTCATATCCACTTATAAGCGACAGACTCGCTGCCCGCGTAACCCAAACAAACGAACATCGGTAGCTGCGTGTAAGCGTTCTTAACGGCACCTATGTTACCTTCTAATAGCACCATACAAGTTTATCCTTTTAGCACCATATAAATTCCTTACACATTAATATTTTACGTAATAACAATGAGGTATAATGAGGTATATTGATACCACAGTTACATGGCTCCCCTAAATTGTAGGACAATTTAACTTATAACTACTTAATACATTGATCATAACATGAGTATTACAGATACATGAAATACTGCTAACATCATCTTTGCACTTCTTAAGTACAAACAGATCATTTAGGCTCCTCGGTGGGGTCGCCCTGGTCTTCCTGAGTAGTACATTCTAACAAGAGAACAAGACTATGAACAGGCCTTTCAACAATGTTCATTGCCTTTATTCTTTTCCCTAAATTGTCAAGACATGAGTCTGACATCATCACTTTCACCTTTCTCACAAGACCATCATCACTTGGAAGACACTCAGTTATTCTGCCTAGCTTCCATTGGTTTCTAGCTAGGTTGAAATCCTTAACAATAACAATATCATCCACCTTGAGGTTTCTTTGAGGTTTCTGCCATTTATTTCTAAGCTGAAGAGACTGTAAAACTTCCCTTTTCCACCTTGACCAGAACTCATTTGCAAGGAACTGTACCCTACGCCAACGTTTCCTTGAGTACAAGTCAATTCTTTCATATTTACCTGGAGGAGGCATCACAATCTTTGACTTCATAGTTAACAGTGTTGGGTGTCAGTGGTTCTAAGCTAGTAGGAGAGGTAAGGTTATCCACAGTTAGAGGTCTACCATTTACAACTGTCTCTGCTTCTATCATGAATGTTCTAAGTGTCTCATCATCTAACTGAGGTCCATGTTGATCAAGTAGCACTGACAATATGCTTCTCACTGTTCTTATTTGTCTCTCCCACACCCCACCCATATGGCTAGCATGTGGTACATTCATCTTGAAATGAACCCAATCACAACTGTCCTTCAGTAGTTCGGTTCTGAGCTTCTCCTCATCCATTTCTCTCAACGAGTTGGCTAACTCGTTTTTTGCACCCACAAAGTTTGTTCCTTGATCTGATCTTAACTGCCTTACTGGCCCTCTTCTTCCTATAAAGCGGCGGTAGGCACTGAGAAAGGAAGTAGTGTCCAGACTGTTTGCTGTCTCTAGATGGACTGCACGTGATACCATGCATGTGAAAAGAACCCCATATCTCTTTAGCTCTTTACGTCCCTCTTTGATGTAGAAAGGAGCAAAAAAGTCAACTGCAGCATAAGTAAAGGGAGGGGAAGGCTCTAGCCTATCTTGTGGCAAGTCTGCCATCTTTTGACCTTGTGTGTCACTTCTAACTCTTCTGCAGACTACACATTTTGAGACATGTCTAGCCACCAGAGATGAGCCCCCCAAAATCCAGTACCCAGATGCTCTAATTTCATTTAGTGTTATGCCCCTACCCTGATGATGTACCCTTTTGTGGTAGTAGCAAATCAGTAGATCAGTAACATGGGAATCCTTAGGCAGGATTGCTGGATGTCTTGCTACTTGGTGAGTAGACATCCTTATTCTTCCCCCAACTCTTACTATTCCATCTTCATCTATGAAGGGATCAAGTTTGTACAACTTGCTTGTTTTCTTTACTGTTGTTTCTCTTCTATTTGTCTGTGGGGAAGACTCATGGTTTCCTGCACCCTTCAGCATCTTTATTTCCTCATGGAAGGCATGAGCCTGAGCCTGCCTTATTATCTCATTTTCAGCTTCTTTCAGTTCTTGTACTGTCAGTGGAATGTATTCTTGGCTTCTTCCTTTATGTGTCCCATCTGCACTCTTCTTGTACATCCTTTGAAGTCTAAGGCACACTGCAATGGCTCTCTTCATACGGAACCACTCAGAGAAACAGTTCAGCCTCTCTAGTACATTAAACGGCTCATGTGTCTGTGTAGCACATGATGCAACTCTTTTTACTTCAGGATCATCATCTTCCAATTCATGATGCTCTGATGGGTCATCATTCATCTCAAAGTGTTGCCACAAGAAGCGTGGTCCATTCCACCACTTGTCGTTGTTAATTAACTCTTCTACAGACTGCCCTCTTGAGGCATAGTCTGCTGGGTTGTGCTCTGTTTCCACATACTTCCACTGACTTGGTGAAGTTTGATCTCTTATCTGCTGGACTCTGTTGGCTACATATACATGAAATCGTTTAGAATCATTGTTGATGTATCCCAGCACTACCATACTGTCTGTCCAAAACACTTCCTGAATATCTTCATAGTCTAACTCCTTCTTTAAGACTGCACTGATTCTCACCGACACTACTGCTGCTGTGAGTTCCAATCTCGGCACAGTGATGGCTCGGAGGGGTGTCACTCTTGATTTTGCCATTACAAGTGCACAGTGTATTTGATCAGCAGTGTTGATCAGTCTTATGTAAGAGCACTGACCATATCCCTTTTGACTGGCATCAGAAAAATGATGCAGTTCAACTTTCTTAATTTCACCAAATCCTTCAGGCTTGTAACATCGTGGTATTTTTAAGTGCTCTAATTTGTGTAGGTCATCTCTCCATTGCTGCCACTGTGGCCTCACATACTGTGGTATCTCCTCATCCCAACTTACTCCTTCACGGCATAACTCCTGGAGTATCCCTTTGCCAATGAGGATGAGAGGAGACACAAGGCCTAATGGATCATATATTGAACTCACAGTAGACAATATGCCCCTTTTTGTGAGTGGCTTTTCTTTGACTTGTATTCTGAACTGGAAAGTATCAGATTCTACACACCACTCCACTCCAAGTGTTCTTTCTACAGGTAGCATGTCTTTACTTAAGTCCAGGCTCTTGACAGTGTTATTCATTTCTTCAGGAGCTATTGCTGCTAACACTTCCTTACTGTTTGATAGAAACTTATGGAGATTAAAACCTCCCATTTTACACAATGCCTTGCTTTTCATTAGCAGATCAATGGCATCCTGTGCTGTTGGTACTGATTTAAGTCCATCATCAACATAAAAATCTTTCCTGATGAAGTTTGCTGCTTCATATCCATACTGAGCCTCATAGTCATTTGCAGCTTGCTTAAGTGCAAAATTAGCAACACTTGGAGATGATGTTGCTCCAAACAAATGGGCCGTCATTCTGTATTCAAGCATATTCTCACCTGGATTTCCATTATTCCACCACAGAAAGCGCAGCAAATCTCTTTGTTCAGGGTTCACCTTGACTTGGTGATACATTGCTTCTATGTCACATACAAAGGCTGTCACTTCCTGACGAAATCTACATAGAACCCCAACCAGATTGTTTGTTAGGTCTGGGCCCTGTAACAGGTGACCATTTAAAGAATGACCTCTGTAGTTAGCACTACAATCATATACCACTCTTATCTTTCCTGGTTTCTTTGGGTGGTACACCCCATGGTGAGGTATATACCACACCTGACCATCTGCTCGTTGCAAGTCCCTGGCTGGCACAGTTTCTGCATAGCCTTTGTCAATTAATTCTTTCATGAATTCCTTGTAATCTTGGTGGTACTTTCTATCTCTCATAAGTTTTGCCTTTAACTTCATGAGCCTATGCAAGGCCATGTCCTTGTTGTTTGGAAGCTTGATGTCATTATTCTTAAGTGGAAGAGGCAGCTCATAGTGCCCTTCTCTCTGCTGACTCACTCCCTCTCTCATCCTTTTCAGGAATCCTTTGTCATCATAGGAAAAGGGAGTGTTGTCAGTTCCTTTATCATTAAAATCAAGCTCAAACATGTTTCTGACTTGTGCTGGGTTTATTAACTCCTTTGTCTGAGTAGGAACAACAAGGAAACTAACTTTTCTTTCTTCACTGATGACAACTTCTTGGGCTATAGTTCTATATGCTCTCACTACATCATCTGAAACTTTCTTAGTTTCTTTAATTGCTTGGCCAACAACGCCCCATCCTAAGTGTGTTTTTAGTCCATAAGGATCATCTTCTTCTCCCACAATAATCTCTTTGGGCTTAATGGCTCTGATACAGTTAGCTCCAATAAGAAGTGCCACATCTACATTTGAATCATAAGGCATCAGTTTGTTAGAGATTCTTGCTAAGTGTGGCCAGGTTTGGGCTGTTTCAGGGCATGGTATCTGAGCCTCCTTTGCAGGAATATCTTCCTTGGAATATGCAGGTGGAAGATCTATTTGCATGTGCTCACTGAATCCTCGTACAACAAGTCCACTGATTTTTGTGCAGGGGACTACCTGTTCTCCCGTTATTGTGGAGAGCTTGAGGTGTACTGGTGAGCCACTAACTCCCATTCTTTCCAAGGTGCTTTCTTTGATGAAACAGGCATCAGACTGACAATCCAATAATGCATACACCAACTTTTTATTGTGTTCATTGTCTCTGTGGTGTAACCACACTGGCACAATCATGGTGTGCATATCTCCAGTCATAGACTGACTGGTGTTAATCTTGTTTGAAACTGCTGAGCTTTCATTTGCCTTTGGCTGAGTTGCTTTATCTGACTCTCCTGCCTTGACAGTTGGAGCACTATTTTGTGCAAGAACATTATTGTGAAGAGATGTTGGGTGGTATCGTTGACATATACTACAACATTTCTTATGATGGCAATCTATCTTTCTGTGACCACGCTTCAAGCATCCTCTACACAAGTACTGCTTCTGCACAAAGTCAAACTTTGCATTGTTATCAAGCAAGTTAAACCTTTTGCACACATCTACATCATGCTCTTCATTGCAATAAAGGCAGCTCAGTCTCCTTGGCCCTGTTTTTCTTACTTCATGCCTTTTATCATATCTAGCCTTGTTGTTCGTTGTTGTGTGTGACGGCTTTACCTCTGATGCCTCTGTCTTGAAACTTCTGTTTCCAGATTTATCAGTACTTGAACTACTATTTCTTCCTTTGGCTACCACTGCAGTGCTCCTTTGATTCTTATCTATGACTGCACTGTACGATGATATTGGGTTGCACGCCTTTGTAGCCTCTCTTCGTATGAACTTACAGAACCTTTTAAAGGGAGGATAATGTTCAGAACTTATGTCTGTTAGACCTTCATCATCACTATCATCATCACCTCTAGAAGCATACTTGTACACTACTGTGTTCCATTTCTCAACTAGTGAGACAGGTAACTTTTTCAATAATTTGACATTCTCCTGTGAGTCATCTAACACCACTAGATGAGGTATGCTTTCCATTGCTGTCTTGCAGCTGTCCAGGAAATCTGCAAATTTCCTTAGTGCTGGGCCATCATTCTGCTGAATTTTTGGCCACTCATATAACTTCTTTCTGTAGGCATTAGACACAAGAAACTGATTTCCAAACCTACCCTTTAGGGTTTTCTTAGCCTTTATGTAAGCTTCTTCAGTATTTAGCTGAAGCAATCCACTGATTGCTTCCTTGGCTTCACCATCGGTGTACCTTCCTAGGTAAAAGAGCCTTTCGGTAAAATCAGTAGTTCTGGACTCAATGAAAATTTCAAAACTTTTTAACCATGTTGTGAAAACTAACATGTCTCCCTTGAACACTTCTGGTTCTGGACGTGGAAGGTTATCTCTGGTTTGCCTCATTGACATAATATCTGCTATCCTCTGCATTGCATCTAACTGACTGACTGAACCTGGGGAAGGCTGGGTAGTATGCCTAACATTATTATCAGTGCCATTTGACCGACAACCAGAATTGTTGTTCACATGTGTGTCAGGTTCCTGCAAGTCAACTTTTGGTGAGAAAACCTTGGCATTAGGGTTAAGTTCCTTGTTAGGTAACATATCAACAATCCTATCAACTGATTTATACAATTCTTCTTTTACCTCATTTAAGTCAAAGGGTTGACTAAATTCTTCCCTTTTAACTGGCTGGGCTTTCACTTCAGCAAGAGTTTGAGGCTGATTGTTTAGGTACTGTTGAAGCATCTGCTCCTTTCCCTTCAATTCATTGTCAAGTTGACTTGGGTCCAACTGACTCATTCCATTACTATATACAGCCTCAGGGTCTGCCTTAGCTCCAGCCTGTTCTCGTTTACCCTTTGAAACATTGGAAACATTAGAATTATCAGATATTGCTGAATCATTTTCATGCTGCAGAGATTTAATTTTCTCTACAACTTCATGGATTACATTAAAGTTAAACTTCTCACAGTCATCCAACTCCTGAGTAATTTGTTCATTACTTTCAGGATCAGCTCCAATTAATTCCTCGCAAGCACTGTAAAACTCTTCAAACTTTGTATCCATAACTTTTATACATTCCTGTAATTCATTAGTACAACTTGACCCCTGTACTTTGGCATAGATACCGTTTGCTGCCCTCTTCCAAGCACGCTTATTTGTTGAACACCTACTCTTGTACACCTGAATTGTATACTCTTTACCCTTCTCTGTTTGTGTTCTCTGTCTTTCACTGCGTGCTGCCTCGTCCACCTGCTCATCCAGGCCCTTACCTGGGTCACCCTTAATAACTGTGGCATCCTCATTAGAACTCATTGTAAGAAGATTTATACTTATTATCACCTAAGTGAATCTTTATGTAACACTGAGTTTACTTCTTACTTCTTGAATGCCGGTGACCTAGAGAACTTGGAAACCCCTCACTTGCAGGTGATGAGTGGATGTAGACAGGTTGTAAGTGCTTGCTAGGAGTGTTGCCTCACCTGTCCATGGAGATGGAAACATTGAAGTGACCAGTGTGAAGTTACATACATGGCAGGCCACTGCAGGGTTGCTGGAGTTTACTGCAGATCGTTGGTGGTTACTGCAGGTCACTGCAGAGCCGTGCTTCCTTATGACTGCAGCTTGATTGTAGCTGCAGTATCTTGGAGTTTGCCTGAAGCGGACATGGAACAGTCTCAAAAATTTCCAGGGCGACGGATTATGATAAAGCATGACCAAAGGAGTTAAAGTTTATGGAAAAGACGCTACATTAGATGACATGATAACTTAATGTAGAGAAAACAGTTCAAAACACAGTAGTTAGTAAAAGACATCAGCTCGGTAGAATATACAGCATCATTAACTGTAAATTAATCTAGGATAATAACGGCGATTATCTCTTTATAATGGCACGATAACATTGAGAAGAAATAAAACAGTAATAAAAATACGACGTTCGCTTCATAAGATTACATGATAACCACAAGTAGATGTATGACAGTAGTACAAATAATACGTCAACTTTATAACATCCATCGAATATGAAGCATTTCAAAGCCACTGCATTAGAGCATAGAGGAAGGCTCACCTCACAGCCAATCCAACACCCCAAACGTCTTACTCGAGGTCAATAAGTGTCTTCCCAGCGCTGCTGAACTACCGAATGTATAACTTTATTTGAATTCATCACATTATTTGTTATTTTTTTAAAGCTAGGGAGGCAGACTAAGAGCTATGTAAAACAAAAAGAATGCTTGCAATTTTCTTCTGGTAGGTATACAAAGAAAACAATTAAATTAAAAAAAGGTAAAATATAGGGCCAGATGTTTTGTACTCTCTTTGTTGAGAGTTCAAGTTATAAGGAGGAGAAAAGCCCCAGAAAGGATGTTCCAGGGTTTACCCGAAAAAGGATGAGAGTGAAAAGCTAAAACAAGTGAACATGAACTTTACTGATTTCTTTCACACGTGTATGTGTTGTGATACATTTGTATATAGTAAGAGTAAGAATGAACTTTTTTTTATTTTTACTCGTTTGCGTTTTGAAATGCGTTCGCAACTGCTACAATAAGCATACATGAGGTTTGCTGATTCTCTTCTCATGTTTTTGCTTTGTGGGTGGTCAGTATCAAGGTGACCACAGCAGCCCGCCGGCCAGCATTCCGCGGCCACGGTTTGCTCGCGCCGCCTGCCGCCCACCTTGCCACTTGACGCGTGGACTTTAATTAATAGGACTACCCGCAGCCTCTCACTACGTCTGGGAGGTAGTAAATGGATAATATAACACCAGACACGAGGCATAACTTGGCGTTAGCTCGGATATGAAAATAGAATTCGTTTTTCACCCATTTCCCTTTTTTCTGTCCTGCCGAGCGCGGGGACGCAGGACGGATTAATTTTACCAGGCCGGCCGCGCCTTTGTACATTTGGCTCACTATATCACTTTTTACGAGGCGCTGGTGATCTGGAGGACATTTCCCTTATGGCTTTGTGGGAAGGTGAGGGGCACGGCGGGGCAGGGAGCGTGAACCCGCCGGCCTCTGCACCGCCATCACCAGCAGGGCTAAGATGGAATGGGTGGAGTGGGTGGTGGCTGAGGGGTGGCAGGGACACAAGGGGTGTCCGCAGCCCTGTAGGTGATAGGAATGTAGAAGAAGGTGAAGAAAACGAGGGATACAGTGTGTGGATGCTGGCCAAAAAATAATTTACATAGTTTTATGACAAAAGAGCAACGAACGGCGGTTCAGGTGAAACCCCTATGGAGTGGAGCATCTCGAATAGTTGAAGGTTACATTCTGTTTTGTGTTACGCCGGACCTTTCATTGAAAGAGACAGTACAGTGGTGACATTTCGAACTGTGATAACTTATACGATTACTCAGTTAAAACAGGCGCAAAAAGTCAGGCAAGAGGGACATGATAAGAGAAAGCTCCAGACGCAGCCACTGTTGACCTATGAGTCAAGCATGCATGGACCTCAGAACGCCCAGGTACCGCTACACACACCTGTCACCATCCACAGCCATGTGTACCATCCACGGCGATGTGTATACATGTGTGTGTGTGTATGTATGTATGTATGTGTGTGTGTGTGTGTGTGTGTACACACACACACACACACACACACACAAATCAGTGCCGAGATTAGGTGGCCTGGAGTGGTTTGTGGGCAGCGCAGGTTAAGAAAGGCCGCGCCGAGATTCATGTCCCCACAATGGTGACGGCTGCCGGCTGGGGGTCTGTCCTTTTGGCAGCACTGACGTAACCAGCTTTCAGGAGAGTGGCGGCTGTAGGGAGGAGACAGTGACGGCGTATGGGGCAGCGAGCAGGTAATGGCGCAACCACGGACGAGGGGCAACCATTTATTGGATGAAACTCATTAAGTGTGGCGAAGGAAGTCGT
Organism: Eriocheir sinensis; assembly: GCF_024679095.1. Classification (NCBI taxonomy): domain Eukaryota; kingdom Metazoa; phylum Arthropoda; class Malacostraca; order Decapoda; family Varunidae; genus Eriocheir; species Eriocheir sinensis. The sequence goes on along the minus strand of NC_066540.1, from coordinate 10,709,939 downwards.
TTGGTCTCGAGTGAGTCTTCAGCAACACTGAGTGGTTTGTGGAGCCACGGTGGAGAGGGGGGAGGGGGGGGGGTTGACGGGGGAAGGTGGTGCCTCAGCGCTAAGTAGGCGGCACTGGTTACCTTAACCCGCAATACACACACACACACACACACTCTCTCTCTCTCTCTCTCTCTCTCTCTCTCTCTCTCTCTCTCTCTCTCTCTCTCTCTCTCTCTCTCTCTCTCTCTCTCTCTCTCTCTCCTTGAAAGCCACTCAGTGGATCGCGAATTGGTGTCCCTCAGGGCTAGGTTCTTGACCCAGTGCTGTTCATTATTTACATCAACGATGTGGACGTTGGAATCAATAATCTCACTAGAAAATTTGCTGACGACACAAGAATTGGTAACTCAGTTCTCACTGACAAAAGACAGACAAGGCCTCCAAGAAGATTTGCATAAAATCTCAGCTCGGTTTGCTAGATGGAGATGCCCTTTAATATAGATAATTGCCAGATTCTTAAAGTTGGAACAAGAAATAAGAAGTTCGATTACGAAATACGTGGTGTTTAACTCAAGAGCATTCAATGCGTCAAGGATGGGTGTCAAAATCGCGTCAAACCTCAAATTCTCACATAAATGCATCAACGCAGCAAATAAAGCGAACAGAGTGCTGAGCTTCATTAAGGTGGGCCAGGAAAGGCGCCCCGAATGGTGACTTAAGGAGGGCGAAGCAGGGATAAGTGCTGGATTTGTTAAGTGGATTAACTACGCATAAAGAACAAATATTGCACAAATTTTTCTTAAATTAACAAAATATGTTTGTAAATAAAAAGTGAGTTCTGATGATGAACGAGTGCGAAATAAATGAAGTAAAGGAAAAGGTAAATACAGCAAAGTTATCAAATTATGAACAAAAAAGGATGTTCATAAAGTGACTAATTTATGATGAACAAAACATGAAAAGTTGCATCATGAACAAAATGAAAAATTAAAAAAATCTGAAAAGGCGACTATATTATATAAAAAAAAAAGGAAAGAATATTACTAAACTCCGAAGAAAAATGGACAAATATCACAAAATAATGAAAAAAAGGAAAATAAGCTGAATCGTGAACTAAAGATATACGAGGAAAGAATTAAACAAAAAACATCGCGAAGAAATGGAACAAGCGACAAAATGACCCCCCCCCCCTCAAAAAAAAAAAAAGACAAGAAAAGGGAAAAATACGAAGTGGAAACTGAAAAAGAAAAAAAAAAAAAGACAAAGAGAGAGACAACTTGCTGACCCCAAGCCATCTAGCGCTCTCCCCGCCCCGCTGTAATGTGAAGGAAGCCCCACGCGCCGCCATGCACGCCGAGGGGTCAAATGAGGGGAGGGAAGGGAAGCCCCGCGCCCCACCAACACCACCAAAACATTACACGCCTCTAGCGGTCCATTATCTCGAGTGGTGCTTTCCTCTCCCCTCCTCCCTTCCGCGCCTCCCTCGCACTGGCATTTTGTACCGACCCCTCAAATACTTTTTATTGCATTTTCGTTTTCCTTTATTTTCTTACTTAATTTCTGTTCCTTTTCCACTTTGTTCATAATTTTGAGATTTTTAAAAATTTTCAAAGCGCACTTTTCCGTTCTCTTTTGTTAGGTTTAAAATTTAGCAAAAAATTCTTTTGTGTTTAAAATTTTCATTTATCTTTTGTTTGTTCATAATTTTTTTTTTATTATTATTTTGCGATTTTAAATTTTGGGGGTTCTTAGTTTAACAGCTTTTTGTGGGACGATTGATTTAGAAACATTTATGGAACCCATGATTTATATTTTTGGGGGGAGCTTTCATAATTTATTAAATTTTGAGGTGATAAAAATATGAACAAAAACAAAACAGAAGAAAAGAAAAGAAAGGAAAAAAGACGAAGATGATCTTAATTAAACATTAGCTTCTTCCATTCATATTTCGTAGTTTTGTTGCTCTTCATTTTTCTAATAGTTTACCTAGTAACTATTTTTTTTGTGTGTGTGCGTATTCTTTTAGTAACTTTTCCATTAATATTTTTGGTCATGCTTCGATCACTTTCTATGTTATTTTTTTTTCGTCGCTTTTTCATAATTAACTTATCTTTTATGCACTATTTCATAATTTAGTAACTTTTCCCATTCTATTCCATTCATCACTTTTCCAGTCTTGTTTTCTTACCTAAAGAACGAGAAATTGCAGTGAGATGACATCGTGCCTATAGTAAAGGTGTTGATGACACAAGTAAAATAATTGTAACACTTGACATCCACGATTTCTCAGGTTTCCTTCAGTAACGCGTTTTTTTTAATTTTTTTTAAGAGGGAGAGAGAGAGAGAGAAAATGACTCGATGAAGACTGCCTACATAACGAACGATGCAATGCAGTGAGGCTTCATCGTGATAACATTAAATGTGCTGATGACGATAATTGTAACACTCGATAATTATACCCTTTCTGGCTTCCTTCTGAAGGGCTGTTCTTTCAGGTTAATTGACTCGCACAACCGCCTCGCATTGTAAGGCTTCCAGTTACCTCCAGAACAAAGTTACGAAAAAAAAAGGAGGAGGAGGAGGAGGAGGAGGAGGAAGAGGAAGGGTTGTGGGGTTTAAGATGGCAATAAACATTCTCAATAGCTACTCATGAGTAGAAAAATAAAATATAAAGGTGTGTTTTTATGTATTGGATCACTATTGTTTAGATTTTGTTCTACATATCAAAATAATCGATTTACAGAGTGAATGTTTGCTCGTGACACGAATAAAGTCTCAAAAGTTATCCACTTGAAAAAAACGGTCACTTAGTCCCTCCAGCTCTCTCTCTCTCTCTCTCTCTCTCTCTCTCTCTCTCTCTCTCTCTCTCTCTCTCTCTCTCTCTCTCTCTCTCTCTCTCTCTCTCTCTCTCTCTCTCTCTCTCTCTCTCTCTCTCTCTCTCTCTCTCTCTCTCTCTCTCTCTCTCTCGAACATAATATTTATACAGACGCACGAGTGTGTGTGTGTGTGTGTGTGTGTGTGTGTGTGTGTTGGACGTATTATTTATCTATTTATTTGTTTATCTTACTTTTTTTCTGGTGTGTGTGCGTGCTTGACACAGGTCTGCACTAACATCGGCCTGGGATTCGTGCTCCTGCCAGCCTCGGCGAGATGTATCTTAGCGCCAACAAAAAGCCTTAAGCCAGATTTATTAACACCCTCCCTGCCCCTCGGAGGCTGCGGCCCATCACCAACGTCGGTCAAGGGTGTGATGGTGATGGTTGTGGTGGTGATGTACGGCTGGTGAGGGAGTGACGAGGGCGTAATGGTGGTTGTGGTGAAGGAGGACCCGAAGTGGTGTTAATGGATGATGATGGGTTGGAGAGAAAACATGTATTGGATCATACGAGTAGTTATGATTTTTTGTTGGAAAGGGAGAGCTGGCTAGAAGAGATGCTGATGGGTAATGCATGTTGGAAATGGTAAAAAATACTATGGTATCGTAATACGCTATAGCTTCGCGTGGCCTCGGTGCTCATCTCTTGAGGCAGCCGTGGGTAAGAACCCAGTATACCTCACGACACAGGGCCAGTGTGACATCCAGGTTATCACAGTTTACCTTGCCCAGGTTTTATCGGGATCCTATTTATCGACCAGCCTGAAAGGGAGGATGAGCAGCTGGGTGAAATGCACACCAACTATCCTGGCCGGGATTCTAACTGCTGTAGCTGTAGGTATACGCCACGCCACGGAGGCATGTTATCACTTTATCGTAATACTATTAGGCCTTGAATGACTTAACGCTGAAAAAAAGTTAACTTCTTGTGTTTCATCTTGGTGAATGGATAATGGGTAGTGTCTGGACTCTGGACAGTGGTGTCGGTGGTTGATGCATGTTGGAGTTGGGGAAAGGCAAAGTTACGAGTAGTATTACTACCTAAGAACATTTTTGTCTTCTGTTGGAAGTGTTACTGGTTGGTGCAGGTATAGATGTTGATGAAAAAATAAAGGATCAGATACAAGAAGGGCGATTATGTATCATTGCACACTTAAATATATAGATCAATTTATGTTTCCTAATTTCTTTTATTTTCTCTTAATGAAGGAAAAACTTGTATTAAGGTTAACGTTCATATTGATAGTTCCTTTTGCGGATGGTAAAAAAATAAACAAAAAGATCTGATACGAATAGTAATGTTTAGCGTTACAAGCAAAAAATAAACGATAACTTATATATTCTCTTGGGCGGCCTTGTCATCCAGGAGGAACTATATAAACGGACGCCGCCTACCTGAAATAGCCCTGCAGGTGGAGGTTCAACTTGCCCTTCAGCGGCCACAGGGATAGCTGCGTCGCCAATATGAGCCAAAGGTAGTTGAGTTCGTGACCTAAGATAAACTGTCAATATTAGAAAATCCAACATAGTCATTTGTAGCACTGACTTCCTCAAGCGCCCCCGGTGTTTAGTCTGCCTAGCTACGAATCCAGAGCCCGGCCTCATACATAAATACATACAACATGAGTCTTAAATACTGCATGTAGGAGGCAAGCGTTCAGCCTTGTACACACACACACACACACACACACACACACACACACACACACACACACACAGACACAGACAGACAGACAGGCAGACACACACACACACACACACACACACACACACACACACACACACACACACACACACACACTGTGTCCATGGGTTCTTAGCCACAACAGGATTTGAGGGCCAATGAGACGGGGATGAGCGCTGATTATGACGAAGGTGTGCAGCTTAGCATATGAATGTTCCCCACTTCACTTTCACTAGCCTTTACATCTACAGTTACACGCGTGTTGAAACTTATGTCAAAGGAAATAGAATAAGGAGAGCTTGCAATACGGCACCAGTCCTCCGGCAATGGAGCATACGAGTGATGAGGGCAACTTTGTGTGTTTACTGTGAACTTCCTGTTGTTTTTTCATGAAGAGGATTCATATTCGGCGACTTATGGCAAATATTTTTTTAGTGGCATGATTATCGTTTTTTTTTTTGTTGTTGTTGTTGCTTAACAGTATGTGCGTACACAATTGCGGAACTTCGAATATCAAATGTACCTATAATTTTAAATTCTTATTTTTTAACATTTCATTTATATAACTTGCAGGGAGTGAGAGATATACGAAGACGTAATGCAGCAATCTTTCGACGAAGAGTAATAAGAGACCATGTTTAGAAGTATCCACTTTCAGAGTTGTACAAAAAACTCACGCATAAAACCCTAAACAGAGTTGAAGCCTCTCCCCTGTTGCTCAATAAGTGATCATTAACTAACTTTTATGAACAACAAGAGAGTTAAAAATATAAATATATAGTCGTCAACCCTTTTTTCTATGATTGACTCCACGAATACACGCTAGTGTTGATCATTCTTTATAATACTTTCTCTTGCCCCGCCCTCCATCCTCACAGTCATGACAGGGCTTTGGGCGGAGGGACAGGTGGTGGAGACGACGGGCGTCGCCAGGCACATCAGTGACTGTCGAGTCAATAGGCGGCGTCGATCATGGCTCACGAAGAAGCAACGCCCATCGACTATGATTTGGAAGTGTGGGTGGGGAGGCAAGGGTTAGCGAGAATGGGCAAAGGAGGGTAAGGGTGAGTGATTCGCGGTTTTTGTACAATGAAGTGCATATTAGCGGAAATGAAGAAGGGTGATGGACGAGTGAAGGCTGTGCGGTGGGCCAAGGGGCATGCGGCGGGGTGTGGCGAGGGTGAGTGATTCAGCCTTTGTATAATGAGGCGAGCATTAGCGAAAACGAGAGACTGACGGATGAGAGGAAGCCGACAATAATTACAATAAGGTGAGAAAAAACCTGTGTGATTGACTGGGTGCTGGCAGACCAGACGTGTCTGTTAAGTCTGGCGAGGGGAAGGCAATGAAGCAGCCGATGATAATGTGTACCCCAAGAAGCAAACATCTGTCGGAAAGTGCATCCACGCGAGCACTTCTTTCCTTCGCTATCCTGATGATTCAGCGTGGCCCTGGTTGAAAAACACATTGGAAACACATTTTTTTTACGTATATTAATTTCGTTTTTTGCTCCATCAGGTGGGTTTAACTAGTGTTCTTAACCATTCTTATGTAGCGCTACGGTATACTCAGCGATAATTTCCGTATATATATGATTGTATATATAATATTCCTATATTCAAAAGCTCTACTTGGTTTCATTCAATGACTGACTTTTTTGTTTTGTTTTCACGTGACTGTTCCTCTACCTGCACGGCCTGGCTTTTACTCTACAGCCTGAGCTACGAAGTGCACAACGAGGAACGGAGTGTAAGTACGACATTCTCTCCTGCTCCGTTAACCAGAAAATGCCACACCACTTACACAGGAAATAGAAACCATCAATTTTCCACCAAGAGCCAGTCAGCCCTTCCCTAGTTCTGTGCTGCGTTGCGAGGGACTTTCTGGCCCGACTTAGGATGTTTGTAAACCTTGGGCGGTCGGCACATGGCTCGCCTCCCCATCCCCGTCTTCTGCTGCTGCCCATCCCGTTCCCTTTCCGCAGCTCTTCCTTCCCCCACGGCCGCCCTTCCCACGCGTTTACATACAACAGTGTAAATTTAGACGCTGACCGCAGGAAGTATCCGAGGTGGAATTTCCTGTTTATCTTCGCATGGGAGAGATAGGAGTGGGGAAGGAAAAAAGGAGAGGATGTGGGCAAAAGAAAATGGAACAGGAGAGGGAAGAGGAGGTGAAGGAAGAGAAAGAAGAGGGAGAGGAGGGGGCGGAGGACTACTACTACTACTACTACTACTACTACTACTACTACTACTACTACTACTACTAATAATAATAATAATAATAATAATAATAATAATAATAATAATAATAATAATAATAATAATAATAATAATAATAATAATAATAATAATAATAATAATAATAAGAAGAAGAAGAAGAAGCAGGAGAAAAAGTACTATCACCAAAACAAAACAACACAAACAATAAAATAATACGCAAAAGAACACGAACGAGAACAAGAAAGGATAATAAATAACAGGAGGAAGGAGAAGCAGACAGACACGAATGATGGCGATAAAGAGAAGAGTTAGGATGCTGGCGAAGTAACAGAAGGGGCAGGAGGGGGAGGAGGAGGAGGAAGAGGAGTTGGGGGCGGCGCGGGAAGGCCAGGCTGCGTCACACCTTGCCAGGCGGTGATTTACCTTTAGAGCGACCACTGTGAGGACACGATCTAAGGCCCCGAGTGATGGCCTGGTCGAGGGAGAGGGAAGGTGTGGAGTGGCCTGGCGGGAGGGTCTACCTGGCGTGCTCTTTACCTCACCTTTGCTCACTTATTTATTTTGCTGTTTATTCTTTTCTCTCGTTTTTTCATTTGAAGAAGTAACAGATTCGTGCTTCTGATATTTGAAGTATTATTTTTTTCATCTGATGCATGGTCTTTTTTTTACTCTGATGCAAAACAATCTTATTTTTATTTCGAATGATAAAAACTGTTTGGTTAAGTAAGGTAAAGTTTGGGGCATACGCCATAGCTGCGCGTGGCCTCGGTGCTCATTTCCGCCGCCCTCTTTAGATTCTATTAATTATTTCCTCAAACCTCTCTTCAACGAAAAGTTATCACCCTACTTTGTATTAAACGTTCAGAACACACTTGCAGATCACACATCACTGCTCTCGGATGGATGACCCCCTCAGCTGTGGCATGACTCGACTGATGTAATGATAACATGGAAGCTACTTTCTATCAACCATCAATAACAACAAAGCTCATTGAGCTACTTAGCATTTTTTACTAAAGATGTTGATGATGTTAAAGAGCTTCTTGGAAGTTACTGGACATTATGTAGATTACCAAAAATGAGTTATGGGTAAGAAGTTGTTTTGTTTTAGGTTTTAACGCAATGATGAGAATAATTCGCTCAACTCAGACGTTCCCATTGCAAATGTAGATTAAGTGAAGAAAACTTTGAAAGGAAACAACAGAAGGTGGCCCAACTACAGACCTATTCACAGATTCTGGGTATTTCACAGAGCATAGTAGTTCAAATAACAACATGATTGCAGAGTCACACAGTTCTTAGAGCCCGGAAGCCGTTATATTGATAGAAATAAATAATAATCAATAAAAAATAATAATATTAAATACTTGAAAACTACCAACCAATCGGTTTTCTCTCAAAATTCTCATATGCTCGGCCGTCCGAGGCGACGAGAATATCAGCAGAGCGAATGTTCCTTGGAAATTTACCAATGTTTTTCATCGTCTGTCATGCGACTCCTACGGCCAGATTTTCAAACACTTCAACGCCCAAGCACACACATTTGACGAGACTTTCGTAAGAGTTGTGAGTATTCCCATTGGCAGATTTATGACGATGATGATAGTTTGACAAAGCTGCTGTACCGTGAACGTGAAGTATTAAACACACACTCATGAGATTGCGATTAATCTCATTTTCAGACTTTGGGAATAGTTGATGTGAGAGGCGGCAGCGTCTGAGAATACTGACCTTAGTCTCTAAGGCTTTCTAGAATAAAACAGTGTGATAGTTATTTAAATATAAAGTGCCTGTTGCTATTGAGATAGGTTAAATAAACATGTCTGTGGATCTACTCAGCAATATGCTAATTGATCAAATATAAACCTGTGTTTAACATTTCGTAAAATTAAAAGGTCTAAAATAACTTTGAGAAGAGATATTATAGTGACTTCATTTTTGCTACCTCGGCTGGCTGCCTGAAAAAAAAGTTGATCTCTAACCCTGATATCGACAGAGAACCATCTCTGTGAGTTTGCTTCCGTGCCTGTCTATCGACGGCCTCAGTCAGCAGCTCTTTGCGTCGACTTATATAATGAAGGAAACAAAGATCACTAAAGAGAGTTTTTTTCAGCCTTATATCGTTAAATTTATGTTCAGTTCTCTTCTTCCAGCTGTCTTCGGACCCTTGTAGCCTAACTCGTGGGTGCATTCATTAAAATTCATCCTCGCTCCCCTGGTCGTGGGTCGTCGCAAGAGGTTTTTCGTCTAATAAGTTTCAGCACGTCTGAGTCTTCCCGCAAAGGAAGCGAAGTTCCGGGGGTCAAGACGCAGCGGCTTACGAGTCTCCTCGGCGGGTCAGATAACGCTTATTGTCATGCTGCTTCTGGTGTGTGTGTGTGTGTGTGTGTGTGTGTGTGTGTGTGTATTCCAGCTCATAAAAGCTGTCATACATATATACACACATACTTGCGTATACACTCGCACGCACACACACACACACACACACACACACACACACACACACACACACACACACACACACACACACACACACCTGACCTAGTGGCCTGCGTGCCGGGGAGCAGCCAGGTAAGGGAAGGGTCGAGGCGGAGGGATATTCTTAAGAACCTCCAGTTGTTTATGTCTTAACCTGCACGTCTGCGCGTCGCCTCCCTCGCCACTGCATGCTGATGACAGGTGAAGCTGACTTACTCGCTGACGGAAGTTGGTTTAAGGTTAGGGCAGAAAGAATAAGAAGACAGATGCCCTGAGAACGGAAGGCGCGGAAGGTAAACTGTAAAACCAGAGTGAGTGGCATGCATATAATCCTTCGCCCTATTGTTAGAATGATTTAGTTAAGGAAGAACAAAGTAAAACAAAACATAGATGCCCTGAGAACGGAAGGTAAAGTGTAAAACCAGAGTGAGTGGCATGCATATAATCCTTCGCCCTATTGTTAGAATGATTTAGTTAAGGAAGAACAAAGTAAAACAAAACATAGATGCCCTGAGAACGAAAGGTAAAGGTAAAACCAAAGTGAGTGGCATGCATATAATCCTTCGCTCTATTGTTAGAATGATTTAGTTAAGGAAGAACAAAGAAAAACAAAACGTAGATGCCCTGAGAACGAAAGGTAAAGTGTAAAACCAAAGTGAGTGGCATGCATATAATCCTTCGCTCTATTGTTAGAATGATTTAGTTAAGGAAGAACAAAGAAAAACAAAACGTAGATGCCCTGAGAACGAAAGGTAAAGTGTAAAACCAAAGTGAGTGGCATGCATATAATCCTTCGCTCTATTGTTAGAATGATTTAGTTAAGGGAGAACAAACAAAACGTAGATGCCCTGAGAACGAAAGGTAAAGTGTAAAACCAAAGTGAGTGGCATGCATATAATCCTTCGCTCTATTGTTAGAATGATTTAGTTAAGGGAGAACAAAGTAAAACAAAACATAGATGCCCTGAGAACGGAAGGTAAAGTGTAAAACCAAAGTGAGTGGCATGCATATAATCCTTCGCCCTATTGTTAGAATGATTTAGTTAAGGAAGAACAAAGTAAAACAAAACATAGATGCCCTGAGAACGGAAGGTAAAGTGTAAAACCAAAGTGAGTGGCATGCATATAATCCTTCGCTCTAATATTATAATACTTTAGTTATTGTGAAAACGTATACTTACCGACGGACAGAACAAGGGTGCAGGAGATAGAACGAATGAGTTAGAACGAATAGTGAATGACATGCGTTGCTCTCCCGCTCTTTCTATTGTTAGCAAGTGTGAGCTGCAGAACAAAAACAAATGGTCGCAGTATGTGGAAGCCCTACACGTTGTTCTCTTGCAAAAGTTTTTATTTTTTTTACAGCAGAGGAGTCAGTTCAAGGGCATAAAAAAAGGAAGCAAATGTGAAAAAAAGCCCGCTACTCACTGCTCCTATAAAGAGTTAGAGGAGTGGCCGAAAGATAGGTCAATTTCGGGAGGAGAGGTGTCATGATACCCTCCTCCTGAAAGAGTTCAAGTAGTAGGCAGGAGGAAATCCAGATGAAGGAAGATTGTTTCAGAGTTTACCAGCGTGAGGGATGAAAGAGTGAAGATGCTGGTTAACTCTTGCGTAAGGGATTTGGACAGTAAAGGGATGAGCTTGAATAGAAAGTAGGCACATCACTTCCCCTTCTTTACGTGGCTTCAATTCCGAAATCTAACATTGATCCCAGCTCTTGCTACTATTACTGGTTACTTTTTTATCATATTATTCGTTCAAGTTTTTTTAATTCATTATTGTTCGTAGTTTTTTTTTAATATATTACGGTTCACACTTCTCTATTATAATATTGATCATAGTTCTATATTACACTATTGGTCAGAGTTCAATCTTCTGTTATGATTGGTCACCGCGATATGTGCAAGCAATACAACGGCTTCTCGTCATTCAGTACTGATAGTGTGCATTTTCTTTACTTCATTTCAGTTCTGTATTCTAATGTGTATATAGCTGCGTTTTTTTTATATATAGTATTATGCTTTTTAATTACATTTTTTTTATATTCATTATATTCTATATTTATTATATATTCTTTACTGATATTGCGCAATGCAGGATGTATAATTTCCAGAGAAGTAAAAGTACCATTCCCAGTCGCTTCCATGTATAATCATTCATAATTATTCATTTATCTCCGCTTTTTAATTA